>NC_059102.1:312828508-313179508 GCF_020740685.1 Jaculus jaculus
AGTTCTGTGATGGTTTGAATAGATAGCCCCCAATATATTCAGTTTGTTTATTTGTTTATAGTTTACAACTGCAGCCACCTGGCTAGAGGCAGTGTCACTGGGCAGATCTTAAGGTGTGGTGGTGGGTTTCAGATTTCAGTCTAAAGATAATGCAAAATATGCCTAGCTGGAGTTCCTGAAGTGTTCTGTACTGTGTGGCTTTTGGCTTTTGGCTTGTGCTTCTCTCTCTCTGCTTGGTCCTAGGAAAGCAGGCCAGCTTCTGCCATTATGGAACTTCCCTGAGTCTGTAAGCTTCAATAAATATCCCTTCCTCCATAACTGTGCCTGGTCTGGAAGTTCATCTCAGTGAATCTGAAACTGTCTGCTACAAGTTCTCTATTATTTTTTTCAGTTGAGTCATTATTTCTCAATGAATTTATTTGCTTATTGTCATGATTTCTGTCTCTATCCAACTTATATTCTACATGAGTCATTTAACTTATAAGTTAAAAATATCTTAGTTTTCTGTAAAATATTTCAAACTATTTACATAAAAAGCATTTGTTAAGGAGACAATAGAAGAAATATTAGGGAATTCTCTTTGATGGTTGGGTAAAGCACAATGACAGAGTCCTTGCTTGGCACATGCAAACCGATGGTTTAGCAGTTAAGATTCTTGCCTGAGAAGCTTAAGAACACATGTTTGACTCTCCAGGTCCCACATAGTCAGACACACTGTGATGAAAGCATGCAATGTCACACCTGTGCACAAGGGGGCACATGTGTCTGGAGTTCCTTTACAGGTGCTGAAAGGCCTTGGTGTGCCCAGTCCCTCTCTCTCTCTGTCTCTCTCTCCTCTTTATATTTCTCTGTCTCTCTCAAAAATAAAAGAATAAAAATTTTAAAAGCCCTGGCATTAATCCCTAGTACCACAAAGAAAAAAAAAAAATACCCTCACCCTTTGATTTTTCAATTTATGTAAAACATACAAATTCCTTAGAAAACATTACCAAAACTACCAAAATTTACTTGGATTCATGCTTGAATAGCACAGTATCTATTTAAAATACACACACACACACACATACACACACACTTAAGGTGTTTTTAATTCATATAAAAAAAATGGTAGAGATGATTTCTTTCTGGCATCTATGAAACAACTAAGAAATAGCAATCAAAAAACTATAGAAATATTTTTAGAAAATACTAGATAGGCCATACTTTTCATCCCTTTGTATGAGGTCAATATTAAGCTTATTCCAAGAAAAGATGACTCCATCACCTATCGTACCAGTAAAGTAGCAAGAAGGAAGATGGAGCTAAGCATGTCTTAACAGCCAGAGAAAAGGAACTGGGTTCAATTCAGACAAAACAATAACAACAACAAAATACAAATACCACTTCTATTACAGGATTTTTCTATACAAATCCTTAGAGTTTAGTAATCACACAAAGACATTTCCCCCATTTATCAACAAGGTTGAAAACTATTCTGATAACTCATTTGCATAGAAAAGGATGGATCTTCTGTACAATGCTAGTACGATAGTCACAAAATTATCTATTATTACTATCTGAAACTTCTAGGCCAATATAAATACTCAGAAAATTTTGTGGTGATTTATTGATCATTTATTGAAGTGATAACAGTAGACCCAGTCCTTGACTTGGTAAAGGATGGTGTTGTAGTCAGCTCCATATTTCTGGGACAAACATTCAACCAGACACAGCTTACAGGAGGAAGGGATTTATTTCAGCATACAAATCCAGGGGAAACTCAACAAACAAACTTTAAATTTAAACTTTAAACTGCAGCAAACAAACAACATCAGTAAAGTCAAATAGTCAGACCTCCAAAACTGTTCTCTCCACATCTTTGGGCTAGACTTCAGATCTGCTCCCAAATGCACCTTAGAGCCACACTCTGAGACATACCCCTAGTGATATACCCCTCTGCAGCTGGGATCTGCTGGCTAGTGGCTCACATGGCCAGCGCAATTTTAACGAAACATCTGAATCTATGGGGCCATACGTTCAAACTATGACATTCAAATTGCCACAGATGGGATTCCGTAAAAATATAAATGTGGGCCTGGAGGGATGGCTCAATGGCTATAGGTACTTGCTTGCAAAGCCTGATATCCATGGTTGAATTCCCCAGTACCCATGTAAAACCAAATGCACAAGGAAACACATGCCCACATGCCTTTGAATTTCATTTACAGTGGCAGGAGACCCCAATGCACCCCAGCCCCTTTCTCATTCTCTCTCTCTTTTGTATCTGCTTGCAAAAAAACAAATAAATAAATAAACATTTTTTGAATTTTATAGATGTGATATCTTACATTTTATGAAAAGAGAAAAGACATATGCACAGAAGCTTTAAAAGGTGAAAACCCATAGCCCAGCTCAAGTGAGAGATACAATAAGTAAAGAGGGATGAAAATTGTCATGTGTTCAAGGAATTACTAAAAACAAACATACAAACAAACAAACATCATGAGTGTAAATAAGCAAGGAGCCAAGAAAGGTTTTCATGGGTTATATATCATGGATAGAGGTTTGCTTTAGACCAGAACTGTGGTTGTATTGTTACAGATGAGTGATCTTTACATCTGTGTATAGTGTAGAGGTATTCATGCCTAAGTGTAGGTGTGTGAATGCTACAGTGCACATGTTGAGATCAGAACAGCTTCAGGTGTGGGTCTTCCTTTGCCTTTCCCCTTGTTTGAGGCGGTGTCTTTTTGTTGTTCATCACTGCGTATGCCAGACTAGCTGGCCTCACATCATCCAGGATTCACATGTCTCCATGACCTATTGTGCAGTGGGATCACAGATGCCCACTACTGTGTCTCACTTACCAGTGGGTTCTGGGGCTCTGAATTCTGGTCTTCTCGCTAACCCTAATGATGGATTGGACGAGAAGACAAGACAAAGAAAGGATGGCTTCACCAACTATGGCACAAATTAACGCAGCGCCTGTAGGATTAGCGAGCCATAGAACAGGGAAGCCACATGAAGCAGATCTGTTGTCAGAATGTAGTGATTGATTGAAAAAGAGAGAGTTGCCAAATGAAAAAGAGTGAAGAATGACACTCAGGAGATTTTTTTTGCCCAAGAAAAATGCTTATATGGGAAATGTATATGACGAGACAGATTTCTGTGCTGTGATCTGAAATATGCAAATAGTCGAAGATTTCCATCACTGCCTTGATCCTACTTCTAATTTCTCTTTATTTTCACTTGCACCCAAGGGACTTGAAGTGTTTCATTTCATATTCTTAAAAACTATGTTAGTGGCCTGACTTTTCAGTTACCTTTACTTCAGCTTATCTGGGAAGTTTATGAAAGTTAGTTTCAAAATAAGCTTACATTATACAAATCAGAGAATTTTCCAAGTTTTTCTTAAGGTCATTTCTTTAATCTCCTATCCCTTACCTTGTCAAGTTTTTATAATGAATTTTTTTAAAAAAAAAATGTTTCTTCAGAAAGTAACGTCTAACGAAATGCTTGTAGCTCTGTGGAGGACATTTCCTTCTTTGGCTCATCCATGAGGGATGTTGCACACAAAACGTCAGGTAGCACCATGCATGTAAACGCGCCAGTTCTGAAGCTTTGAACTGTGTTTTCTCTAAAGATGTCCAATTTTCTGAACATTTGAGCTCCCGTCTGGAAATCTCTTAGGCTCCCTGATTTAGGCTGTGTGAGACACGGACACATTTATAAGATTGTGTTCAACAGCTCATTTCCAGCCTCATTTGGCCTGGTCAAGAAGCTAGCTTTCCCCAAATTACAGATTCTCCCAGGAAAAGGCTTCACCACCCCTGTCTATTTTACTTAGTCTCCGGAATTGATGAAGCAATGGATGTTTTGTGCAGGAGAAAACAGAGAGGAAGGGGAATTTGCACATGTCAACATCATGTTGTCAGTGAAATGCCACCCCTCCTACATGTCTAGAGGCCCTACCTACAGCATAAGCTCCTACCTGCCAAGATAGAATCGACAGAGAGAAACCGGGCCCAGGTACAATGTCCCAACCAAAGTATTTCAAGTCAGTAACAATTGACGCAAGGCCCAGATAAGTCACTCAGAGCCCTGCAGCATTCCACGGGAGAGGCTCTGCTTGATCCTCTCCTCACCCACACTAACACAATAACTCCAGCCTCTATTAGGCGTAATCCCGGAGTTCAGGAATATTTTCACTCAGTGGTGGTTGCAAAGGCCAAACACATATGGCTACAGTAATGTGCCCTGGCGACGTTTTGAGTATTTTTTTTTTTTTTTAAGACTCCTCAGACTTTTTTGTTTGTGTTTGCCAAGGGAATAGTGTTTGGGACATTCCGTGAGAAATGAAGTCAAGGGGGTGATTTTGTGAAATGGAGTCACCCTAAAAACAAGTTGGTAACAGCAGCAGCCACAGCGGCAGCAAGACAGAGTTGAATTCCATTTAAATAAAATGCCAAAAGGCAGTCAGTGAAAGTGACATTTATGGTGTTACTACAAATGCATTCAGTGGGAAAGCTCAGTAGCAGAAGCAAGGGGGAAAAAAACAAGCTGTAGTGAAAACTGCCATCTGTATATTGTGCCCCGTTTTTAATATTCTGTATTCTCATAAAAAGTGTTGTTTCTGTCACTATTCAATCTCACAAACTCACACAGAACACTGTTAAAAGTCAGCAGTGTGTGAAATGGTATTTTAAAATAAATGAAACCCGCTCGCAGAGCTGCGGAGGAATATTGCAATGCTGGGCGCTGACAGACAGGCACTGAAAAGTAACAACCGTTATCATCTTAAAGCAAAGCGGATTAAATAAAAACCCACAGCCAGTGGTGCATTACCAAGTCTGATATTGACACAGCTGCTGTGGTGGTTATTTTTCATTGTCTCATCAAGACAAAGCATCATGGGATATCAATCTTCCCCGTGTCAGACCAGGCCTGGTATAAAGTTTTTCGTTTACATTTTCATTATATCCCTTTTATCTCTGGTGCCAGCATTTTTTCTTAACTGTAGGGTGGAGTGACCTATGGGGCCATGTTGAGCTATTACCTTCGGGCCAGAAGAGCTCCCCTCAGGGGCAGAGGGGCCTTCGTCCGCGGTCCCCTCCCCCACCACCTTTGCTTTTCTTCAAATGGTGTCAGTGGTGGATGTCCCCTTGCGTTGCTGAGAGATCAAGAACCATCCTGCACGTGGGGCTGTATGTATGCGGCAGAATAAAAGGGAAAGGGAAAGGGATAATGAGGACGAAAATTAGAAGATCATTTGAGGATATTATTTTTCTCTGCCCCCCCCCCCACCAACTCCTGCCCCGTGTGCTGGAAAAGAATGGAGATAGTTAAAAAAAAAAAAAAAATCAGCTCCCTGAGAACACTTCAGCTGTAACAGAACAATGCTCAACTTTTAAACATAACTGCTATGTATCCTGTGCTGGCCCACTCTTTCCTTGAATTGGTTGATCTGTGGAAAGCAAATTTTAATTTGGTCCTCAAAACACAAGAATGCATAAGAAAGATCAATTTTCTTTGGGCAGACCAATAGAAATCTTCTCGACATTTCTTTCCCCTACTATACCTCTGCTTTCAAATTTTGTTAGTGCAATTTCTGTAGGAGGCAATATTTGGTTATGACTTGTTTTTCAGTGTTTTGGGCTGTACTTTTGTTTTAAGTCTTTCACCCAAACTATAGGGAAAAATTGATTGTTAAGTTTCTTTAGCAGAAGTCAGAATTGTGATTTTATAAGATTAAGATGGGTATGGCAAAGAGGATGGAGTTTAAAATCTCATAAGGAGCTCTAATGTGTTGAACCTCTTCCAAAAAAATAGACTGGAAATGAATGTGAGGAAGAGTTGAAGGTTAGTAAGGTATCCAACAAGAAGGACAGCCTACCATGCAACACTGATGCCAGTAATAAGTTAGTTGGGTCAAAGGAGTCTTATAAGTTCTGATAATGTCTACTAGCTGTCGAGTGGCGAGTCTGGGCAATTACCACCTCAAAGTCTTAGCATCTGAAGCCTCTCTATTTCATATCCTTCCTCCTGAAAAGAAAGCTATCAGAGAAGAAAGTTGGTCGGCAGCAGAATAGCTAAGAAAATATGTGGTGTCATCCTCACAGCCAAAACCTCACTGTTCAGATTAAGCTTCTGTCTCTTTCCATTTTGTGTTGTTATAACAAAGTATGCAAGGCTCTAAAAAACAATTTTTTTAAAAAAAGATTTTTTAATTTATTTATTTGAGAGTGACAGAGAGAGAAAGAGGCAGATAGAGGGAGAGAGAGAATGGTCGCGCCAGGGCTTCCAGCCTCTGCAAACGAACTCCAGACGCGTGCGCCCCCTTGTGCACCTGGCTAACGTGGCACCTGGGGAACCGAGTCTCGAACCGGGGTTCCTTAGGCTTCACAGGCAAGCGCTTAACTGCTAAGCCATCTCTCCAGCCCTAAAAAACAATTTTTTTAAGATAAGACTGGTAGCTAGGTGTGGAGGCACACTCCTTTAATCCTAGCACTTGGGAGGCAGAGTTAGGAGAATTACCATGAGTTCAAGGCCACCTTGAGAATACCAAGTGAATTGCAGGTCAGCCTGGGCTAGAGTGAGACCCTAACCTAAAAAAAAAAAAAAGGAAAGGAAAGAAGATTGGGCTAGAGAAATGGCTTAGCAGTTAGGGCATTTGCCTGTGAAACCAAAGGACCCAGGTTCAATTCCCCAGGACCCACGTGCATCAGCCAGATGCACAAGGAAGCACGTGCATTTGGAGTGTGTGTACAGTGGCTGAAGGACCTGGCATGCCCATTCTTTGTCTCTCTATTTGCCTGTTTCTATCTCATGGAAATAAATAAAATAAATATTAAAAAAGAAACTTTTTTAAAAATAAGATTGTTTGGTCTTAAGATTTTGGAAGTAAAGAAGTTTAAGAACATGGTGCCAGTAAGTATCTTAGCTTCAGGTGAGTGGTTTACACAAAGAGGAGGCACAAGTGTCAGAAGGGAGAAGCAGAGTTACGCTGCATCATTCACTCTTGCAACATTAATCCCATCCCATGACACCTGCCTCACTCCAGGGAAACCTCATTCAGTCTTGGGAGAACTAACTCAGTCTCTCAAAAAAGACATCCAATCACCTCCCACAGAGCTCCACATCTTAAAGGTCCCACAACCGCTGTATGCTGTTACCATGGAGACTAAAATTCCAAAATTCCCAATCTGGGAACCAAATCTGGCAACTGTATAGTATTTGCAACTAGGATTGATGCCTACAAGCTAGGGTATCCTAGTGTCCTCTAAGTTTCTGGTTTCCCTCTGACACCATCCAATTTGACCCCTCTTTATAATACTGCTTCTGCCTTGGTATTATGATGGCACTATCATTTCCTGGTCCCAATACCCTGTGCATTTGTCTGATCCACTGAGTTCTGTATCTCTACATCACAAATTCTTGCAAACACTCTGCCCATAATCACAGACCTGCTTCACCCTCACAGCAGAGATTACTGGAGTTCTGTCACTCCACCATAATGAGCCTCTTCGTGGTGAAGTGTCATAGCCACTTGGATACAGAGATTTGAACTAAGGGTCATTCTAAAATGCAGCTCCCTTACCAAGCTTGTTTTCCTGGCATTAGTTCTGTACTTACTAGCTTAAGCTCTCTATACAATGTGTCACTGAGTTCTAAGTCTGCTTACAATTAGACTGCATTGGTAATAAAAGGAAAATAAAAATAATCCATTATCTATTTTCCAGCTACTTGAATTTCTCTTTTAGTTTTTCATATCCTGCATCTTATCTTTGGATGGCACTAAACTCACAAAATTTATCACTTTATTAATGTGAACCAACTTTAATTTCTACTAATATATGACATCTTTAGGCTAGTAATATAGTAACTTCCCTTATTCAGCATAGGAAAAAGTGTTCCCATTAATCAGGTGCTGTGATAATTAGAAACTCATAATAGAAATAATCTAACTCACCTGTTATGAGATATTTGGAACATAATGTACTTATTATTCTGCACATCATTTATACTTTGATAATACAGAAGTTGCTTTAGGATCATATCATGAAGCTGACACATCATCTTATTGGGCATCCTTCAACACAGAGATGTTTCTGTGACAAAGTAATGTTTACCAAAAATGCTCAGTTAGTGGGAAGAAGGCGAGAAGAAGGAAACAACACATGGTCTTTCAGGATGCTGCAAGGTGAATGTGCCCTCGGAAGTGTTGAGAAGAAAATAATCACAGTGTCGCTGTGGTCTCCATAGTTCTCATCAGATCTTAAACGTCAAAACACAACATTGATATCCTTTCTCACACTTAGATTCCTTTCTCAAAGATCCACCCCCTTCCTTCCCACATAATCTTCCTTGTGTAAAATAATAGATAGATAGAGATAGATAGGCAACAGACATACCAGAAAATAGATAGATAGATGATGATGATAGATAGATAGATAGATAGATAGATAGATAGATAGATGACAGATAAGATTCAAAGTCATAGGATCATAGTCTGAAAAAGGTTTTCATTTTCAGACTAAAAGTCAGCATTAGTATGTTTACCAACATGGGCTTCGACATAGATGTTCTTCAATATAGTCATTCCTGAGTCTTCCCTGGTAGGGTATCTTTACACGTGTTTTCTGTATAGTGTAAGTTTCAGGTTTAGTCACCTTTGCATCACATATTAGAACTCCAGAGACTGTCAGGGACATGGAAGAGCTTCATGACATATTGCTGAACAAATATATTATACATGTTCTCAGGACCAATAACACCTTCTTCATGAGGGACCCATCAGCAAGTTACCCATTTTTGACTCATCCTTAGAAGTATATCAGTCACATGCGTCAGCAGAAAGAAATAGGGAAAATACTATCGTTTACCTATCCAGCATCATTTTGTTTTGCATACTGGGAAGAATATGAGCTGTGAGTCAGACAGATTTGGATTTAAAGCAAAGCTATTCCATTTGCTAGCTCTGTAAATTTTGACAAACTATTTAACCTTTCTGATTCTCAGTTTCTTCATATAGAAAATGAAATAAGAACCTTTTAACTGGGTAGTATGAGGGATTAAGATAATACAAATAAAGCTACAGGCACATACTAGTCAACCAATCACCTATAAATAGCATGTTCTCATCTTTATATCTTTTAAATGTCTTTCTGCCCAGCAAAGAATCTCATCCAGTCTTCATGGTTTTTAAAGACTAGGTTATAGGTCTCTGGGCTTTCCTTCAATAGCAATTCCTTAAAGCTTGAATTTTTCAATGACTATAGCCAAAACTACCTCACTAATTTTACATCCATGTATACTGAACCCTCTCTATCCCATTATGAAATACTAGACATGTGTATCAGTATCAAATGTATATCACGTAGTTTCCCATTATACTTTCCTACAAACAATTTATATTCCAGCCAAGACAACATGCTTTATTTTCATTTATCATAAATACAGGTATGAAAAGATAGGGCATGTCATATCAAGAGATTCTTAATCACATATATAGACACCATGCCAGCAGACTTCTCCTAATTGTAATCCTAACTCTCCGAACTGGATTTCATAGGCCATGATCAGCGTGATTAACAAAACTCCTTGTAGGGGCTGAGGAGATGGCTTGGTGGGAAAAGCATTTGCTGCACAAGCATGAGGATCAGAGTTCAGATTGCCAGCACCCATGTGAATGCTAGGCAGGCATAGTGACCCACATGTGATTACTGTGCCCGCGCAGCAGTCAGGGATTGTCAGGACAAGCTGGGTATCTAGACTAGCTGAATTGGTAATCGCTGGGTTCAGATGGTTTCAGTGAGAGACGTTGTCTCAATAAATAAAATGATACCCACCATTAACCTCTGACCTCCATGCACACACACAAGGATGCCCAAAACATTTAAACATGCATACACACTCATATGGAACACACACACACACAAACACACACGCACACGTCATCATCTAGAACTTTGATTTCTAGAGAAAAGTTCATAGGATATCTGTGGGTCTTCTCAAAATTGAAAGGAGTGACTTCAAGGAAAAGAGTTAGTGAATGAACACCCACCCCTGTATATGGCTATGTGTGTACAGGCTGCTGCTGGAGGCTTAGCCATGCCTCAAGGAGGGTGCAGGTGGCTGATGCTACTCTCTCATTTTCATTGTTCTCATAAAGAGAGAGTACCCACTTTTGGATGCCCAATTTAGCCAAATCCAAATCATGATAAGATACCAGATAACTAGAACAAGAGGGAAATTTAGAATATCTCCTTGAATAGCTGCACTGAATATTATCCCTGTAAGTGAATATCTTCTTAGATCATTTCTTCACTGGGAAAATTATTTGAATAGATATTGAGCAGTTTATTTATCAGCTTTCAGTTTCCCAGTGACTAGGTGGAACATATTAGTATGATTAAGTACAGAGTGGAGATACTTTTCATTAGTAAAAATCTATTTATTTCATTAATATGGATGTGTGTGGATAGACATGCATGTGTGTATATGTTTATATGGAAGCCAGAAGTTGAAGTCAGGTGGGTCTCTTCCTCAGTTGTTCTCTACCTTATTTTTTGAGACAGGGTATTTTGTTAGGTGAGCTAGCCACTGAGTGCCCAGGATTCCCTGTCTCGGATTCCCCAGTGCTTGGATTACAGAGAAACGTTGCCACAGCTGGCTTTTGTGTAAGTGCTAGGATCTGAACTCAGGTTCATGGTTCTAAGCCAAGTTCTACATTCACTGAATCATCTCTAAAGCTTCATTAAAAGTCATGTTAGCCGGGCGTGGTGGCGCACGCCTTTAATCCCAGCACTCGGGAGGCAAAAGTAGGTGGATTGTCATGAGTTCAAGGCCACCCTGAAATGACAGAGTTAATTCCAGGTCAGCCTGGACCAGAATGAGACCCTACCTCGAACCCCCCCCCCCCAAAAAAAGTCATTTTAATGTACTTATAAGGGTTTTAAAACATAGCATGGCCTCTTCAGGCTACCCATATAGGTAGCATTCCATGGCCTTCATTCTAAGGCTACTTTTCAACATCGATATCAGATGTAGTATGAATCCTAGCCTTTTCCACATAGTAGGGAAATACCATTGTAAGGTCTATTTACCTGACTCTAGTGGATTATATGACATGCTGGCTTAATTCTCATTAACTTGGGTAGTTAACTCTAAATATTAAACCCAATCAGAATAAATCTCTCCATTCCTATACCATTGTGTTGATATAGTCTTCATATTTCTTACTGCAATTATTTCACCTTAATCATATATCTCAGAAAGGAGGCCCTTAAACAGACTATTTGTATTCTTTCCCTTGTCTCTGAAACTCTTCTATGGACCAATTTCTATTACTTATATTTTTATGAGACAGAACAGATTTCCTGGATGTCTGTTGGAATAGCAGCCCATTTTCTAATTCTTGTTTTGAGAAGTCAAAACTGACCCAGCCACCAGGAATGTTATTGTGTTGTTTATTTGTTTGTTTTAATGGTATGAGGTAGAGCAGAAATTATGGTATTAAACTGAAAGGAAAACTAGAAGTCAGAGGAGTGAACTAACTTGATATCTAATGAAAAAGACTAAAGTCCAAATGTGGGAAAAAATTGAAATTATCAGGCTGAAAACAGAAAAAGGATATGTGATCAGGAAAGAAGAAGGACTCATGGAGCAATCCCACATTAGAAGATTAGAAAGTCCATCTCTCTAAGAGAACCACAGGTTATTAGCAAAAAGAAAATGGTGGGACCGTGTGCAGTACACTAGACAACAGTAGTGTGGATGGGATAGTCGGCAGGTGCCTTGTGCAACAACCAAGAGCCCTTGCTGGTAGATACAGCTAGGCATCACCAGTTACAGGTGATCCTGGGTTATAAATGGGGCAGGCTTGTTCAAAGGCCAGAGGCAGGGAGCCCTTTACCTGCCAGTAAGTAATCTTTGAACAGCAGTGTTGAAGAATTGACACACATACACAGAGCTTGTCTATAAGGTTACTGGACACCCAATGCACAGATACTGAGAATACAACAGAAGGAATTTTGGTATTTGAATATATATTCTCTCTCTCTCTTTCTTATATCCTTATATCTCTTTCTTATAACCTCAGCAATTCTTTCCAATTTTGGATAATAAATTGTCAGCCATTTCTAGTACTAATATAATGACTATTAGGTTGGGGTGAAATTCACATACTCTGGAAAAGGTGACTGTCTGATTTTAAACAAACTTTTTTTGGCAAGTGGCCCTACCAAATGATTATTTTCAGTGTTCCTAGTAGTTTTAAAGAAATGATTTTCATGGTTTATTTTAATGATATTTATTTTTATATATACAATGGACGTTGCTGCTTGAACACTAGTGTGTGTATAAGAACCTGGAAGAAAGGAGCTTGTTCTTTAACCCCTGGCTTGATGGCACAGTTTTCCTGTGGTACTCTAGTCATGTGACCTGTTGGCAGCACTCTTACCAACCCACTTAGGCCACATAAATATCACCCAAAGGCTAAATATCTGCTTCTAGTCACACAATCCACAGTAATTAAATCTTTCACTAATTTCTTTTCTTTCCCCCAGTCCCAACAGCAAAACTTTATATTTTATAGAGCATTGCTTTTTCTGTTGTACAGTTCCAGTATTTCCAAAAGAGTTGGTGATGCAGAGATCCCAGGAGACATTTGCATCATACGACACTGTGCCCTCAGGCATGGTTCCAGATGCATGCTAGTATTTCTTAAGCCGGGGCGGGGGGGGGGGGGGGGGGGGGGGGGGGGGGGGGGGGGCTTTGAGTTCTTTCTCACACTTGAGGCATTCAAGATGGTGTCCTGGTTTTGAAAAATGTCAAAGGGAAACAGTTACTGTCAGCAGATTGACATTGAAACTGAATTTGCAGTAGCGTTATTCACACTGTCGTACTCTGTGAACAGTTAAAACTCCATCTGCCCTGGGACTTAGTGTGAAATATGTAGGGTTTTATATGTTAAAATAATTGGATGAATGAAACATTACATCTCTTGAGTTTCTCCCTAAACAGTGTGATGCCTTTAGTAAAAGGTTATCGGGGTGAGCCTCTGTGAGTGCTGACAGAGCTCTGGAACTGTTGGCCGGTCTTTAATACATCGATTCATGTAGATTCCTGCCTCCATTGCAAAAGAGGAAACTAAGGCAGAAAGAACGCAAGTCGGCTACCCAGTGTCACAGAGATGGGGTTTGCAGCTAGGATATCTAGCTCCAGATATGTTCTCAACCTTAAGGTAACACCTAGAATTACACCCATGATCTCACTCATCTACTAATTCTTACCAATGATGCTCAAATAGACAACATGATTGTATACATAAGTTACCTGAAAGATTCAACCTGAAAACTGCTAAAGGTAATGAACACTTTCAGCAGAATGGTGGGACACAAAATAAACACACAAAAATCAGTAGCCTTCCTACATGTCAGATAAAACTATGGAGAGAGAGATGAGAAATGGTGTCCTTCTTTCAAATAGCCAGAAAAATTAATATATTGGAATATCACTAACCAAGGAAGTGATAGGCCTATGCAATGTAAAACATAAAAACACTGAAGGAATAAATTAAGAAGGACATGAGAAGATGAAAAAACCTCCAATGGCAATGGATTGGAAGAATTAATAATTTGAAAATGACCATTCTACAAAAAGCAATTCACAGATCCAGTGCAATTCAAATAAAAATTCCAGCAACATTCTTCACAGACTTAGAAAAATAATCTCAAAACTCATATGGAAATACAGAAAGCCTCAAATATTTAAAATTATCCTCAAGAAAAGAAATATTTCTGGGGGCATCACAACACCTGATTTCAAAATATACTACAAAGTCATAGTAATAAAAACAGCATAATGCTGACACAAAAACAAACAAATAAATCAATGGAACAGAATAAAATATCCAGGTCTAAATTCAATCAATTACAGCTACATGATCTTTGGCAGAGGGGTCATAAAAGCACACTGGAGAAAAGACAGCCTTTTCAACAAATGGTACTGGAGAAATTGGACAAACACATATAGAAGAATGAATTTAGACCTCTCTCACCTTGCACAAAAATCAACTCCAAATGGATTAAGAGACCTCACTATAAGACTTGAAACTCTAAAATAATTAAAAGAAAAACTAGGGTGAAAACTCTAAGACATAGGAATGGGAAAAGACTTTCTCAATAAGATCTCAGTAGCCCAGGAAATTAGACATACACTCAGCCAGTGGAATCTCATGAAACTAAAAAGACAACTAAACCATCAACAGAGCCAACAACCTACAGACTGGTAGAAATATTTTCGTGTGCTATACCTCCAATAGTAACCTAATATCTTGACTCTACAAAGAAATCAAAAAATAGAGCAATTAAATAATCAAACAGGGCTGGAGAGATGGCTTAGCAGTTAAGGCATTTGCCTGCAAAACCAAAGGATCTCGATTTGACTCTCCAGGACTCATGTAAGCCAGAAACACAAGGTGGCACATGCATCTGGAGTTTGTTTTCAGTGGCTGGAGGCCCTGGTGTGCCCATTCTTTTTCTCTCTTTCTCTCTCTCTCTCCCTCTTTCTTTTCATCAAATAAATGAAAAATTCATATATATAATAAAAAATCAAACAATCTAATAAAAATTGGGACAGAGATTTGAGAGAAACCTCAAAGAAAAAAGTACAAATGACCAACTTAAAGAGATGTTAAACATCTTTAATAATCATGGAAATGCAAATTAAAATGACTTTGAGATTCCCTCTCACTCCAGTCAGGATGGCAATTATCAAAAAAACCAAATGACAACAAATGTTGGTAAGGCTGCAGGGCATGAAGTATCCTTATTCACTATTGGTAAAAGTATAAGCTTGTACAACCGTTTTGAAAATCATTATGGAGACTCCTGCAAAAGATAAAAGTTGATCTATCGTATAACCTAGCTATTGCACTCCTGGACATTTTCCTTACAAAGTCCACTCTATACTTCAGCGATACTGGCTAAACAATGGTTGTCACCACTGTATTTACTATAGCTAGAAATTGAAATCAACCTAGATACCCATTGACCAATGAATGGATAATGAATCTATGTATATATATGTGATGGAATTCTCCTCAGTACTAAGGAGAAAAAATCAAATGATTATATTTGAAGGAAAATATAAGAACTTGGGAAAAAATCATTTTCAGGTAGGTCGCACGTGCTAAGAAAGACAAACACCTCATGGTTTCTCTCACATGTAGTTCCTAACCTGGATCAGCTGGAGTTGAGTGAAAATGGGAGGAAGCATTGGGAATATGGACATAGAACTAGAAGGAGACCAGGAAATAGTGGAAATATGGAGGGAGAGAGGAGGGGATACCTGACAACCCAGGAGAGGGAAAGACCACATGAGGCAGGAGGGTTGGGGGAGTGGGGTAAAGGTAGGGTGAGGAGGGGAATTACACAGAACTAAAGACAAAATGAATCAACATAATAGGAACCTTTCTCCTGGATAGCAGTGTACAAGATAACACTCCAAATAAAGGCGGGGGGGGGGGGGGGGATAGTCGAGACAAAAGTGCCCAATTGAAGGTGGAGAAAGCTTAATCCTAAAACCATAAACTCTGGCTGGTGAATCTCAGGGCCAGAATTGGGTTACCTTCTCACAGCAAGCAATTGGCCAGGAAGACCCATGAGGTCCCCAAAACAATGCAGTCTATTGTCCAAATGCTTGGTTACTCAGCAGGGTTAGAAAAGCAAAACCCTGTTTCTGAAGACACCACACAGACGTCTGTGTCAGGACATGGAGAGAACTCGTGGGAACAGAGAGGAAAGCCAGTCCTCTCCTGGCAAACCCTCATGGTGCTGGAAAGTGCTAAGGGAGCTATTGGGCAATAATGATCATAACAGCATGAGAAAGCAGGGAAGCCTGACAGCTATGCAGTCAGTCAGTCAGATGAGAAGTACTCGCCCATGCAATAGTGGCACACAGCCTTTGGGGGTAACCAGCTGCCCTGTTTTTGTATATGAGGCTTATTTAATGGGAGAGACCTCATACCTGGTACTGGGAACCAAGTCAGAATTCCATGGCCAGAAAAGTAGACTGGGCATACACATCAAAATATCTCTCACATAGCTATGCACTTCTCCCTTAATCAAAGCTGCTTTCGCTCATGTTTGGAGAGACTATTTTATCTTACAGCTAGCAGAATACTAGGGAGATTCAAGATACATCAATATAACAAGAAAAGATAGCCAACTGCCCACCATGAGACATGCCACCTCGACCGCATTTACCAGGCCCCAGGAGAAATTGCAGAGGAAGCAGAGATACAAGTATTGTTCCTTATGCTAGTGTTGTATGGCAAAATCCCTCCTCATTGAAAGCAGTGAACAACTATTGCCAGCATTATCAAAAGCAGCTGGGACAACTCAGAGGAGATGTAAGGAGGGTCATCAGACACCCCCCTCAACTTGAGATCTCAAGGAACCCCTGTGACAACTGTTAGGAAGTGCAACACAAGGTTTTGTTACCTCAGGGGAAGATATATGTATAAGGGATAATGAGCTGAAGGAACTGAAGTGTTGCATTAAGGTCTCATGCTCTGAAGTAAGCCTTCATCCCCAGGTTGAGGGAGGAGCATCCAAGGAATAATTTTGACACAGGAAGGCCCATCAAAGTGGCTGCTTTTGGGGTCACCATGTTCCCCATAAATAATCCCTCTCCATGCTCTGTAAATGACCTCCAATAAACTCATTGGTTCTTTGAACTAGTAGTGGTGCAATAGTACTTTTGCCTGCCTATTTGGGGTAAGGACCTTTGTGTCTTTCCAGAGGAAAAGTTGCCCGACAACTAACCTGACAACCAGCTCCAGGGAAACAGTGACAGTTACTGTGGCGAATCAAAACATGCTGAAGCAGAAACATAGAGGCTACAGTGAACTCAATACTAAAAGTGCTAACATACCAACCAAGGCCCAGGAATTGTTATGGAAAATGTTGTGCAAGAACATTGTAAGAGCCGCAAGGTGGGTAGAAATATCCTGAGGCACTGCATGCCCGACACTCCCCAGAGACTCACTGAGGACTTAATTACCCCACAGTGAACACCAATAACCCCACTGAGGAGTGCTGTCAGGAAAATGGGGACCTGAGCAGAGAGGATATAAGACTACAAACTATTTAAATGAATTAATTAGTGGGACTGGAGAGATGTCTCAGTGGTTAAGGTATTTGCTTGAAGAGCCTAGGGACCCAGGTTCAATTCCCCAGTACCCATGTAAAACCAAATGCACAAGGTGACACATACATCTGGAGTTCATTTGCAGTGGCTAAAGTCCCTGGTGTGCCCATTCTCTATCTGCCTCTCTCTCCCAAATAAATATTTTAAAATACATTAATACTGGATCTCACAGTGAACATCTATAAATGCACAACCTAGAAATTGACAATTTACTGACCATACTTTATCACATCTTATTCTTCTCCCCATCTTTCCCCACATTCACAACCTTTTCCTTTTGCTACATCTCAAGTCACTTACATATATCTGTACTCTTGACAGTAAATATTTCAGTATCATGCAGAACAGGAAATAAAATTTAAATATTTATTTATGGTTCCTTCTCGTTTGAAAGAAACCCTTAAACATATTGAAATATATGATCTTAAATTTATATTTGATGATTTGGACAAATTCACCTAAAATCCAAGTCCTTATAATGATATAGAACATACATGAATGTAAATTGATTAGCACCAACAAAATCCACAATATAATGTCATAATTCTATCTCCCTCTCACAACATCTAATACATAGTAGGTACTCAACTAACACTTTTTACTCTGATAGTGAATATCTCCTGCAAAGAAAAATAAAATACAGGATGATTTGCCTTAGACAAGTGAGAATTCAATTCTATTTTTTGAGGCCTTAAGAAACCAGCAGAAGAGAGAGAAGCTGAACTTGATTCTAGGTCTCTACAAAACTCCTCAAGGCAAAGTTTGTCCATTGACATTAGCATGGTGGAAAGACAGTAAAAATTCTTATAAACGACAATGTGTTTTCTATTGAATTCACCAGATGGCCCATGCTGTTAGGCATGATTTAAATCTCCACTTGAAAAAAAATCTGTTATCTCCCTCCCTGATACTAACCCCTTGGCCTAACTACTATGACCTGTGCACAGAGAAAAGGCAAAGCTTTGCTGCTAACATTTTAATGGCTTGTGAGAGCCATGTGAGACAAAGACAGCTGCTGAGAAAAAAACAATGAAGAGCAGATATGGAAAGGAGTTGGTTCTGCCTCTGTCACTACACAGGTCCAGCTTGATGTCTGGAGCTACCTGAGGGCCTGAATGCGTGCTCATCTCTGCCTTCAGACTTTCCCTCCAGGACTCCCCACACTCCTCGCATGAAGGCCAGGAAGGAGGGTACTGATGGAACAGAGAGTGGAGTCATTTTTTGTTTGTTTGTTTTGTTTTTATTTTGTTTTTCCCCATGTCCTTCTGATCCAATCACTTTGCTCTCCTCCAACACATATTTTTCTGGCTCTTTTGCTCTTTTAATTTATTTCTCTTCTCACAGCCTACCTCATTCACACAGGCTCTCATGTCATTTTTATCTCTACCTTCTCACATATGCTTTTTCTCTCTCTTGCTCTCTTTTACTCTTTATTTTCATTTTTGTCTTTTACACTCTTCATCTCATACCAGACACCCACTTTCCTAATCCATCCCTTTTCTCCCCTCCCTTGAGCTAAGCCAGGAAGCTATCCAGTTGTTGTGAAATGGTACTGTTCGCCTTTCCTGTAAAGGCTCAGGCTCAGGCTTTTGTGGAAAGCTGAAGAGGCCCAATTTTCAACCGTGAAGGTTGCTCAGAGCTGTCTAATTTGTCAGACTGGCTCCACCTGCCATATGCACAGCCTGAAGCCCCATGACAGCCTTCATTTTCGAAGCTGAACTTCAGCCTTTGCCCTCTGACCCTCTGTTCACATTCTGTTATTGCAAAGGGACAGAAACACAACCCACTGGTACCTTATTACAGTTTTAATTTCCCGAGTAGTTCTACCACCTCATTTTCACCTTCAGCATCTCTCTCCTTTGCCAAAGCTCCCTTCGAGGTTGGTGGAGCATCCCCATGAACCACATTTGCATCCTTTCTTTACTGACATGCATGCCAAGCTGCGATTTCTTACAGTATGTTTTTAGTTCTTCTGCCCATCTGTGACTCTAAGCATATATGCTGATTAGATTGCTTTGGCGATTCACGACCAACATAAAATGCATAGATAAAGATAGGATTCATAATATTCTAAAATGCCTGAAGTCTTGATGACATTGTTTCCGTGACTGCTGCTTTGGTTAAGAAATGCACAATGGTATGTGTCTTTTCAACTTTTTTTTAAAAAAAAGGTGCTTTTTTTTTTTTTTTTAAAAAAGAAGAGGAATAAATCTCATCTTGTTCAACAAAGAGAAAGAAAGAAAAAGGAAATGCACAATGGTTTTGTGCCCGTTCTCCGCTGTCAGTCCAGGAAAAGGGGGGGACTGTTGGTCAAAACAGCTGCTTTCTAAAAGTTTTCCCCATGGTAGTTTATTTTGTTTTGAAACTATGGTTAAAATGATTTCTAGTCTACTTATACATTCTGTCATCATGATAACCCCCCCTTGTTAATTTTAAAAACTAATTTACCTAGGGATGTTTAAACTAACAGCTAGCAAATTCAATAAATAAATCCCTATAGAAACTGATTTGATGTAAATGCACTTGACCCATGTGACGGTATAAGTGCATTTAAAGCACCTCTATGGAGAAGTAGGTGGTAAACCACATGCCATATCGCATCCTTCCTGGGATAATGCCCATTGTAGAATGGATTTGGAATTATATTAGAAATTGAGTCTTTTCTCTTTTGGATTCCAGCAAGGTAACTGACAACCTATTCTCATTACATATACATACTCACTAAACCCATGATAAAAAAAATTAGTTATTATCACTTTGCATTTATAAGTGTGAGGAGGAAAGAGCTTGACAAAATCTGTGCTTGTCCACCTAGCATGCTTTGAAGAGAAAATGCTGCTTCTCTCTAGACCACAGTTTCTTCACCTCTAAGAAGAGGTGAATAAGCAGCCTCTTCCATTGCTGACACCTCCAACGTTATAAGATGATGACTCTGCCTAAGCCTCATGTGGAACACGACATACATAGCCAGTGAGTGGCCGAGATTTAAGCTCCTGCATCTTAGTGCTATGGACGTCCACTGTAGAGAAAGGCTTACTATACAAGGAAGACATGATGTGCTCCATCTTCACCAAATACCCTTGATCTGATAAGGAAATGAAAATGAAACTGCAATTATCCATAAAAATTACTCTGCCTGTTGCTGTCATTTTTACTTTCTTAGAATGGAATGTACTTTCCAATCCCTTTCTCTCTTCTCCTCACTCTCTCTTTCCTAAATACTTTTAGCAGCAGTTGAAAACAGTTGTAAGAGCAAACACCTGGCATTTGGTGAAGGTTAAGATAATAAGCACAAACAGGGCTCCTCTTCTTTGACCATGATTTTTCCTAGCAAAGGATCAGCAAGGAAAGTGTTCATTCAACTTCATCCAATCAAGAAGAGGAACCTCAGATTCTTCACTGAGCTCCTACCAGGCAGCAAGTGCTGTTCTTGACTGTTAAAGGTAGGAAGGGAACCATATAATGACCTATAAGGCATCACTTCTGTCCTCAGAGAACTAAGCAAGTAGGGGTGGAAATAGCTACATATGCAAAGTGGAAGCATAGGCAATGTTTACTAGGAAACACAAAACTCTTATGCAAATTGGAAGAAAACAAACAAACAGATAAAAAAACACTTTGTTTTCTGGGAAGAGAGACCATTAAGCTTACTTTTGAAAAAACAAATAAAAGGCTGGGGAGATGACTCAGGAACTAAAGGAACTGACTGTCAACCCAGGTTTGATCCCCCACTAACCATGTAAAGTCAGATGTACAAAGTGACGCATGTATCTGGAATTCATTTATGTTGCAAAAGGCACTGGTGCTCTCTCTCCCCCTCCTATCTCCTTGCAAATAAATAAATATATTTTTTAAAGTACTGTATTTTTTTTCTTCTCATGATCAACTTTCCTATTTCAGACTTAGAATATGTCCGTCTTTCCCAACATCTTCTCCCTATATGTGTTTAAGCATCTTCTCTGTGGAGACTTAAAGAATCTACTTATGTTTACTAATTAACACTCCTCCACCTCCTAGCCAGCCTTTCATATTCACTGAAGCTGTTGGGACTGCTCTAACCCAGCACTAACCATCGCCCTGATTGGCTTCAGTTCTGCAAAGAGAACCATCTACCAACTTTATCTCAGCCCCTTTGCTCTTCAGTTCCAGTCATTTTGAAAATCATCAGTCATTCACACAAATATCTATAGCCCATGCTTCAGGACCAGAGGGAACTGTTCCACTTTGTTACCCTTGCTTTAAAAAAAAAAAAAATCTCAGCACCATGCTTACATCAATCACATTTTAACCTGGTTATTTCAATTTTTGGCTCCTATGATATCTGTTCAAAGCTTATCCAGATGCCATTTCCTTGATTCCAATTTTGTCTCAGAAAGTGTTTGTCTCTTTCTTATTTTATTTTCTTTACTTCTCTGGCTCATAAATCATGGTTAACATCATGAACTTCTCTTTAGATACTATCTTTATTCAACTTCTTGTCTTTCTCCCACATTCTAACACACAATACTAACTAAATCAAACTATTTGTCTTTCTGTTCTTTAAGCCTAGACCTTCAAACTCTCCTGGAGAAACCCCATAGTTACTCAAATTGGTTCCACAGATTTTTGTGGTCCATACTAAACTTATACCATACATCATATCACCTAGACAACTTTTGATTTTTTCATAGCTAGCAATTTCTTACCATCTCTTTCAAAATCTTTCTCAGACATTCTCAAGCATCTCATCTCAGTACCACTCCTCTCATAATTTTGTTTCTTTCTTCTCTGAGAAAATGGAGGGGGGCAGGCCATGACCCATGGCTGCCTACTCCATCACAAAATCATGCATTTGTTGTCTGAGAAATGAAGTTCCTCATCTCAGGTACCAAAAGCTAATAAATAACCATGAGGATTGTAATCCAGGTCTGTTGCAGTCAGCTTCATGTTGCCATTACAAAGCACCCTATCATAAGTACAAAACTAATTAATTAATAAAATTAATTTTAAAAAGTAAAACAAAAAAACAAAGCACCCAATCAAAAGTAGCTTGTGGGTGCTGAAGGGATGGCTTAATGGTTAAGGCATTTGCCTACAAAGCCAAAGGACCCAAGTTCGATTCTCCAGGACCCATGTTAGCCAGATGCACAAGGGGGAACATGCATCTGGAGTTTGTTTTCAGTAGCTGCAGGCCCTTGAATGTCCATTCTCCCTCTCTCTCTCTCCTCTCTCTCTCTCTCTCTCTCTCTCTCTCTCTCTCTCCCTCTCCCCTTCCTCTCTCACTCTTCTTCTTTCTCTGTCAAATAAATGAATAAAAATAAAATATTAAATAAATAAATAGATAAGCAGTTTGTGGGAGGAAAGGATTTACTGTGGCTCACAGGTTCAAGAGGAAGCTCTATGGGAAAAAGGATGGCTTGAACAGAGCATGGATATCACCTCTGCCACAGCAGGAGGCAAACAGTCATAGGAGGATATAATACCCATAATCCTACCCCCAACAACTCACTTCCTCTAGTAAGGATCCTAATTCAAACCACCACAAGGCCCATTTGATTACAAAGCTTGCGTCTGTGGGTTCATGTGGCACAGAGCAGTGGTTAAGAGCACCCACTTAAGCACACACCTGATGCAATCCTAACTTAGTCACTGACTAGCTCTCTGGCTGGCCTCTGCCTGAGGTTTCCTGCAAGAAAATTGTTATAATACCAGTGCCCACCTCATAGAGCTGTTGCTAAAATTACATGAGTAAATGCATACGCTTTGGTCCATACCTGGCACATATTTACACTCACTCAATCTTACCTGTTGTTGGAGGAAACAAGCTAGTACTCTGCTAGAGTGGAAGTGAGAGGACAAGAAATTTTAAGAAAACATATGAGAAATGGCCAACATATTGCACATAAGCTTTAATGGATATGGAACTTTAAAAAATAACACTGGGGGTAGGGCAGTGGCCAGAGAGATGGTTTAGCAGTTACGGTGCTTACTCACGTAATTCAGATGCACAGAGTGGTACATGCATCTGGAGGTCATTTGCAGTGGCTGGAGACCTTGGCACACCCATTCTCTCTCTCTCAACCAAATAAATAAATAAATAAAATATTAAAAATAATGTTGGAAAAAAAAATAATAATGTTGGATTTATTAAGAAGGAAGTCTATTTAGAAGGGGAAAAAGCTTTACAGTCAAAAAAAAACTTGCACCAAAGCCCTGGTTTTTGAGAATTCCTGAGGTAGTAATTAAGTTACTTGCTAAGTATTCAATGTATAACATAATTTTGTTAATATTACTGCTACCTCCTAAAATACACCATCTTGAGTTTTCTAACACTTCTCTTTCTTCTTCAGACTTTGTCCAAGAATCTCTCTCATTTTGTTACCTTCCAGAAATTTCATTGACTCACTAGCTCCCACTTTCACATAAATGACTTAATCTACATCATATATATATATATATATATATATATATATATATATATATATAACTTATCAATTTTTCTATTTATTTATTTATCTGTAAACAGAGGGAGGTAGAAAACAGACAGATGCATACATAGAAAAAAAAAAGAAAGAAAGAAAAGGAGAGAGAGAGAGAGATTGGGCTGGCCAGCGCCTGAAATGAAAATGAACTCCAGTTGTTTTTGCCACATCGTCATGCATCTGGCTTTATGTTACAAGCTTTTTTTATTTGAGAGGGAGAGAAACAGAGTGAGACAGAGAAAGAGACCAGATTCCAGATGCATGTGTCACTGTGTGCATCTGACTTTTACATGAATACTGGGTAATTGAACCCAGGCCAACAAGCTTCACAAGCAGCACTTTTAACTGCTGAGCCATCTCATCTCCCCAGGCCTGCCACAATCTACACCTTCAGGAACTGCTTCCTGAAGGCCCATGATTCTTAAGCATGGCTAAACATCAGTATTTTCAGCTTAACCCCAGAAATTTTGATTCACGTTGCCAGTGTTGTAAATCCAAGCCTTTAAAAAAAAAATCCCCAGATGATTTTAAGGTGTATCTAGATTGCAATTTTAAAAATCTTTATTGATTTTTTTTTCATGGCTATTCTGTGATCACTGTCAAATTGAACAAGTCTACATCCAAACTTTCCACTGCTGTCCATTATATCAATTGCAACATTGCATTAAGTCATGGGTATGAAGAAGCCTGACAGCTGTTTTGTGTCCCTCTCCCCCTTTTATCAATAAGAAATCAAGATGTAGAGGAAGCTTCAGCTTAGTCAAGGATATCAGGGCTGTCTCCTGGCAGGTACCCACAGTTCTTTCTCATCTCCCATATTTATTTCCAAGAGAGCTTTAAACCCTACGATGCATATTGGTTCCCACTGTCACCATCATCCTAACAAATCACCCAAATCTTTGGTCTAGAGAAGATATCTGGTACACTGCCGTCAGTCTTCCTATACGCCATCCAAAGCCCCATGCACACCACCAACAGTCACTTTACTCAGATTACCACAGGTCTCTCAGTTGTTCTTCTTGTTGTTGTTGTTATTGTTTTTTTGTTTTTTATTGTTGTTTTTTTGTTTGTTTTGCCAGCCACAGGCCAGAGTTCTTTACCTATCCAACAAGGTATGTATTTAAGAAATTACTTTGTGTCTGTCATATTGTCTCTAATGTATGTTAAAATTGGGCTTGAGGGGCTGGAGAGATGGCTTAGTGGTTAAGCACTTGCCTGTGAAGCCTAAAGACCCCGGTTCAAGGTTTGATTTCCCAGGACCCACGGTAGACAGATGCACAAGGGGGCGCATGTGTCTGGAGTTCATTTGCAGTGGCTAGAAGCCCTGGCGTGCCCAATCTCCTCTCTTTCTCTCTCTCTCTTTCTCTTTCTCTCTCTCCCTCTCTCTCTGTCTGTCACCCTCAAATATATAAATAAAGAAAGAAACAACAAAAAAAATTTAAAACTGGGCTTGCTTAACTCAACAATGACCAGGTTTGGTTTTTATTCTTAAGCTAAATCAGTCTCAATCAAGGTTTCACTTAATTGTCTTATCTCTGGTATCTTAAATTCATTGATTGTAGAAATATTGAAACTTAAGACATGGCTCATGCTCTAAAAATAATAATCTTAAACTGCTCTTCTGCTTCCAGTTTGGGGGGTAATTGGTACTTGTATTGGTATACAGACTAGCCAAATTTGTTTTCAAAGACAGATGCAAAGTTTTTATGCTGCCTTGCCTTTTTCCTGGCATACAATTTGTAGATTAAATTAGTAGTAAGTTATTGATAAAATAATTGGTAAAATACTGTTTTCAGGGCTACTAAAATGTTCTTCCTATACTTATAACTGGCAGATACTTAAAAAGATAGAATGTGTATGCTTTCGATGTTCCAGATATAGCTTACATTGTCACCTGACAACTAAAGTTAAATGTTAATCAAAATGGTTTTAAACTATTGTGCCATTCTCTAACCAGATCTGCTTTGCTAACCAGATATGTTATGCACCTTTTTTACTAATCTCTTTTACTAATCAGACTTGTACAATCTCTCTGAGTGATTAAAAACCATATGTAAAAGAAAAATCAATTGGAAACATTGAAGTTAAAAGGAAAACCAATATTTTGGTTCCTGCTCCCAGATCAAAAGACCACAGGAGATGCTGGGACACTTGCTAACTTCTAGCCTCTGATAAGTTACATGTATTCTTGATCAGAGAGGATACAGAGACACAGAAATGAGTTCAAAGTCAGTGTGTCTGCAACAGGAGAGTCACGTTGCAGGAAAATCAGTCCTCCAGGCTTCCCAAAAGAGGGAGGGCCACTTAGTCAGCACAGACTTGACTTATCCAAGCAGATGACAATGCTGAGAGTCACAGAACTCCTCACAGGTCCCTGAAAGTCTCTCCTACAGTGCCACTATTTACCTCCAAAATATATAGTTAATTCTAGAGGTCTACATGGTCTTAATCACCCAGTTTAAAAAATATATATATATATATATATATATATATATATATATATATATATATATATATATATATGATTACAATATAAACAAAGATTCAAACTGCCCTGTCTGATGCTGGCTTGCAATACTAAACTCTAACATTAACTTATGCCTTCTGTCTTTGCCTGTCCCTGATTACTTCTGAACTTCACCTACTCTGGTCCCAGCTCCTCCCACTTGCCTTAGCCAGAATCAGAAATCTTCCTTGGGCCCCCCTCCTTCCTTAGCCCTTACCCTACCTCATTCAGGGATAAGCACACCATCATACCAACAGATACTCTCAAACTTACTCTTCCCTGATCCCAAAATGCTCCTCTTGAATACACCGATGCACTCTGCCTCCTCTTTCTTGCCCTAAGCCTTCTATCCCTCGCCTCTGAGTGCTGATCTTCCCCTTATCCCTGGTGTTTTGATATCATAGCTGTTGGCAAGGTAACAGGCTCCTTAATTCTTCCTTCTGTCCTCTCACAGTTTTCACAGAGCCCATCTCCCTCACCTTTTCTATAACAGATGTTGCAATCAACTGCCCTGAAGCCAGCTCTATACAGGGATGGTATGAGAGAAGTCTCTGTTTCATTCAGGACCAAGTCATAACAGCATGCTACACTGGAACTGTCTGAGGGTGCTCATTATCGGTCTCACCACTCTTCCACCTCTAGCCACATGGAACTGCCTCCTCATCATCTGCTCTGAAGGGAGACCCATTATCCGGCCACTCCCACCACCTCTACAGTCAGCATGAAGAAATTAACCTTTGTGTCTTATCGTTAACAAAAGGCTGGAATGTTAGGTTGGGACAGGATCCCAAAATGGAGTAACCAAGGACAGCAGAATGGTGGCAGAGGCACAAGGAAGTGGATTATCCACATTCCTCAAGAAACTGCCCAGCCTTTATCCCTTCCTTTCCTAAAATTGCCCCAGGTCATGGTTTCCTGCCCCCTTATCTCTTATTACTGTTCTTGACTCACACCCTATCTATCCTAGATCTCTCCTAAAGGACACTTTTTCCTTCCTCCCCTTTCCCCAACTGAAGAAGCCCTATGAAGCCCATTATCTGAAAACTCAGGTTGGCTGGGCACCTCTCTTCTGAGTCAGCCCTGGCAGCTCGTGCTTTTCCCAAATAAAAGCTTTTATCTTTGCCTCGGAGTGGTTTGAGTGGTTTTGTCTCTCCCAAACCTTACATCTGGTATCAAGACTCAAGGCGTTGTTCGTTTCTACAGCCTAAACTACTGGTGGGACACTCCCGGAGCTGCTCTCCCTGGAAGCCACGGCAGATGCTCTACTATCTGCTTTCTCCCATTCTCTGTATGTTCTACCTTATTCCTCTATTATGGTGATATCAGGAACTGGGTAAAAGGACTTTTTGTTAGAGTACAATGCTGAACTCAATGAAGTTGTAATAACTCAACATGTTCTAATTCTTACACCTCGTTAGGTTTTATCTTCTTGCACTGCTATGCTAGCAGCAGTTTGAGTTTGGACTCTGGAAAGATATTAGACACCCAGGGTAGACAAGCACAAAATACAGAAATACTGTCGACTTAACTCTTATTCATGAAGAAGCATAGGAGAGCTAGACAAAGAGATGTTGGCATGCCCTGGGCCCATATAGTTGCCTGCCAATCATGATGACACCCACAAGACAATTACCCTGGAACTGTAGAAAGAAAAATACCATTAAACTCTTCCTATAGTCCTCATACCAATTTTCTTATGTTTTCTCTCTCCCTCACTCTCTTCTCTGTGTCTGTCTGTCTGTGTATTGTCTCTCTCTTTCTCTCTCTCTCTCTCTCTCTCTCTCTCATACACACACAGAAGTGAAATTAGTATCTTGGTAAGTATTTAATAACCAGATATCATTAAGAGAAATCATTTATTTGTCACATTGGCTAATTTCTGTCATGTAAACACTCCAGTGACAACCAGCTTCAAGCTATCAATGTGCTATCAGTGAATCCAGTGAGGAGGAGGAGATACACAATTAGCTCTGGCAAGAATGTGTGAGCTAATGGCAGCATTCCACTATGTGCTGTCCACTCATTCATCCTTAACTGAGTGTTTGTTGAGGTCTTACTGTATTCCAGGTTACATGAGGAACATACTGCAGAGACAAGACCAGTATGTTGTGACATAACGTGAGAAAAAGCTAGTTCTTCAAGAACCCTATTGACTTTTATGCTTTCATTATCCTGCATATAAATTATTATGTAGATCTTTCTTATATTACAAACTTTGTCACAACAGGTAACTCTTTCATTCGATCCTTCACCATAACTAGACAGTGTTCTACTCATTTATACTAAAGAAATACATAAATGCAGCATTGCTGTCCTGTTTGCTTTTTGAGGAGCCTGGCAAAGCCCCTTCCCTCCAAGTTTCTTCCTTTCCCAGGTGAATGGCTGCATTGTGCAAGCCAAGCTTTGAGTGACTCCATCCATACCCTCCTCCTCCACTCAGTTCCAAATAAAAATGAGTTACACGGAACCCACCAGCAGTACTTTATGGGTGCCAGCAATTGCTACCGTGCATCCTTAATAGCAGCGTAATCAAAAGTTATGATGCATTTTTCTGTAATCACAAGAAATGATACCCACTTAGTGCTAAGTAAAGCAAATTCCCCACTACAAAAAAAAGGCAAAAGCATTTCCATTTTCATTTTGAAACGAATGAGTCAGAATCAATTTGGTAAAGCAGTTAACAGAAACTGTGTGTCCCTTTCCAGTTCGTAACAGGTACAATTATCTTTTAACAAACAGCCAAGCAGAAGTCTCTGGTGCTAGATTAACATGGTATGTTCAAACCTTTCTTGTGTATTTAAATGGGATAATAGAGACCATCAGAGAAATGCCAATATGAATCTGCACAAGCAGAGCAATTTGCCAGCCCCCACACACATCTTTAGGAAAAAATATAAATGTACTTAAAAGGAGCATTTTCTTTGGGATTTTGGAACACTTCAGCCTAAACATGAATCAGAGTGCCTTTGTATAAGCAAAATCCAAGTTGAAGAAGAATAGAAACATCCAAAATTTGGGAAAAGAAAACAACTTCCCTGTGCTATGTTACCCCACTTTCTCAAAATGAGGATAGTAGCTAAAAAGAAACAAGTGTGTTAAGTTTTAATTTCATCTGAAAGACTTTCTCCCTTTTCCTACTCTATTTGCACACACCTGCCTACTCTGGGAGCTGCAAAGACAGCTGATGAAATTATTTGTCTAATGTAATTATGTGTCCCCATGGAGCAGAGTTTCATAATAAAATCTTAAATGATCACCAACAGCACATGTTTTATATAACTAATCTCTTCTTTGTCTTTCTCTTTTTCTATCCTTATTTCTTCTTTTTTCTTTTTTCTTTCTTTCTTTTTTTTTTTTTTTGTTGTTGTTTCTTGAGATAGGGTCTCATGGTTACTCAGTTTACCAATGATCTTGCTATGTAGGCAAGGCTGACCTTGAACTCCTGATCCTGTAGACTCTGCCTCCCAAGTGCTGAGGTTACAGACATGTGCAGCAAGATCCAGCTCTGTCTTTAAGTCTTTAGGAAACTGTGTTGTAAATGTGCACACACAAGCATGCTAACCTTTGGTTTTTATCTAACATTAGCTTTGCAGAAGAATTATTAAAATGCCATGATATTCATGTTCTTAGAAATAATTGGCATGTGCTTTTTTTCTCACAATCTCTTTATTTAGTCTAAGGTTTAAACAACAAAAGTACAACAAAGTTGTTCAGATAACATCCCTATTATAGAGTACTCTGAGGTTATCCCAAAGGCAGTACAGTGATCTTATCAAAACACATAAAAACACAAAACACTCTTTAAAAACAGTGCCACACATGGAGCACATTGGGATTTGGAGATCACAAGTTTGAAACTATAGCAAAATGTGTTAAAACAGTACGGGAAAAATGGTGAATTTTTTCTTTATAGTGGGCATAGTTAAAAACAAAACTGAGCTTACTTGTTTAGGGAAGGTAGGGTATATGTATGTCTCTGTGTCCTTGTGATATCCTATTTGTTCGCCTGAGGCTGGGAGCGGGGGCTTCCCTGCAGTGGCCAGAGAAGAATGTCATGGGCGAGCCCTGCTCCATCACTCTTCTATTTTATTTGAGCCAATCTTTTATTAATACCAGAGTTTGCTATTTCCCAAAGCCCCAACTACCCCTGGTCTCTTTGCTCCCCTTGGCAAGACTGGGGTTACAGGTGCCCATGCCCATGCCCATGCCCCCGATGTTCACATGGGATCTTCAGAGCTGTACCCTGGTGGTTTTAGCCTCTCTTAGGTCCTCGTGTTTGCACAGGAAGCACACTTAAATGCTGAACCATATTCCTACCACTGTCCTCACTTTTTATTTGAAAGAAAATCATTTGAAGTAAAGTAGAATTTTAAAAAATGACAAACATATCTGTTGGAAAATATATTAACCTAATTATCCTTACACACATACATAAACATAAGAAGGACAATAATAAGAAGGAAATGTTAGCAGTAATAGATTATCTCCTACTAATGTGCTTATAGGAAACCTTTATGGACTTCATTTCCTAAATATTTTAGGTATTAGGTGTAAATAAAACTAGTAATTTGAATGTTCTTATGCAAATTAAAAACAAAACACACAATAATCCAAGGATTTTTTAATAGCAAGAGGCATATCAAGAAAGAGCCTAAGTGCTGTGCAGATGGCTCAGCAGTTAAAGGTCCTTGCCTGCAAAGCCTGGCAACCCAGGTTCAATTCCCCAGTACCCACATAAAGACAGAAGCACAAAGTGGCACGTGTGTCTGGAGTTTGTTTGCAGTGACTAGAGGCCCTGGTGCACCTACTCTATCTGCTTCTTTCTCTCTCTCTCTCTCAAATAAATAAATAAAATATTTTTAAAAGAGCCTGAGATGACCCAAATACTAAATCATATTAGAACCTAGTAAAATAGTAGGAAAGGTGAAATAAAGAGATAACAACTAGAGAATTGCCTAACAGAACAAGATGCTGGAAATATCATATCCATAGGAGGGGAAGGTGAGAACTTCAGCCTTGGAACCATGGAAAACGTTAGTCATTAATGCTGAGGTGTGTGGTGTGTTCTCACCTCATCCCCTTTGAACTTATGCTTCACCCAGGAGCCCACACCAGAGTACCATGCTAAGTTCTTTTCACATATCTCATGAATTCACAGACAATTTAACTGCCAATTAATTGTTCTTTAGCATATGATGGTGACATCAGATTTAGCCAGGCTAGAAACTCTAAGGGCTAGGAAAGGAGTGGCCACGATTCCCTGTCCTTTTAATCTTGACCAATTGTCTATAGAAGGTAGTATGTGTGTTGCTTAAGAATGAAGAGGTTCTTCCCCCTGACAAGAAATCTGGAGCTGGGAAGCAGAGAGTGTGTAGGACAGTGAGGGAAGAAGCATCTTGCCTATTATCTAATTCAACCCCATCATAATGAAGAGCAGCTCCAGTGGAATCTTTGGGGCCACAGATCCCCAACTAGAGTTTGGACAAGAACAGATATAAGAAAGCAGAGATGGAGAACATGGGAGATGCTCGATGTGGGGGCCAAAGATTCTTTCTTTTCTTTTTATTAAATCTATCTCTGTGGGTCCCTTTTAAAAAGTACCCTTGAATAAAACATAAAGGAACATTAGATTTTGAAATATAGGGTAGATACATATTTGACCCAGAATTCTAGACTTTTGTAGCTGTAAAAAAAAATGTTGAGATACCCTAGGCAAGTTTTGTAGTACATTCTGGGGAGCTCTGTTATATCAGAGACTTAATGGTGTGTGTGTGTGTGTGTGTGTGTATGTATGTCAGTGAGAAGCTTGGCTGGTACAAAGACAAGGGAATATTTTACTGATTTTTCTGTTCTAAAAGTGCATTTATTATTTTATTTAGAGAAGAATATATATATATATATATATATATATATATATATATATATATATATAAAATTTAAAGTGAAGGTTTTGGGGTAACCCCCATTTTTACACATCAAGTCCATGATATAAGTTCAAGCCAAGGAGGCATTTTCCAGCATCTATACACTGGTGACAGTGACGCTGAGATACTCACCACCACACCAGGCTGCCTCTCATTATGCAGCCTAATTCCCTGTGAGATGGTTTAATTAAAATTGTAGCCATTTTGGTTTTAATCTTGAGACTCTAATTATTTTATGTTAAATATCTTGGTAGCTAATAAAAATGAATTAAATGTATAAATACAACATGAAGTTTAAATAATATTTTAAACAGTATTTGGATCTTCTGTCTTTCTGTCTGCATCACCTTTAATATTTTAATCTCTTACTGCCTCTGCAGATAAAAATGCATGTCATTTATGAGGGAAAATACTTAATAACATCTTTCTTCAAGGTCAGGGTGTTATTTTGTCTGAGGAAAATTGTTCTCCTAAACCAGCCAAGTATAATTACCAAGTGTCTTTATTATTATGTTAGAATTTACATAGCAGTGATAAACAGCAACAATGGAGTTCTAATCCATTTCTAACCAAATCTGGTACTGCCATAAGGCTCCAGGAAAAAAAAAAAAAGTCTTAAACCACAGGAGCCCAACATTGTATTTACCACCCTGGGTTTTATGCTCTTTGTTGCAGACACAAAGGACTATGATTTGGGGATATAAGACACCAAGGATCCTAGTATTCCTCCAGGCCTGGTAATAAAAATCTCCCCTCTGATTTCTCTTCAGGTTGTATAAAATCTCCCTCAGTGGGCCCTAAATAATCAGCACATATATTTGTTTATGTCCAACATTTTTAAGGCACCTTATGTTTCTTATTATTTCACTGAATCATGACAAGGATATGATTCAATGGCTATGAACAATTATTATCTCTACAGTATAGAAGCAGAGATGAAGGCATCGAGATGAACATACCCAAACTCATACAGGATTCAACCATACAGGCAAGTTCAGCAGACTGACTCAAGTCATTGTCAAAGGTATTTGATTAAGAGGGCTGGAGAGATGGCTTAGCAGTTAAGGTGCTTGCCTGCTATGCTTAAGGACCCAGGTTTGATTCCCCAGTACTCACATAAGCCAAATGCACAAGGTGACATAAGTATCTGAAGTTCTTTGCAGTGGTTAGAGGCCCTCGTGAACCCATTCTCCCTTTTTCTTTGTCTCTCTCTGTCTGTCTCTCAAATAAGTAAATAATTTTTTTTAAATTAAGGTATTTGATTAAGATTGCCACAAAGTAGAAAAAAAGCCTATAACCTTTCTTCTGGCAAGGTTCGTGTCCCCAAAAAGCAATCAGAAGAGAGAAATGAGGTCAGAAGAGAAGGGGGTGGGAACGACAGTTGCCCTATGTTAAGCTGCTCCACTTCTTGATCCATCCTCAGAACAAAGCAGTCAAAAGGAGTGGAGAGAGGGCAATGTAGATCTTCTGAAAAACAGCTGCAGGCTGGGGAGCTTGGAAGAAGTAGAGACACAGACACTGAACCACTGAAATAAGTAGCCAAGGAAAAAAGCATGTGAATGGACAGGAGGCTGGCCAAGAGGCCCAGGAGGTCGCAGGAAAGCAGAGCGAGTGCAAGCCCTCTGTAGGCACTCTTCAAGGGACCTTGGGGTAGGAAGCATCACCACTGACACTCTTGTCCCCTCGGAGAGCACATGCTCTCTCAGTCACTACTTTCCTTCCTTAACAGTGAGCTTAAAAGTGAGGATGATGTCTTATGCATCTTGAGTCATTTATTTGGCCCACAGTGTTTTAAAGATCTAAACAGGGCAAAAAAAGTAAACTCCACTAAGTCTTTAAGATTAGTGCCATCCTGGTGGCAAGTAGCTTGTCTGTCTAGCACAGTATGTTAATCATGCTAATAACAGATGCTTAGGAATTTTATATTGAATTGAATTTTGGGCTGAACTAATGGGGGCCTCTCTTGATAGAAGTTTATACACATGGCATGGGCGAGTAAACAAAATGTTCTCCATTTCTAAAGCACCCTTTGTTTATACAGAAACGCTGACATTATCTGAATGGTCCCAGATGTGAAGCAGATGTGACACCTTCCTTCACCATCATCTCCTTAACTAAACCACTCTCAGGTAAGCACAGGTAGAACAAAGATGTAGAGGAAGGGGTGCTCATTCCACAGGAGAGGTTTGTAAAGCAGAGAAGCTGATACAGAGGGGGACTCCCAACCCCCCACCCCAAACCAAAACCAACATCTCCACTACTCTGCTCATTGCTTTCTCTGCCTATATGCATCTGTTTCCATTTGAAATAAATGAAAACCTCCCTTTTCTCTGTTGACATCAAAGCCAGAGATCTGGGCTCAGCTCATTGTCATAGCTGCTATCATTAATAATACTTACGACTGTGATTACAATGCCATCTACTCAGAGTGCTGTAAAGAGAGAGGCATAGACTACAAACAATAGGAACCAGATCCCATTGGATGCTGGAAACATTCCTGATAGTTCAGCTTTGTGCCAGGTTTCTGGCAGAAACCTAGCAAGGTGGTAATAGAGTACACCCTTCTTTGGGAGGACTGGAGTAGCCAGCTAGGGTGTGTTGTCCATTACCAGTCAGCAGCTACTCTGGGAATTGTTTCAGGTCTATTTTCAGTTTTCTCCAGTGTGAGTGCCACATCAGACCCATCCATCTCCTTCCCTCCTTGCTTTCTCTTATCACCCTGCCTGAATCTGAGTGGCAAACAATGGTCTTCGCCAGCTTCAACAATACACAGATTTGTGCAAATTGAACTGACCCAGCACACCATACAAACTAGCTCACACTGTGGGGGCCTCGGAAACAGTCAGACTGCAGACTTGAATGAAAAATAATCAATGCTGTCTTTCCTTTCTTTATCCTTCTTGGTGGTTCCTGGGAACTGGTCAGGGAAGGGAGGGGATTTCTCATAGCAGAGAGCTGCCTCCCTCCATATGGGCCCTTCTTGGAATGCTCAGAAGGACAGAACTGACTTAAGATTAACTTGAAGTGGAAAGAAATGATAGCAGCATTGAAAATGTCTAAAGTTTATAAAAATAGATCCAGAACTTGTCCCCACTCCCCAGGCTTGGCATATATTTGGCAAGCAAATATTTGTGCAATGAGCAAAAATCAAAAGAAAAACTATACTAGAACACACACACTTTCTGTACTCTCCAAGCTAATTGCCACAGATCCCCACTATGACTGCTGGGGAGGTTAATTACCTGTTGCTCCCCAAATTAACTACCATACCTACATTTACCTTTTCCCTGGTCCATCACAGAATCTAGGCCCATGTGCTTTCTCCTCTAGGATCTCTTGGCTTTACGGATCAAAGACTTACTTTTTTTTTTTTTTTTTTTTTTTTTTTTTTGAGGTAGGGTCTCACTCTTGCCCCAGCTGACCTTGAATTCACTATGTAGTTTCAGAGTGGCCTCAAACTCATGATGATCCACCTACCTCTGCCTCCCAAGTGCTGGGATTAAAGGCGTGCACCACCACGTCCTGCTCAAACTTACTTCTTCTCCTCTTTCTGCCCAGTCTCCATTTTCTTCATACTGTATCCTACTTTACAATGGTTATTGCCAAATGCCCTCTCATGTTTCAGTTCTATCTATTAAACACACTGAACTCCTTCCCACTAAGGATTGAGATGGTGGTGATTAGCACAGACAGACATATAACCTGTTCTCAACAAGAATTTTATAAGCTAAGAAATCATCTGTCAGGTAATTCAAATTGAGCAGAAGGATGTCCATGACCAAAGGTACATAGAAACCCCACGAGTCAGTCTTACCAAGCACACAGTGAGTGACAGGAAGTCAAGAAAAAGAGTGTGTAGGCAACGGTCACAGCCCATTCTTGCCCTGCCAAAAAATAATTGAATATGAAGTACTAGTGATCAAACATTAAGAACATTTCAGTCTTAAATAAGTAAAGAGAAGAACATGCTGGTCAGAGGTTTAGTAATACAGCACATAAAATAACATAACACACACGCCATAACATAACAAACATAACAACGTAACACTCATGTTGCAGGGTTATTTACCTTCCACTGATTTCCACAGAGGTGTCCCTATTGAATTCTGAGAGGCTATTTGGCATGAAAATCATTTCACTGGACTGTGACTCCCACAATAGCCTTGAAATCATCACAGCATCTACAAGAAAAACAACATTTGTCTATGCTGCACTCAAGGCTCTTGTTATTAGCATCCACACAATATAAACTCCATCTAGAATTTGGTGCTGTCCCCCACAAATGAATATGCATTGTCCTCAAAGAGAGTGAGAATAAATTTCACTTTTGCCTTGGGGTCCCAGAAGCTAAAAAATTACACTGGGTTTTCAGTTACATTACTATTGTATCCCTAATTGCTAATTTGGTAAGATTTTCCTTTTTCTACTTTTTTTTTTTCTGACATCTTATGTGTAAATATATGTGAAATTTTTGCTTTTATTATTGCAAGCTTTCTTCAATCCATGCAAGATACGGGCAGAGTATAAATTGTACATTAAATAAAAAGTAGGTATAAAAGAGCAGGGAACCTTGCTAGCCTGAGACCTACCCCAAGCTTAGCTTACTAGTTGAACCACACAAAATTGTCAATGCCATGTTGTCATCTTCAAAACTGGCTATTTTTTTAAACTCCAATTCCTGATTCCAATGGGTAAATTTTATAATGGAATTTCCAGCACTTTCTGATTCTGTGGTCTTTGACCTAAATTTTCACTCTGACATCTTGGTTTTAAAGCTCAGTTGCATATTCAAAGAATCGGAGGAGATGTTAAGCATGCCCCTTCACACAGGCACTTCTTACCTTACCCTCTACACAATTACACACACGTCTTTAAAACCAATTGCAAGAAGATAATTAGCTTGCCGTTTGAATGTATTTCTGTGTTGTGGCCTGCTTGTCAATTAGCAGTGAAGTTGTTCCTCTTAAGACTAAATCACGCTCCCAGATGGAAAGGGTTTCTAAGAAATATGATCCAGTTGTTGAAACAAGAAAATACTGAGTCATTATGTCTCTATTAGGACCATCATTAGGACTCTGCTGATTTATTCAAATGTCAGCAACTCTGGACAGTAATTATAAAGATTTCATTGCCATATCAAAAACACTTTTGGGCATATAAGCAAAATCATTGTTTTGTATGTATACGAAATATTAATTTTAAAAAATGCTTATGTCAAAAAAGGCAGAAAATGAATTTACTGTCATAATACTTATATAATGATATGTGTACATGTGGCTATAGGTTAGAAATGGAAGATGGAGAAATAAGTAATTGTCTTTACAAAGAAAAATTTCAGAATTTCTTAGAATTAAACACAGGCAAAGAATGTCTTAAAGCTTGCCAAGGATTCCACCATAGAGCTGAAGTTGGAAACACCATGGCTATGGGAACTACTCTTAAATGTTTCAAAGCCCCTCCACCTGCAGATCTGAGAGACCTGCTGAGCTCAGCAAATCTAATCTACTTACCAAGAGAATGCTAACGGCACCCTGTGTTTCTGGTCAACAGTAGAAACCGAAGGAATGTCTCTCTCACTAAATCCCCAAGCCTTGGTCTTTCCATTCTTCAATCTCTCTGTCTCAAGGTTACCCAGAGACTCCCTGGTCTTATTTCTTCATTCTGGTGAAATTATCAGATGATATATTTTGCCTTAGGTGAGTAGATACAAAAATAGCTTACTACATAAACCCTCAGAACGCTTGATTCTTCCTGTGGATAGAAGCATTACACACTAGTAAATTTTCTTCCTTCCTAAGACCCCTGTTACAAAAGAAACTTCATTTCTTCCCAATGTCTCCACCTCTGCTTTCATGATGATAACTCAGCCTGCAAAACTGTCTGTAAGCAGGCTTCTGCTTTGATTTTAAATACTCAGTAATGGCTTGCATTGCCTTCTGAGACCTAGGCATCATACACCTTCGCTGGACACCCTTAAGAGCCAGTGATGTAAGCCAAATGCTGAGTGCTTCAGGCTAAGTCTGACATCATCCCCTTGTCAAAGACTCCACCATCTCTCGCCACTGCCCGCTGCTGTATATGTGTGCTGAAGTTCAAGGTGGACACTTAGTCCATTTATTACATATGAGACTTATTAGATAACTGGGCTCCGTGGTGATAAATTGGTGGTGTGCTTCATTTGGACTTCCAATGCTCTGCAGGTTTTTCTAATTTAGTTTTGCCATGGCTCAGCCAAGACGGGATTCAGAAGGAGGAAAGGGGGAAAACAGAGGGAGAGAACAAAAAGCTTGTGTTGTATATCAAATCCTTGCTCTGTCTCTTTCCGGCTCTGAAATGAAGGGCCTTTTAAGCTGTCCTCAGCAGTATCCACAGAGCTGCCTTCCTCTGGGAGATTTGCTTTTCTTTAAGTGCCCCAGGGCTTTCATGATGAGTCCTCCATTCATTATGAATAGTTGCTGCTTTGGTCCAGACCTGTCACTATTTTCTTCTATTCCCACCCCCTCCTTCCTTTCAAGTTGGGATTTAAATGTGCACACATGCACCCTCACACGTGCACACAGCCTTCCTCAGCACCACCATAAACACAGATGGGTGAGAAGGAGGTAGGCACTCGCTGAGGGGAGGTGGGAGTGGGTTGCTGGCTGGGTCCTGTGTGAATTGCTCCATACCTGCAGCCTTTGAGAGGCTTCAGATCTCTCCAGCTCCAAGTGAACACCAGGGCATTGAAGGCTGCTTTGAAACGTGGCAGGCTTTGAGCGCATATGTGCGCACTTGTGCAATGAAACACGAAAATCTATTTCCCTATCAGAGTGACTGACATTTCTTTCCTCCTTAATGCAGACCTTGATCTCTCCCCTACTGAATTTCTGATTCCCTCCAGCTTACCTTATCAGTAAATGAACTCTCATGAAAGAACACAGAAAGCAAGTGGTCCTTGATGCGAGGCTTGGCTAAGCCTATTAGCACTACTGACCAAATTGTAAGGGCAACACTTCGAAAGCAGATTCTCACTCAGTAGCTTTCTTTGGGGGCAATCCCACAATGCCATTTGCCTCCTAAGGTAAATGAACCCAGAGAGCAAAGAGAGATTTGATTCTTCATTATATCAACAGGGTAATTCACTCCAGAGAAGCTCTACTACTGTGCCTTTCTCCTAACCCATATACTCCCAATTTCTCTCAACCTACTATTTAAATAAATGTGGGATTTTATAAAATATAAGCCCTGTTTAGCAGATAAGTTCTGTTTTTTGGGTATCAGCTAAGTATACATATTCCTGGGTTTGCTAACCTCAAATTCCACATCAATAAAATGGGTACAAATACTATAGCCACATAAAAGAATTATGTTATTCTGCATGCACACTTATTGGAATGAGTAAATGCTAGCCATCACCATTATTAGCTATTTGTTAAGATATTTTGAAAATTTTCAAGCTCTTAACCACGCCTTGAGCAACTTTCTCAAAGTCTCACATCAGCAAGGTAAGGACCAAGACAGCAGAGAGCAGTGGCTCAGTGGAAGAGGAAGTGAAGAAGTGACCAGAACAAGAAACTCCATTGCCTTCAGCATGACCGGGGTCTCAAGAATCAGAAGCACATGATTTCTGTCACACCTCCTCGTTTGAAGCTGTGCATTTTGCTATGTTCTGGTTTTGAACTCAACATGCATTTAAAATTGGTGTCTATGCTTACATAGAAGCATTTTCTCCTTCAAGCAGTATGTTGATGGTACATCCTATAATTTATGACATCTTTACAAGTCAGAAGAGAAAAGATTTTGGAAGAGAACGTGGAGGATTCAGCCTACCACTACTGGTGGACCAGCTTCCCTTTTGACTTAGAATGGCCAAGAGGGGCATCTGGCCAAGCCTCAGTGTTAGGTACTATTCTTCTAGAATGTGGAGCAAACTACAGAAGCCTAATATCATTTCTGGAAAGTTCCCTCATCATCTAATGGCATCACAGGATCTCGGAATCTACCATTTGAAGCCATAGAAATCATGTGATTCTGACCAGAACTCAAAATCACAATATAGTAATGGCAATAACAACTTCATGTATATGTCCTTCCCAGTTGCTTACTATTAGTTGCTAAAACCACGGACATTTACCGAGTGCCTGCCACGTGCCAGGTTGTAATAAAAGCTTGGGATACAATGATGAGTATGCCATCAAACAATTTATAGCCTGTCTTAGGACAAGAAGGATAAAGACCTTTTAAAAATGTGTTTTCTAAATGCGTTATAACACCACATGATATATTCTCTCAACTTCAAAATTCTATAGATTGAATTCCTTATTCCCAGTTTACAGGTGTAGAACTGATGTTATACATGTTTGAGAGAGGGTTACTAATCCATTTAGTAAAGACAGTTAATAGTTAAACCAACTTAATAGCATGATATGCCTCTCCTTACTCTACATTGTGGTCTTGGTTTGTTGATGAGCTTTTCCCATGCCTTCCCACTTTCTTACACATGACAATGATTTCTCTTTCAATGGGACTTTTATATTTGTTATTTCAGCCCACTGAAATGCAAACACCAACACCGTAGTGATTCTGTTTTGCTCACAGATAGCACATAATACATGTGTAATAAGCAGTTGTCTGAGAACTGGACATATTGGTGGTATTGAAGATTTTAGTTTTCATTTCTGCCTATTGTTATGCTCATAAACCCATAAGCATGGCTCAAAGGTTTCTATGAAATGTTACAGAAATTCAGAGAAAATTAAAAATAATAACTAAACCTAGGTACAGAAAGAAGCAAATGTGTTAATGTGGTGTTTATCAAGGTTTGGTCTACTAAAGACCCATTTCCCAAGGACGTGTTAAAAATTCCAATCCTAGGATAGGTTGATAGTTCAGACGGGAAAGCACTTGCCACAAAAACAGAGGACCTGAGGCTGTATCACTAGAACCATAAAATTTTTTGTAATCACCATGCTCAGGAGGCTAAGACAGGGATTCCTGAGAGCTGACTAGACTAGCTGAATTAACAAGCTCTGGGTTCAAGTGAGAGACTTGCCCTCAGTAAATAAAGTAGAAGAATGATTACTAAAGACTCCTGACATCAATTTCTGGTCTACACACACACACACACACACACACACACACACACACACACACATACATACAACCATGCATAAACATATGTATGCTTTTCATGCACATGTACATGCAAAAGCAACCCTGGATCCTGAGCCCCTCCCCATTGGCCTGCATAAACTGTTATGAGCCTCAGAATGTGCATTTTAATGCATCTTCCAGGTTTGTAGTTTGGGAACCACCTAGGAGTTATAGATGGGTGATGTGGCTTGGGAAACAGTAGTATGAAATATCGTTATAGATGAAGAATTGAGGACCAGATGAATTCAGTCACTTGTCCCAAATCACATAGCCAGTAAGGTGAGGTTTGGTGTCAAGGCCTTTTTCTGGTTCATTTTATTGGGTTTAGGGAATCATCTTTTACTTCTTTACAGCTCAACAATACAGGACTTCATCAACTGCCACTCAATAAATATTTATTGAATAAACCAATGTCATATACTGAGGAATTAGGTTGAGTAATTGTCCTCACCCTCACAGTTCTTGGCAGTGGACAATCCTTGCTCATATGAACTTCCCAGCCAAACCCTCAAATCCCAGACGTTAAAACCCAGGGCCTGGCAGAGGCCAGAAGCAGACAGACTGCAACAGCTCTGTTCATGGCAGGATCTATTCCTGTCTGGCCTGCAGAGAGTTTATAATGGGGCAGAAGCAGCATGGGAGTGGGAGGAAGGCAGCAAAAAGTGAAGTGTTCCAATCTGGCCAGACAACTTTAGACTTTTGTGCTATAGCTCTTCACTATCCCTAGCTAGGTTCATTCTTCTCGCTCTCTCTCTCTCTCTCTCTCTCTCTCTCTCTCTCTCTCTCTCTCTCTCTCCCTCTCTCTCTGTCTGTCTCAACATTAACTTGGCTATTGTCCTAATCCATGAATTTTGTTCCCAATGCTGGCTATCCATTGATCCTTTACTTTTCCAACCAAGGGCTTAATTTGAACAATGGCCACAAAAACAAGAAGATTGCTGTTAAGTTTTATTTTTTACCAAGTGTTTCAAAAAAGGAGAGAGGGGGGAGAAAGAAAGAGAGAGAGAGAGAGAGAGAGAGAGAGAAAGCAAGACACTCTGACAACATCCTGTGTCCCGTCACATCTCATTTTTACAGGATAGCTGTGGGGTGTGTGATCCACAGCCAGAAATAAACCAGGACTGGAAGAGTCCGCCATCTGTCTGGAAGTACACACAGTCCCAGATGGTGCTTTCTTTCTAGCTTTCTGGTAACAATCTCCTCTGTCTAACGAAATGAGGCAGAAATTGCCCAGTGAGTTAGTGAGGGAGATGAACCCCCATCCTCCCTGCTCTGGCATTCAAACTGGAGATCCCCCAGCAATACTTTATTTGTACATACTATCTTGCTTTTGCTATCTATTGTCATGACTCAGACTTGATCTACATTTTCAGGTGTGTGAGTGAGAGAGAGAGACAGACAGAGAGAGAGAGAGAGAGAGAAAGCAGAAACTACTTCCTTCCCTTCTTATGCACCTAGTCCTAGACCTCCTGAAGGGTAATGTTCTTTTTGTGCCCTGGACACAGTGGGGATAAATGCTCCCTGACTGACTGGCTGGCTTACCATCAGCTCAAATAACTGGTTGGAGTAAAGGAAGTGATTCTTCATTAGTCTGGTAGCAATAGTCTACTTTTGGTTCTACTCCTTTCCCAGGGGCATCTCTTTAATGATCAATTGCACATCAACCTAAGTACACACAATTTCTAAACCAGGAACAAGGGATAAGGCAGGCAAAAGGACATCAGTATGATGGTGTAAAGACGCCTGGATTGGCCTTAGACACTAGCCTACCTCTAATAGTAATTAGAAGTGAGATTTTGGGAAACAAAAATATTGAACCATCAGGAGTCTAGTATATCTCATTTGGAGCATCATGATTTTTTTTTTTGAATCATCTGAAGGGCTTGTTAGATCGCAGATTGCTGGACCTGTATCCCAACACTTGCCCCCAGTTTTCTGATTCAGTAGGTCTGATGTGATGCCCCAAAATTCTTACTCTGTATCAGCTTCTTTCTCATTGGTGGGACAAAATACTGGGCCAGAAGGAAGGTTTATTTTGGCTTCCAGTTTTAATGGGAAGTTTCATCATTGCAGGGAAAACATGGCAAGAGCAGGATGCAGCCATGACATCATCACATAAACATAGAGGAAGCACAGACAGAGGCAAGGCAAGAGATGGTGAACTATAACAGCTCAAGACTTACCCCTAATAACACACTGCCTCAAGTCAGGCTCCATCAGCTTCTGGAAGAGTGCCACCAACTGATAAATGCATGAGTCTATATGATAAATTTTACATACCCACCACCAAACATTCCAACAAGTTCCCAAGTGAGCCTAATTAATGTCACAGATCCTAAACCCACATTCTGAGACACTCTGCCTTTGCATACACATAAAAAATAATTCAGAAATGTTTGTTTGCATGAGTAAGTACATAGCTTAATCTGCAATATAACTTGAGAAATGGGTAACTTCTGGCATAAGTTTGATAACTGAAGACATCTCCTTTGAGTTCTAGAGTCATTGATTAGTGACAATATATAGGGCTCCACCCGGCACACCAACATGCAAACCAGAGACTGAAACTCTAAGTCCAAAGCCTCCCTGGTTTATAAAACCTTACCAAACTAAGAGAATAAATTTACATGAAAGATAATTCTAACAGTGTTTTTGTTGTTCTGATTTCGAGGTGGAGTCTCCCTCTAGTCCAGGCTGACCTGGAATTTACTATGTAGTCTCAGGCTGGCCTTGAACTAACAGTAATCCTCCTAACTCTCCCAATTACTGGTATTAAATGTGTGTGCCGCCATGTCTAGCCTAATAATTTATTGAAGGAAATACTTGTTTAATTCTTAGTAAGGATATTTGAACCCTGAGCAGATCAATCCAAAAAGTGAAATATATATTACTGATACATTTCTTTATCGAAACTGAAAGTAAAACTCTCCTCTAAGGGGGAAAAAAAGCTTCCCTAAAGATTAAAACGTAGTCTATGAAAGAAAAACAAAATTCTTCAGGTTTATCAATTATGACAATTTTTTGCAAATATATGGCCAACCTCACCTATCCTTAAAATTTTTAAATAAGTGAGTTTGTTTTACTTCTAACTATAAGTCAATGTTTGCTTATTCTGGCTAGGAATTAATCAATATATTGTCTTTTTCTTGATAAAGGAGCCCCACAGTAAGGAAAGTTAAAATTTGAGGCAGGAGTACCACCTTAAATGAGAAACTTCCCACGGACGCTCCTGAACCTAAGACAAGAATATGTGCTAGAAGCAGACTCCCAGTCTCCTAGTCTTTACTTGTACCATCTAGCCTTTTTGCAAAATAAGTGATAAGGAGCCATTTTAAATTTAAAAAATATTTATTTATTTAAAATATAAAGAAAGATATAGAGAAAAGAGACAAAAAGTGACTATAGGCCCAGCAGGGCCTCCTGCTACTGCAAATGAACTCTAGATATGCACATCAATTTGTGCATCTCACCAAATCACAGGAATGCTGAAATGGTGATTGTAATAACACAAAATAGATAATCATACAAAAAAAAAACACATTCTGGTAATAAATGCAAACCATCCTTGATAATAAATGGATTAGTTCATCAAAAAGACAACATGGTTCTGAAAGTCTATGCACTTAATAATATATAATCAGAATCTGTGATGTCCAGCCAGGCATTGGTGGTACATACCTTTAGTCCCAGAACTTAGGAGGCTGAGGCATGAGAATTGTACTGAGTTATATAGGACCAGCTTGAGGCTACAGAGTACATTCCATGTCAAGCTGGGATAGAGTGAAACCCTTCTTCAGACAAAATAAAACAATATGGTATGACAAAACTGAAAACCAAGAGAGCGAAACCTACAAATTTCACTTGAGTTTCAACATTCCTCTCTTAATAATGGGTCAAAAGCTGATGAAAGACAGTGAAATTGGAACAGCATAACAATCTAATTATCAATTATAGAATACTACACACAGCATCTTAAGACAATTTTTTCAAGCATACGTGGACTATTTTAAGAGAACAAATGTCATTTCACAAAATAAGTCAGGATAAATTTAAAGCATTTCAATCAAAGGAAATATACTTCAACAAAACAGAATTAAAGTAAAGATCCTTAATAATGTGTGTGGTGGTTTGATTCAGGTGGCCCCCATAAACTTAGGTGTTCTGAATGTTAGGCTCCCAGCTGATAGAGATTTGGAAATGAATGCCTGCTGGAGGCAGTGTATTGTTGGGGGAGGGCTTATGGGTGTTGTAGCCAGTTTCCCCATGCCAGTGTTTGGCACACTCTCCTGTTGCTATTGTACACCTTGTTTTGGACAGGAGGTGATGTCCACCCTCTGCTCATGCCATAGTTTTCCCCTGCCATGATGGAGCTTCCCCTCAAGTCTGTAAACCAATATAAATCCTCTTTTTCCCACAAGCTGCTCTTATTGGGTGATTTCTACCAGCAATACAAACCTGACTGCAACAATGTGCCTGTTTAAAAAAAAAAAAAAAAAAACTTCAATAGTGGGAAATTAAGTAATATTTCAAAATAATCCACTTAAAAAAGAAAACATTCCCCAAATTAGGAAGTGCTTCCAATGGAATGACATTTAAAGCAAATGTATAAGTATGTAGGATGCACTTAACAGAGTGAGGTCTGGGCCTGCAGCTTTGTGGCAGAGGCTTGCCTGGCCTATGTGAGGTTCTGGGTTTGATTTTGGGACACTGTTATTTAAAAAAAAAAAAAAAAAAAAAAAAAGGATCTAGAAGGCTTAGAAGGAAATGAGTACTTTGTGTGGAGGCCAGAGGACAACCACCACCCTTCTTTGAGACAGAGTCTCCCCCAGCGTGGATCTCAGCTGAGCCCCAGGGATCCGCCTACATCTACCTCCCCAGTGCTCAGATTTCAAGTGCACACCACCATACCCAGGTTATTTTACATGGACTCGGGAGATTGAACTCAAGTCCTCATGCCTCAAAAGCAAGCCCTTGACCCAACGAGCCATGTCCCTAGCCTCCAGAAATGATAGTTTTAATTTTAAATGTTTATATTAGAAGGAAGAAAGATTTAAAAATCAGTAATCTAAATTCTATCCTTCCTCTGAATTAAACCAAAATTAAATACAAAATAAGAAATAAAGGTAAGAATTAAAATCAGGGAAATAGCAAAAGAATGCCCAAAAAAGAGATAATGAATAAGCAGGTTTTAGTTCTTTGCAAGAGAATGAATTAAAAGAATTACATATTAGAAGCCGGCACTCTTTACTGAGGGCCTTTTCTGCTGTTGTCTCGACTGGATCTGACACTGCTGTGGGTATTAGCAGCTAGCTCTTTAGATAGTCAGCCTGAAGACAAATCTGATACAAAAAATGGCCCAGCAGAGAAGCCCTAGTCCTTTATAATGTGAGTGAAACACTGAACTCCCTATTTGAATACATCTTATTACAAAAATAGGATAATTTCTTTGTTTAAGCCATTTTAGGATGCATTTTCTCTCAAATTCCATCTAAAGCACTGTAATGGGCACAGGCTTCACTGACAGATTATAAACCCAATCTACTGGTGACAGGAAATATAGAGTGTTTTCTGCGTTGGTTGAGGAAGTCAAGTTCCATAGAAGAGATGAACAGAGGCTCCATACCATTACTCCAGTCACAAATCCAACACTTGTGTCTCCTCCAAAGTTCCTGTAAGAGTTCATAAGAACCAAGGAGTCACATATTGTAGATATCAGGGATTGGCTTATAAAGCGATCTCTGCCAATCTTCAAAGAGGAAGTTCAGAGAAGAGTCTCAGAAAACAAGGTCTGCCAGGATATTAGCCATGTGTTTCTGGTGCTTCCACAGCTGCAACCTTGCCTGGCCTGGAAGGAGATTCCCTTTCATACATAATCAGTTCCTAGATACAGTAAAAGACACAGCTTTCATATGCAGACCAACCTATCCTCAGCCCCCTTTTATCTGGCTATTACACTCCTGGCTACTATCCCACCCACCTTCAACCCTGCCCCCACACTTACCACTCAGTACCAAGGAGCAGAAGACGAACAATAGCTCTTGTACCCCCAAATTATTTACACTAGGTAATTCTAAAAGTGCATACCCTGTTTCACCACTCCTTACTATGAAGACCACAGTAAAACCATGGTCCACATTTCATCCCCTCTGCTCTGGCATGTCACACCCTTCCCCTTCAGGAAAGAAACAAACTATCATTCCAATGGTGGTGGTATCCTCATCTGTCGGCCTATTGTACTTGAATAACAACAACAACAACAATAATAATAATAACAGCAGCACCTGCATTCCAAAGCAGAAAAGAATTAATTAGCAAGCAGAAAACTTGTCTATGTCCAAATTACATCAAAATTCTGTGACATCAAATGACTTCCTTTCTTGGTCCCCCACACATAACAATATCCCATGGAACTGACTAAGACGGAATCCACCTGCTCTCTCCAGTGAGGATTTAGAAGTGGAATTTACAGGCCAAGCAGATGCAACTCAACCTAAAAGCACACTTATGTCATTGTAGTTAAGATTAGGCCCCACAGTGTCAAGTCCCAAAGGCTCACCTCTAGGTGCCCAAGTGCCCTTCTTCATTGAGAAGGTTCTAGTTAGAGCTATGATAATTGACCAGAGTATCTTTGTATTCCTTCATTTCTTTCCAGCTCCTTCCACTGACAGGAAGGCTGATCCTAATAGTCCTGTCATGAGTTTAAAAGTTCTGTGTCTCAAGATTCCACACTCTTCTGGTGAGTATAGGAATCTCTTCTGCATTTCCTTGTTGTCTTTCCCTACCCAATCCCACGCATGGAATGGGACTCACTTTATTTTTTTTCTTAATATTTATTTATTTGCAAACAGAGAGTGATAAAAGAGAGATAGACAAAGAGAATGGACATGTCAGGGCCTTCAGCCACTGCAAACAGACATGTGCCACTTTGGGCATCTGACTTTACCTGAGTACTGAGGAGTCAAACTGTGGTTGTTAGGCCTTGAAGGCAAGTATACCTTAGCCTCTGAACCATCACTCTAGCCAAACTCACTTTATTTCTCTAAAAGCTTTGTGATACATTTGGAAATGACTCATCTATTCACTCTCATCCCAACTGATGTAACCATTGCCAACCAACATCCCTCATCGTATTGGCATTTTCCTTCCCATTCACCCCGAAAGCTCATCTTCACACTCTGACTTTTGCTTGTCACTGCTCCAGAAACCCTCTCCTGTGGTCCCGTGGCATCTCCGGCACTCCCTGGTCTGTGTCTCCTCTGGCGAACTTGATCCTTGTATGCTGTGTGATGAGGCCAGCAGCAATGCTTCATGGCATAAATCAAACCTGTCTTACAAGTTTATGGATTATGCAGACAACAGAGAAATAAAACCCTTGTTAGTGTACTGGCTTCACTGGGATGCCATGTTGCCCAAGCTGTGCCCCCCAGGCTCCTTGCCAGAGACTATCTGCTTTGTGACATCCGACTAGAAAGGGTGACTTGCTTTAGAAACAGAACCTTGGGATCTGGGAATGCTAATCACAGATGACTTTATTTTTGTCATTTAGTGCCTCTTCAGGTGTCACTCAAACAATAAAATCTCCTATCCCATTTCCATGAGGTGTAAATGTGTTTTCACACTTCTGCCTGGCAAGTACTTTCTGTAATGCTGATGGTTAATTACCTGACAATGAATCATCTCTCCTGGGGGGAAGGGGAGGGGGGAGGGCAGAGGAAATTATTTGGATCAAACTTACACAGAGCAAGCCAAAGTGGTATGTGCCCTTCTTTGGGAAACATTTTCTCCATAGCTCCTCATTCTTAACCACCCCGCCCCAGTGCCAAATGTCCTCACTTCTTTCTCATTTTTCCCCCCTGCTGCTTTTTAAAATCACAGAGAATGCCCAGTAACCTGCTGGGTTTTAAGGAGATTTCATTGTTCTTGGTAATATATGATTTATAAACATAAATAAAATAAATAGGATTCTGAGGGAATAAATCCTAAGTAGAATATCAATAAATCTCCTCCCTCTGATGATGTGTCTATGATTTCCCCTTCTTCTCTTCTCCCACTGTCTTCCCAGACTGGGAGAGTCTGTTCTTTCCATTGGAGGAAATTAGGGGGAGGGGCAGGCAAGTAGGGAATAGAGAAGAGAGGCTGTGTGGGAAATCTAACACAGGGCTGCATTGAAATGTAAATTCCTTCAAATTATTAAGCACCAGAGAGCGGCTCTCGCCAGCCCTTTGTTCCTCAGAGTCAGAATGTGTAATCTAGAAGAATAAATATCCAGTCAGATCTCTGACACACAAAGAAACTGGGGCCATACATATTCAGAGCTCCAAGTCCCACAGACACCCTTCTCCCTTCTCAGGGAGGTACTGCTCATAGCCACCAATCCCTGGTCAGAAAACCCCTAACAGGAATCAGGATGGCAAACATTTACTGCTGCCCCAGTCCCCAGCTCTCAAGACCCACCCCAACTCCTATCACTGGAAGTCTAGACCTCCTTGTGGAGGCCGTTCTCCTCCTTACAGCCCAGCCTTGGAGACACACTGCCAGGAACGTCCCTTTGCAATGGACAAGACTTTCCCAACACTTGTCTGGAGTTGCAGGGCTCACAGCTTGAGATGAATGACTTTGTGGTCTCATTTACATTTTTAATTCCCTCTTCTCTTCAGGAGCCCACAGCTCTTCTGCAAGAGAGCAGACTATTATTAGTCCTTTCCTCACTCCTTTTCCCATTTCAAACCAACACATTCAACTCAAAACCCATAATGGTGGCAATAGCCCATTTTACAGGCAGACAGCACAAATGGTGCCTTCCCACCCTACTACACCCTGGTCTCTGTTGTTCTCTCAGATCTCTGCCTGTTCTGACTAAATTCCTTGACTAAAGCCAGTATTCATTACCTGCCATCTCTCCTCTGATCTTCCTCCCTGCATACTAGACACTTGGGAAACTGGCTAGAGTTTTTGAGCCCCTTAGGATAAGTTAAGGGAGACTTCATATGTATAGATGGGTAGGGAAGGAGCTGGAATGCAGGACTTGGATCTATTTCAATATTTAGTAGATGTGGGATGTATGTGTGAGAGAGAGGTTTTTTGACAGAGTTGTGGTTATTGTGGAAAAATAGTCATGCTATCTACTTACCTGTTATCCTAGCTACTTTCTTTGTTGCTGTGAAAACACAGGGCTGAGTTTGCCTTCCACTTGAAGAGGGGTGTACAGTCTGCTGTGGAAGGCTTGGTGACAGAAGCATGAAGCAACTGGCCATATTCAGTCCACAGTCAGGAAGCAGAGCACGATGAATGGTGCTCTGCTCGCTCTCTCCAGTCCTCAGAATGACGCGCCACACACTCTGTGAGGATCAGTCTTCTCAACTCAGCTAACCCAATCTAGAGCATTCCTCACAGACATGCCCAAAGATGATCTCCCAGGTGATCCTTGAGCCAGTCAAATTGGCAGTCTAGATAAAATAGCACACCTGTCAACCAGGAGTCTACCCTTCCCAAGAAATACACTTCCCTAGTAGAACTTGGTAAGACATCCCATGTTGTTCCAGTACATATCAGAGTTTGAGTTAACAAACTGTACGGCCTCTGGCTCTTCTAGGTTGTAATCTCCTTGAGAATGTGGACCATACAGCAGTCATCTTGCTGCATAAAGTCCTAAGGAAAGCTTTCAACACATGCCAGTTGACTATACTTCAGCTGTATCCTCCCGTCATCTTCCCTGTGACCTGAATCTCCCCCTGCAGGTCAAGAATCTTCTAAGTGGGATCCTACTTCATTGAGAGGCCTTGTTGGCACCTCATAATGCAGTGTTGCTTAAGTCTCCCTCTGTCCCCAACTCTTCTACTGACTCCCTTCCTTCCATAACCCTGGAGATTTATGTTCCTTAGAGCCCTGCCAAATGCCTGCTCCCTTGCTTGCCTGAACATCATGTCTAGTCTGTCTGCCTTTCCTCTTGCTTTTCTGTCAGCTACTTTGCCCTGAAAATGCTCCAGAGCATGACCTATCTACTGCTAGGTGCTAATGAGCCTGGATGGCCAAGACTCTCTTCAGGCTAAGCACATTGTCAGCCAACAAAGCACACTCCCCATTAATTCTTGTTCTGACACCACACCAAGCACAAGGCACGAGGCAGCAAGGACGCAGAATTTGCCCTCACATCTCCCCCACCTTGCAGGAGAGGTGAGCTTTATTACATACAACGGGAGCCTCAGTGAACAGGTCTAGAATTCTGCTTGCTAAAGGACACTTTTGTGAAGGAATCCTTTAGTATCATATTGACTGATGACTAGGTTTGGAAATACAGAGTTTATGTCTCTGTACACAATGGAGGTGGCCAGAGGTGGCATTTGTAAGATGACTCTTCTCCCTGGGATAGGTACCTGTTTTCAATGTGAGGGGTTTGAATCCTACAGTTTTCAAAACAACTCAAGAAACATTTATTTTTTAAAAAAAAATTATAAAAACCTACTGAAATTGGACTTGGCAACTAATTACTTAAAGTCAAATCAGATGCTTCCAAGTAGAATAGTACTTTACTAAATGTCTAACATGCCAGAAGTAAATCTGTGAATTAATCAACAGAAGAATGTCCAAATGAATTGAAAATGAGTGAATAATAATAGCTAAAGACATCAGTTTGCTTTGCTGTGACATTTGATAGAAGTGAAGATTTAAAAGAATCAATAGAAAAGGCTCCCTTTCTGAACATTTTTTTGTTTTGCAAAGTCCTCATAAAAGTACCAGGTCATATCACTCTATTACATTGCTTAGAGAACATTCACATAAATACACGGAAACTCTGGGAAGGGTGGAGCTGGGAAAGGGACAAAAGTTCTCCAGTGACGGGGCTGGAGAGATGGCTCAGCAGCAGTTAAGAGTACTGGCTGCTTACGCAAGAGGATCTGGGAGAGCCTGAGACCACGGAAGTAATAGGCTGTCCACGCACAACTGTACCCCAGTCCAATGACCTTCAGAAACTACAGAATTGCTGGTACTTGCTGACAAAAACAAAATAAAACAGAAACAAAAACTCACAAACAAAAAAACCCTTCCTCCGCTCCACCACAGCTCCAGGTAGAGAGAGAGGTCCCATCTCAAGAAAACACATGAAAGAATAATAGAGAAGAATAAAGAATAATAGAGATGTCACCTGATATACTCCTATGGCCTCCATACATGTGCACAACAGCCACATACATATCTGCACACACATGTATCCATACACACAAACATACACCACACACAATATACCACACATCACCCACTACACATACTCTACACACAGGTGTGTGCACATGCACACACACACACACACACAAAACACACACACACACACTCCAGTAAAACAACAAATCATTCTAATTTCCCCTTACTTATCTGTTTCCAAATCTTAACTCATCTTCTAGCTTTGCTTAAAAATAAATCCACCCATGAACTACTTTGGTGTTTTCTTAAAATCTTTTGACGTCGATTACCAAAAGTACTGCTTCAGCTTCTCAATGAGCAGAATAGCACTCTGTGGAACTCACAAAGGGAAGAAAGAGAAGCACTAAGTGTTAAGTGAGTGCGCTCAGCTCCTCGAACAATGCTTCTCTCAGATGGAAGACACCAGAACTGTAGGTCCAAGTCCAAAGCTCTGCTATCTTGCTGTGCATTGCTCCTCCTTGCCGTCCCCTGGTTTTCTTCTACTTTTGCTAATTTTGAATCAGTAATAATACTGAGAAGCAAAATGCAACGAGCTTAGTGACTTAAGACGTCATTTGCTATACCACAGTTCTGTAGGACATGAAGGGATTTTCTGGTCATAGACTTAAAAGGTAGAAGCTATAATAGGATCAACTGGGTATGCTGCTATCTGGAGGCTGTGGTGGAAGACTGTCTTTCCAGCTCAGGCACACGCTGTGCAGCCCAGTTCTGTGGGACTGTAGGACTGAGGCTTCTGATTCTTCCTAGCTGCTGGTCAGGAACAACTGTGCCCTTGAGGTTGCTCTCTGATCCTGGTCCCAGGGTCTCCCCTTCAGCATAGTCACCAAGAGCATGAAGAATACTTTTAATGCACAAATCCCTTGTCCTTTCCTGTTAGTCAGAGCAAGCTGCCTTGAAAGAGCTCAGATCAGGCTCACCTGGCTTGAGGAGTGTCAATTTACCAAGGACTTGAATTACACTTGCAATATCCCCTCACAACATCACTGACTGACATGGGATTGGATAACTGGAGGCTGGTGATCTTTGAAGAGGGAGATGCTAGTCAGTTGCTTACCACAGGGTTTGTGCTGGCCTGTGGTAACAGAAACCCAAGAGGGCCCTTTATCTCGGTTTCGTCTATGGTTCCTTTAGCCTGATGCCTGTAGCTGATTTAGACAACAGACAGGAAACAAGTGACACATAAAAACATTCAAATTCATGATCTCTGTTCCAACTATACATCCTCTTGAGGGCACTGTTCTTTCATCCTTGGTCCCAGAATGCCTTGTGCCTACATCCCCAAGAGGACAAATTCCATAACTCAGGTCTTTTCCTAACTGCTTCCTCTTACTCACAGGAACCTGGGTCCTGAAATGGCTGCAGAAACAATGGGTGAGTTTCTAGAGTGTAACCAAACTTTCTGTGGTACTGTCTGTGAATGGCGGGTGCCCCCAATAATAGCAGGGGTTTAGTTTGATGTAAACAACCAGAACGCTGATAGTATAAAAAGAAGGGGAAGTTAAATCAGAAATAAATTTTTCAGAAAACATAACAGAATGGAGAAAGCCAAAGAAAAATCACAACTAGAAAATATGTAAGAAAAAGCATACAAAGTGTCAGGAGGAGCTAGTGCCAACACAAAGGGGCAGTATACAGAAATATTGAGTCTCAACAAAAGAAACAGGAAGTGTCAGATTTCAAATTAGCTAAGGAAATTTTTTGTGTTAATAATGTCAATTTTGGAGTCAAGGCACCAATCCCATTTTAAAGAGAGAACATTCTAGGTTTTCAAAAGTTACTAAGAGACAAAAATCACACATAGCTAAAAGGCATTGTATGTGTGCTTTAGAGAATGCTTGGATGAAGGAATGTGCTTTTCTCTGGGAGCTGTTGACCTGAAAAAGATTACTGATGCTTTGTAGTGACAGACAGAAACAAGAGAAGCAAAGAGAAGAAAGGTATGGTTCTTGGAGGGAGATTAAATGCCACTGTGAACAATGACACCTCATATGACATTCTCTCTTAGTGTCTCATTGGTGCTCCCCACTACTAGAAACTAAATGTCTATGTTCCCCAAAATTTCAGATGTTGAAACCCTAGACCCAAAGGTCTTATTAGAAGAAATGAGGTTGGACCTCATCTGCATTTGGTGTAGGTTTGCTCACAAAGATGAAGTCCCCATGTCAAAATTAGTTTCCTCAAAAAAAGAATGAGACTAGAATTCTCTTCCCACAATGTAAGTACACAGCAAGAAGTTAGCCACCTACAAACCTTCTAGAACTTTGATCTTGGAATTTCCAGCCTCCAGAGCCATTGAAAGGAAGTCTGTTTTTACCTCTATCCCACAAAGACTATACCTCAGGCATGCCATGCACTTGCAATCCTCCTGCCTTAGCTGTCTCCATGGCTGGAATTATATATCTATAGCACCCAACCTGGTTTCAGATACAAACTTCTGAATCCTCTAATGATTTATTTTATAACTCAAGAGTTCAGGTTCCTCTTTTTCCTCTGTCACTGATAATTCTCAAGCCTCTTAAGATACGTTGTGTCTTAGAGTTTTCTGCATATCTTCGCTTTACAGTCCTGTAGTTAGATGAGACAAGCCTAGCCGCTGATGAACTGTGCCTTTGCACCAACTGTTCACTGTACAAATGGCTGAGCAGGAAGTAACTAAGCCATCCTGTCATGGAAACTTCATTTGTTAAGAACAAGTTATGAGGAATTAGGGGACACAAACCAGGATGAAGAACAAAGTCTATTTCCAATGAAAATAAAATGAAATGCACCATTATCCTTAGCCTTAGAGGAATTTCATCTGGAGTTCCAAGAGTCTCAAAATCACCCTACAACTGTTCTCATTTTATAGAGTGATGAGGCACAGACAGGTTATTATCTACTCGCAGCCATACTGAATGTTAGTTATGGATTAAAAAGAAGGAGAGGAATGAGTTCGCCTTGCCCTGATGTGTGGAGTCTTCCATTAACTCCCACTCTGGTGCAGAAGAGTGGAGAGGTAGTGAAGGGAACGGGGGTTAGGGGACAATATGGGTGTGAGCACTACAATGAACACCACCCGGTCATTCCAGAATGAGGAAGACGAGGAGGACAGAGCCTGTCCCATGGGCAAGACCCTTAGCGACGTCAAGGTTCTTTGTGTTGTGGCCTAACCATATAGTTTCATAAGATAGGACTGGGTGTCACATGAAATGAAACATTGAAACATTGGACCTTTGCATGTAAAACACAACTCAGCTCCAATTAAAGGGTAGTTTCAATCATGTGATCAGTTCACAGTCTAGTTTTTATTTCCCCTTGTCACGTCTAGAATGTCAGTTCACTATGAATACACATGCATATAATATACAATAATATATATAATTTATTCATAGGTATTTTTAAAGACCTATGAATTGAAGGAGAGAAATAAAGGCTGAGAGTGCCTGTCTCATAGATCCGAATTCAAAATGCATTTCCCCTAGTTACTAATTTAAGCTTCCAATATAACTATTCTGAAACCTAGTTTTCAAGCATACAATGAAATAAAATAATCTGTTTAAAAAAATGACCCTTCCTCTAGAAGAAGGTTTTCCATCACAGACAATGATATTAACAAAAGATAAAAGTTCCATGTGTGTGGTGTATGTGTGTGTGTGTGTGTGTATGTGAGAGAGAGAGAGAGAGAGGGTAAGGTGAGGAAGCAAAGCTGTCTAACTGGAAGGGGGAGATGAGAGTAAGAAGAAGGGAAGGACCTAAGGAGAAAGGGCAGAGTCAAGGTACATTATGAACTCTATGAAAATGTCCTTATGAAACCCAGGACTAGGTACAACCTGTATATGTCAATAAATAAAAGAAAGATCTTCTTCTAGTACATGCCAAGCTCCATCATCCAGAGATCAGAAGACTCTAAAGACTCAAAGTCCCTATGCTACCCTCAAAATGCTATGAGGAAATATGTCTCTCCAGCCCTGACTTCAGTGTGCTCTGACACGTTAACTTTGCCCTTGCATTCTCCTAGTCAGAATCATTTAAAGATCGTAACAAGAAGCACTAAATATCTGAAGAGAATTTTGTGAGAGGGGAAAAAAAGGAAGTTGGGTAAAGAGAGGTGGCTATGAACTCTGCAAAGCAAAATGGAGGAGATACTGATGCCCGTCTCATAGGCTATGGAGAAAACTGCCTGTCTTCTATCCTGTCTATACATACATGAAATATGTGTGTGTGTATGTATGTATATGTATGTATATATATATATATATATATATATATATATATATATATATATGTATGTATGTATGTATGTATGTATGTATATACACATGATGAAAGACATAAGTATCTAGCAAATTCAGCCACTAAATACATGGTGGCTGTTCTACTTTATTATTGTTATGGAAGTTGAGAGTGTCCTTAGAAATGGTTTTGTGTCTTCTCCATTACTTGCTACCAGCCTCCCCCCTGCTCTTCTCCTGGTCTCCCTGCTCATACTTACTTTTCCTCTCAAATCTCTTCACACCAGATGCCAACGCATGGTCTTATACAGCTACCTGTGGGACCAGTCTTATGTGAAACCATTTTTTTCTCTCAGGATCTCCAACCTGAGGTATTAATGTTACAGTTTTCAATCAAGACAGATTGTTAACTCTTACTAACTCTCCCTTCAGTTTTGGGTTTTCGTGATTGAGATTAAACCCAGGGTGAGTCCTTAGTCCATTAAACTGCCAGCAGTGCCCCCATGAGAGCTGAATGCAAAGAAAACATTGTACCAATAATGGTGTGTGAGAAGAAGGGCTCTCTTTTATTAGTACCAGCTGGCACCATTTGTCAGAACACTCTAACCATGTGGCCAGGCAAGCACTGACTGATCAATGAGAGTCATCGCGGATGTGGGTACTCACAGGGTTCAGCACACCCTGCAAAAAAATCTTTCCAGCCTTCTATCCAGTAGCTTTCTTCATGATTTTGTCTTTTTTTCTATAATTTCAACCACATGTCTTTCCAGGGTTGGAGCTGCCTGGCTCACTACAAAACCTAACTTCTGGCCGAAGTCCCAAGGCTCTGGAAAGTGATTTCAGAATCCTACTTCTCCCTTAGCATTCTTTTTCCTCATATCCACTCACGTTCTGCCCCGCTGTTACCCAAACACCTCTTGAGGTTACCTCGGTCCAGGCATTGAGCTACAGGAAGAGAGCAACACAGCAGGCTACTTTCTCGTCCCATCACACCTTTAACCACAATGCCAACCTCCACGCTCCATGTGCTTCGTTGGTAGAACAGACCCATGAATAGCATTTTCAGTAATGTCCCAGTGTATTAACCCTATTCTCCAAGATAATAAATGTGTTTCCACTAGTTCCCAAACCTCATACACTGGTTAAATTATATTATTTTAACATGAAAGATAAGTCCTAGTATTGGATATGATATCTAGTGTAACGCAAACCTAGGGGGAGTGAAGTACCAAGCTTAAAAAAGAATTCTCTGTATTATTTTACAACCTTGTATAACAGTTCTTTTCTGGAACTTTACTTAATTTCTTCCTTTCCTAACCCCTTGTAAACATTTTAAGATAGCTCTCCTCTTGTTACCTCATTGTCTTCCAAATCCCTAAAGAAAAATTTCTCTTAACGATGACAGCCATTGGCAAATATTGTTTCTGTAATAATGAATACCCACCCTGAACCATCTTGGTGAAAGAAAGAATATTATAAAAACTTGGGTTTTAATTGTGAAATAGAAAATCCCTGGCAGAGGGGTTAAAATATTCTATTTGCATTTTAAAAATTTTTTTGTTGTTGTTTATTCTTATTTATTTATTTGAGTGCAACATAGAGAGAGAAAGAGGCAGAGAGAGAGAGAGAGAATGGGCGTGCCAGGGCTTAACAAAGATAGAGATTAGTTTAGCCCAAAATATATTGGAATATTTGTACAATATTTGTATACATACTGGGAGTATTAGGGAAGAATGGGGAAAGAGTGAGAGGGCTTGCTTAGTTATTTCCTAATATCATAATGGAAGATATGGGCAATGACGATTCTTTTAACATTACATTTTATTTATTTATTTATATTTTTTAGAGAGAGAGAGAAAATTGGCATGCCAGGGCCTTAACCTCTGCAATCGTTGTGCTCCAGACACTTGCACCACCTAGTGGGCATGTTTGACCTTGCACTTGCCTCACCTTTGTGTGGCTGACTTACATGGGATCTGGAGAATTGAACATAAGTCTTTAGCCTTCACTGGCAAGCACCTTAACCGCTAAGCCATCTCTCCAGCCTGGCAATGGCAATTCTTTATTCTTGCCTCATCTGAGAAAGTGGTAAGGGAACACTTCTGAATACATACACTCAGCATACTGCCCAGACATCTCAGCAATGGACCCCATAGACCATCCAATGATCCAAGCAGAGGATACACAAAGCATTGAAATGTTCCTTGATTCCCCACAAATGTGTACTGATGGAACAGACTTAGAGTGGACAAGGGTGTCTGTGTACCTCTGCCACCTCTGTCTTGGCGCATGAAATCGCCCCCTCCCCACCCCTGTGCATACAGTTTATCTCTTGCCACCCCTACTCTTGCTAGGAGCATTGGGGGCTTTGTGACTGAGCATCTGTTGGGTACAGGCTCCAGGAATGTGCTAGTCAGACAAAAGTCCACGAGACAGAAAAGAAGCTTTACCAGCTTCAGGTTAGCATTTGTAAATCGAATGTTCATTTAAAAATAGTGCAACTGGGCAGGAGAAATGACTCAGCAGTTAAGGTGCATGTCTGCAAGGTCTAAGCACCAGAGTTTGATTCCACAGTACCCATGTAAAGCCAGACGCACATTTGTTTGCAGTGGCTGGAGGCCCTGGCACACACATATTCACTCTCTCTCCTTCAAATACAAACATAATAAAATATTTGCAAAAACAAAAAAATAGTGCAGGGCTGGAGAGACAGCTCAGCTGTTAAGACACTTTCCTACAAAGCCTAACGACCTGGGTTCAATTCTCTAGTACCAACATTAAGCCAGATGCACAAAGTGGCACATACATCTGGAGTTCTTTTACAGTGACTATTGGCCTTGGTGTGTCCATTCTCTCTCTCTCTCTCTCACGCTCTCTCTCTCTTCCCCTTACTCCCCCCTTGAAAATAAATAAATAAAAATATTTTTTAAATAGTGCAACTGTGTGGTCATGACTGAGTGTACTACAATGGAATGGTCTTTAAGATAGAAAACTACTACAGCAGAACAAATACAATTTACCAGTTATGTGCTGCAATGCATGAACTAACCAACTGCATGTTTCCCAGATAAAATATATCAAAAATATCTATAGTGCAGGGCTGCAGAGAGAGCTCAGCTGTTAAGGAATGTCCCAGCAAAGCCTAACAACGCAGGCTTGATTCCCCAGTAAATTTCATCTGGCAAGGGAAAGGGGACCAGCGTCCAGATTTCTTCACCAGCCCACAGGCTGTCACCTCTCTCCTTGTCCAGAGGTGGGGCAAGCCTGAAATAGTGTCCTGACCAGCCAGCCGAAGGTGGAGCCAGTTTGCTCCCCATCAGGGTCTAAAAGAGACCCTCTTCATTCTTCTCATTTCTAGCACTAATGACATTGAACACAGAAAGCTGAACTCTTTGTAGCAAGGGGCGTCACCCCCCAAATCACCAGCAATAATTGCAAATGTTGTATATTAACCATATGTGACATACCGTGAGGTGGGCGAGCTGGTGTTTTCTGGCTTTACAGAAGAAGAGGAGCTCAGTAGGTGTTGAGCAGCTCACACAGCTTACCCGCAGACAGGAAGCGATGGCACCCTGGCGCGAGCCCAGGCCTCTGCTTCAGTGTCTCAGTGCTCTTCAGCACCCCGTGTTGCCTCTGTGAGAAAGTAATGAGTGAGCACTTGGGTCAGAATATGTTGTGTGTTTCTCAAAATACCTCTCAAAGCCAGTGTGAAGGGTCACACCTGGAAGGCCAGTCACAGGGAGGCTGAAGCAATGCCAGACTGCCTGGATTACAGAGTGAGAGCCTGACAAAATAAATAAAAAAATAAAATAAAATAAAATAAACCCTCAAATCACCTAATGTTAATTTTCCCCAACTTCCCCCTTTTTTTCTGCAATTTTACCACCTCAGAGTAACAATCTTTGCGAAGCTTAGACTTTCCTCCTGCTTTGATCTTAATATGTGAAAACCCTTGCACAGCCACTTGTGGGGTCCCTGAAACAAGCGCGCCTATCTCAGACAGAAGCCTAAAACACTCCGTTCAAAGCCAAGTCGTGGACATATAGGTTCTTCAGCCTCTAGCATGTCATTTAATATGTCTGCAAGTTAAGTTCTTGATGAGCATAATGGGAGATATATGACATAGTTGCTGTAAAGATTTTAGATAATCTGTGTAAAGTTAATAAACAGAAATTAATTGTACACTTTTGTTTTGTAATTTGCTCGCATGTGTGTGGTGTGTGTGTGTGTGTATGCATCCTTGTATGTGCGTGGGGGGGTCAGTACTAATGCGCATGCATATGTGTGCGTGCGTGTGCGTGTGGTGGCTAGAGGTCAGCACTGGACATCTTCCTCAACTGCCCTTTCAGCTCTTTTGTTGAGACGAGACAGTCTCTCACTGGGCCCAGATGCCCTGTCCCCACTTCCCCAATACCAGGGTCACGGGCACAGGCCACTATGCCTGACTTTGTTGCCATAGCTTGAACACAGCTAAGTCTGTGACATGTGGTAGATTGAATTCTGTCCTGCCACTCACTCGCTCTGTAGGAAGGATGACTGCTCTTTCATGAGTATCCACACTTAGGAAATGGTGTCATAATATTATCAAGATTATCCTCAGGAAGAGATGCACTAGTCCATTTAAAATTGTGGCCAGAGCCTAAAATAGCCTAGCTATGTGATAGCCACAGTTGCTACCATTGCATCTTCTTGGGTTCCTGCTGAGCACTGGTTCTTGATGCATACAGTGATTCTCAGTGCACACAAACATCAGTGTCCTATGCTTATGGGAAGTCCTGTGTCAGAATGGATGAGGACTCAAGAGGGAGCACTGAAGATGAGGGTAGGGAAAAGAGGAGGGCCACGTAAGAGATCATGAAAACAAATCCCCCCATTTCCACAGTACTGTGTTCAGGGGATGTCCTCCCAGATGGGCTCTGAGAGCCACTTCCCACCAGAGAAGGTTATGGGTGTCCTGTGCCTCCTCCTCAAATCATTGCACACATACCCCTCTTTGCTTCAGCAAGGAATACCCTACGTTTCTTCGTGGAACCCCACATCCATCCTGGGCTGTTCCCTTTCCACCCATCACTGATATTAATTGTCGTTCCTCACACTTCTGCTCTTTGTGTGTGTTAGGAGAGTGGAAGTTGCTGGCTCTTGGAACAAAGTGGTGCAAAGTAGCTCTGCTCAGAACTCCCGGTGTGGTTATGTCCCCAGACATCATGGAGGGAGGGAGGGAGAAAGAGGGAGTGAAAAATTGACTCAAGCAGAGGCAACAGGGAGACGACACCTTCTCAGCACGAGAGAGCACAGCCCGGTGCCCTCCTAGTCCAGAGAGGAAGAGTTGACCCCTGCACGAGGAGGTCACCGCTGAAACAGGTTTCAGGGCCAAATTACCGTCCTGCTCAGACTCTGGTTTGCAGTGCAGAACCAATTTGAAAATGTGGCGTGATCAGCAGTCTCGCCCCAGGAGAGGCCAGGACCAGTGGAAAGGGATGTGATAAATCAAGGCTCAGTTTGCCCTGAGTGGGAGCCTGGCTGAAGTGGCCCAGGCAGCTGTGAGGCAGGATTGAGATGCATTGTCAGAGCTGTGACGGTGACCCCCAGACTGAAATAATTGGGGTGGGGGAGGTGCACCGCGGGTCAGACTGAGGGGCGCTGGAAGAATATGTGGGGGAAGAGAGCTTTCAAAAGACCTGTCTAAACAATGACAGGCTTTGGTCAGTGCAATTATCTGCCACGTCCACGTGCGCTAAATTCACTATTAAAGGAAACACACAACCCCACGCACACGCGCGCGCGCGCGCGCACACACACACACACACACACACACACACACACACACACACAAGAGTCACTTAAGCATACGGGCACAAAAGGAAAGAAAACCCTTCTGGGAGAAAACGAGGTACTGTACAGAAAAAAACAATAGACCCCAGAGAAGAAAGGTGATTGAAACTTAGAGTAACTTCATTTCAAGGCCAACAGTGCCCTCTAGAGGCGCAAGTGCTAAGTGCAAGTGAGGCCGGACAAAAGAAGTTCAGTGAAATGAAGTGTTGGAGATGACCCTCCAGGACTTGGATACTCTCGAAGATTCCACCAGGGGAGGGGGAAGAGGGCCCCAACCATTTCCTACTTCTGAATGAGCGTCCATGCTCTTGTCTATTGTGGGCTGACACCAGCCACTGGGAGGAAGCCTCTTGCCAGCATTGTGAAACGCCGCTGAAGCAAATGTCAGACTTCAGTTTTATCACTAGAAATGCGGAGTTTCTGGAAAACATGTTCCAAAGAAAACTTCAGTAAGCTTTGGGGAGAGGGTGGGAGGAGGCAGGGGACCATAAAAATATTTTGTGTACCTTTACTCCTTGAACCATTCTTTCTTTCCTCCTTAAAGCTGTATGGAGAAGTCATCTCAAAAACACAGGACTGAAGATGTGAATGTAAAAGGCAGTGTCCTGGGTCAGTGGGTCCTCACATTCAAGAACCTGGAAACTGTCCCAGCACACAGCCCGTCTGGACATCTCTTTACCAGCACCTCCTCATCTCTCCCTTCTTTTCCAGCATCTTCCATGGCTCACCTCACCAGGCTACAGTGTTTAGCACAGTGAAAGGAGTATAGGTTTGAAAGTAAACAAATGTGACCACTGATACCCAGTCCTTTCCATAAGGATCGGATCTCCTTCTGAGTCCCGATCTGGAGGCCTTGGCTCAGAGTGGCCTCACGGTGGTGGTGGTGGGAGGAGACATGGCATAGTAGAGGGAGGTGTCTGAGCTGGTATTTCACAAAATCATTCCCTCCCTCCTCCTTCCTTCCTGTAACCACCGAGAAAGAGCAGAAACAGCCGATGCTCCAGCCTGACCACCTGCCGCTATTCGATCCTCAGTCCACACTGCCTACAAGACAGCACTTCCCAGAGTCACTTTCACGGCCATCCCGTAGCTTCACCATCCTAATCCGCAGGAGCCATGCACACCCTCCACCTCCCTTACTCCTCCGAGCATGCAATGCCTTCTTCAATCCATGCCCAATTTAACTTTACATCTTCCAGCTCACTGCCTGTCTACACAGGGCGAGCATCTACTTGGCATTCCAGATTCACTGTGCATGCCCTGTCCTTTAACACCCCCATTGGGAAAGCACTGCCCCAACCCCACCTCTCTCCTATCCAAAATTCCAACCCTACTGGTCTTTGAGTCAGTCTCACGATTCAGCTTCACTGAGAGTCTCTCATTCTCCCATGAGGATGATTTGACCACTTGGGCTCCTAAAACACAATATATTCAAAGATTTTGCCCTATAAATACAAAATTAAAGTAAAGGCTGTAAACTTATTGAGAATGATATATTGGTAAGCTTTGGTGTGGAAAGATGTCTCTGATATGTTGGTGGCTCAAGGGGATAAAATAATGCAGCCTTTATGAAGCACTTCTGTTAAAAATGTAAGTGCACATACATATGTACATAAACACACAAACACATTACGTGGAGAGGGGAGGAAATGTTCACTTTTTTAATATCTGTGTTTATTAACTCTTTCTACTGAATACGTTTTCAGATTTTAGTAAAAAACACAGGTTTTTGGTGGTGTCTTGTTTGTTTGTTTTTGAGGTAGGTCTTACTCTAGCCCAGGTTAACCTGGAAGTCACTCTGTAGTCCCAGGCTGGCCTTGAACTCACAGTGATCCTCCTATCTCTGCCTCCTGAGTGCCGGGATTAAAGGTGTGTCTCACTGCACCCAGCAGGACCACATTTTTCAAATGATTCAACAAACATTTATTTAACACCTACTGCTTGCCAAGTATTGATCTAATGCTGAAAGTTGGTCCTTAGTTTCTGCAGAATTTACAGCAGGAAGAAAATCTGTCCAAATATAGACTGAGGATGTGCTGAGAGTAAGGGCTCCAGGGGTCAGATGACAAGGGTTCTCAGAGAAGCAATCTGTCATCTTTGTCAGAGACTCCACAACGAGTTCTGGGCTATGGGGAAAGTTATGAGCTATTTTTCTCATTATGTGACTAAATACCTAACCGGAAGCAACATAGGAAAGACCAGAGTGAGACCCTACCTCAAAAAAAAAAAAAAAAAAAAAAAGGAAAAAAGATTCATTTGTCCCACAGTTAGAGGGAATACAGCCTGTCATAGTGGAGAAGACAGGGACAAAAGTTCACTGGTTATATTGCATCCAAGTCAGAAAGCAGAGTATGATCAGGAAGTGAGATGGGACTACAGGAACTCCCCTCTCCAGCAACTTCCGCCTCCTGAAGTTTCCACAACCAGTGCCACCAGTTAGGGATCAAGTGTTCAAACATGTGAACTTATGGAAAACATTTCATGCTCAAACCACAGCAGAGAATATGTGTATCTTTATCACGTATTCTTGGTAGAAGGAAAAACAGACATATAAAAAGAAATGTTGCCAGACGTGGTGGTGCCCATCTTTAATTCCAGCACTTGGGAGGCAGAGGTAGGAGGATCTCTGTGAGCTTGAGGCCACCCTGAGAATACATAGTAAATTCCAGGTCAGCCTGAGCTACACTGAGATCTTACCTCACAAAACCAAAACACAGAAATGTTCAGATGTTGGCCTTTTCTGGGAATTAATATGTAAAGAATAAAACACAAGGAAGGAGGGCAAGAAATAAGTCTCCAGACAAGGGCTGGGATCTTTGCATGAAGATATTTGTGAGATGAGATTGGAAGTTCATCTGTTATACAGCAGGGCACAACAGGTCATTTTAAGTATTAAAGTATTATACTCACTTATTTCCTAGTATTCCTCTTGAATCATTTCATAATGTTCGTAATATTCCTTCTATATATGTTTCACATCTTAGACCCTAGTCCATCAGGGAATTCAAGATTCTCCAAGTTACAACTTGTACCCAGCCAAAGAGGCGTGATAGACCTGAACACGTTTTCCGTGATGGTGACTAGAATGTGGAGACCGTGTAGAAGGCGCTGTTCACGGCGTTGGCCCAGGAACATGGACTTCATTTCTCAGTGCGACTCTCTGGGTAATCAGTGGGACACACTCCACTCCATCCTCCCTTCTTCTCTCCCCTGCCTTGTTCCCCAGCGGGAGGCTCCCACAGGCTGAGCCCACCCCCACAGCACCAGCTTTTGTGCATTGCCCCAGAGATGGCTGCTGGGCCAGGGGAGAATCCGCATGGCTCCAGATGATAACACCTCAAGCAGGAGAAAAGAAAAACGGTTTTCTGCTGATGGCCGAGGGCACAGCCGGCTGGGCTGCTTGGCACGGCCCCCACAGCTGTGTTCACCGTGCTAGATCCGAGCCAAAAAAAGAAAACTCAACGATATAATCAATACATGCTGAAATTTGGTTCGCCATTTCAGTGTTGGTTTCTTCCTGCCAAATCTCTGCAATATGAGGGGAAGCTGGGCCATAGACGCACCTCCCCTTTCACCCCAGAAAGTTTAAACCCCCATTGTGCAGAAAAACAGGGACAGATCCTGCCACATGTGGTGTGACTTGGCTGAGTTTCCCGGCTATTCAGATGATTTCTATGGCAAGCCTTCCCGTTGGATGGAAAGGAACCAGAAATGCTGCTTCCCATTCTAGGCAGGGAGCAGGTGATGGGACAAGCGGGGCGGGGGGGGGGGGGGCTGGAGGAGTGGAACCATTCCACACAAGGTGGGTTTCGACGAAAGTGGAGCAGCCGCACGATGCAATCAGAGAAAGACAACTGCCCAGAGCAGAGCTCCTTGCTCCTCTGCCTCCATTACCAAGACCTTAATTCTGGGGTGGCCGTGTGCCCACTTAACTTTCTTCCTTCTTTGGGACCCTCAACTTCCTGGAAAATGACATTCTTGGGGATGAAACCCGGGGACCTGGTTGTATTGACTTTCTTGCTTTTTTTTGAGCCTTGTCACACGTAACCTATTATAACTTGATCATAACTCCCTCCTATTGCCCTCCTCCATCGTCCTCCTCACCCCTCTTCCACCAAGGACCCTCCTCTTTCCAAGAAGTCCTTCTTCTGTTTGGATGTCTCTTTCTTTTTGTCCCTCTCCATCCTCTATGTCAATTTGTTGATGGGCTCAATGTGGTACAGGTCTTGTGGGGCTAACCACACCCACTGTGAGATCATAAATGTATGGATCACATTGCCTAGTTTTTAAGGCATAATGAGGTGAACCCACCACAGGCAAAAATTAAATCAATCTGGCAACATTTGACTATTTTATCTCAACATTCAGGGTGAGACTAAGTGAAGATACTTGTGGGCCATGGAAATCAGGAATATCTCATTACTTTCTAAACCCACAGGCACTCACACCATGAGATCCCAAGACGAAGGGTGCATGATGAACCAGCAAGTTTGACCCTAAAACTGATGCTGTCAACCCTGGGAGATAGAATAGCACTTCCTCCTGTGTCTACCCAGCATAGAGTGCGGAGGAGAGCAGGAGAGACAGGGGAGGTAATAAACCTATAATACACAATGACCCCCACAGGCACAGAAACCAGAGACCTGGAGGCCCGCTGGCCCAGCAGCTCAGCCCCTCCCCTTCCCTCCTCTTCTGCTAGAGAGCAAGGCTGTTGTTTTATTTTGTTTTAAACTTCCAGAAAATGTTACATAGTTAGAGCTAGAAAAGGTTTTAAAGGCCACCTGAATGCAGTAGGTCATTTTCTACAGCATCACAGGACTTCCTGAAGCCACGCAGCCATCAAGAGGCAGCATGATGGCGGCACCTTGAGCTTGGCACTTTCTAAATGACCCCGCCTGTGTGACATGCTGGGTGGTTCCTTCATAAATGTGGTGGTTTTCATTTTCTTCCTACTAATGAGTCATTTGTGTTGCATTTCAGAAAGAAAAGATATCAAATACTCACTAGTAGTAAACAGATTTTCCTATCTCTAATACTGTGGAGTCACTCTGAATGGATTCTAGAATAAACGATCAAATTTTGATTAAATACATTCTCTCTCTCTCTCTCTCTCTCTCAATCTCTCTCTCTCTAGACTCAGTATACAAATTCTCTGCTGGGCTGAAATTGGGATATGTATTAATTAGCAAATGATGCAGGTTTACCATGGTTGTGTTCCCAGGCTCCCCAAACACTCCTCCATAAACAAAAATCTAGTCTGCTATTTATCAAATTATCATTATGATTTTTTTTTTTAAAATTAGGCTACTGATTCCAAATGATCCTTATGGAGGTGGTTGGCTCAGCAGGTGTGAGGGTGAGCTGTATTTAGCAGAAAGGATGGAGGGGACAGAAGCCTGGTGGGAAGTCTGCTCTCCCCAAAGCTTGCAAGTCCTACAGAGTTTCACTTAGCAGCTAATTGCAAAATAAACACATCTTGTTCTTGTTCCAACTGGGGAGCTAAGGAGGAAAAATTCATGTATAAGAAAAGAGGAAAGGGGGCCACCCAGCAGAAGCCCTCGAATCCATGTCAGCCTGTGTGGTTTGCTGCACTTTTTGCACCGATCAGAGCCCAGGCTCACAGACAGTTTGGTGTAACACAAAACTCCTGTGGGCTCTTTTTTTTTTTTTTTTTTTTTTTTTTTTCAGTTCTAGGGGTTTTGACCTGCTTGGGAGAAGGAGGCTTTTGAGCAAACAACCCTGTGAGTGGGCTGCAGAGACCTGTGACAGTCTTCTGAAAACCTGTACTGACTTTGGGGACTATCTTTGGGCAAGGGGAACCCCATAGCAGCTCTGGACTGTGTTATTTTAGGTGGTCAACTTGGACCCTGTATGTATCAGGACTGTCCCAAAAACAGGAAGATTCTTAGAGGAAAATTCCCTTCAAGGGTATGCTTTCTGAGAGTAGGAAATTAAGAGAAACTAACAAACAAAAAAATAAATAAAACCACTCTGGTCTCAGCAAGTAATATGACAATTCATTTCTCCACTCAGAAGATGTTGATGAATAGGTTAAGCAATCGTTGGGAATATACTGATGAGCAAACCCAGCAGCATTTGCTATCTAGTAAGACAGCATCGAATAAATACAAAAATAAATGTGTAGCATATTGGTCTGAGGCTACAGGGACTTGCTGCAATTACCAACACACACCAAACCTCCAGCACCTGGGCATAAAATTCCAAGTGCAGTTCCCATGGGGCAGCTCTCCTCCATCTGTAGCAACCGTGTCTGCCTTCATATGATGAGAGAAGAGCAAGGGAAAGCTGAAGAAGACTTGAGGCCCAAGCCCCAAAGTGCTTAATTTTTATCTTCTTCATCCTATTAGACAAATCCCAAGTGCCTCCTGGCTTCCAGAGACACACACACACACAAAAAGGAATTCACATGGATGTTTGCAGAGCACTAACTGTCCCTAACAATTGATTATGGCAATTGAGTCACTCCAAGTGATGAGACCCTGATCGTCACTGAAAATAAACCTAGGCAGTACTCGGCTTCTAGAATCTGGCCCATCCCCATCTCCTGATGGGAGAATGAAGGGACTTGGAGTGACCTGTTTCCTACTCCACTCACTCTTTGAGTGTAGACATAATTCCTGGGTGCTTAATTAAATTACCCACACCTTCTCCCACTAATTCTCTGTTTATAAACAGGGCCCCCATCTGGCCCCTCAGAAGTTCTTTCCCATTACCACTGGATACAGATGTCCTGAAGATGTTTAGGTGGAGCACGTGACCGCAGGCCTGAATGTGATGCTGCTTTCAGAAAGGAGAGCAGTGGACTCACTTTCCCCTCTGGCACCTCAGCTGACTGGACTCTTACTTTGCCCATGCTGTGGCCTCAGCCTAAAGTGACCCCTTCTTCCTCTTTGACTCTTTTTCAGGATCTGTATGAAATTTCTGAGAACTCATAACACTGATGACTAACCAATTGTTTGACCACCTCTGGTTGACATTACAGATTTCTTTTACTTGTTAACCCAAAGATTATAACCTCCTTGAAAAAAGTAGTGCAGGTTAGGTGTTAACTCCTATTTCCTACACGGTCTGCATGGGAGTTTGTGTGAGGAGACAGCTTTCCTGAGCCTCTCAAGGACATTGAGCCTTATCCTTTATGTGACTCTGGAGTCAGTTGTGCCCATGATTATGCCCTTGAATTTGAAATACTTGAGAATACTCTGGAAAAAAAGTGGAGCAAAATCTGGAGCAATAAGCTAAAGGAAGGTAATGAAAAGTTGCCACATCTGGGCTTTGAAAGTTGTTTGGGCTGAATTCAGGTTCTATCATTCTATTTTGGGGAGTAATAGCCCTTCTGCTCCTGACCCTAGATTGCTTGTCAAAAAAAAAAAAAATAACAATAGTACTGTTTCTGAGCCCTGGATTACTCATTTGAAAACACACACACACACACACACACACACACACACACACACACACACACACAACTTCTCGGTGATTTACTGAGGACTGAAGATCGTGAACATAAAGTTTCCAGTGTCCTTTCACATGAAGACAAACACACCATGAGGCTGCTCTTTGATTTCTTCACCTGTTCTCCATCTACTCTTAACTTGAGAGCTCCTGCTTGCCTCTTTGTGTATCTCTTTGCTCCCTGTGGTGGACACAGACTCATGGAGTGCTGGATTCCCTCAGGAAGCGCCTCTAGTGGGTTAGCTAGATAATATAAAGCACCTCTCTTGGAGAGCCTCTTTGCTCCAGAACAGCACAAAGGCCATTGTTGTGTTTTTTTAATTTTTATTTTGTTTATTTTTATTTATTTATTTGAGAGTTACAGAGAGAGAAAGAGGCAGGTAGAGAGAGACAGAGAATGGGCACGCCAGGGCTTCCAGCCACTGCAAACAAACTCCATATGCGTGTGCCCCCCTTGTGCACCTGGCTAACATGGGTCCTGGGGAATCGAGCCTTGAACCGGGGTTCTTAGGCTTTACAGGCAAGCACTTAACCACTAAGCCATCTCTCCAGCCCCAGCCATTGTTTTTTTTTTTTTTTTGGTGACTGGTTTGACTTAGACAGTTTCCCATCCAAGCACCTGTGGTCCTCATGCCAGATGACATAGTCGGAAGCTCAGTGAAGGAAGTATAAGGAATGCCCACCAGCAGATACTAAGTTGTTGGTGCTCAATAGATATTCACCGAAAAAAATAAATAAATAAAATAAATGTGGTGTTGCTTTATTGAGCCCACCAACACCTTTGGGACACCTGGGGGAAACATCCCCAGCAAAGCCTGCCTCTCAAGCTTTAATGGGCATATAAATCACCTGTGGATCTTATTAAACGCAGATTCGACTCCACTGGGTCTGTAGTGGGACTGGATTTCTAACAAGCTCCCGGGAGATGCCCTCACTGCTGACTGAGGGACCACGCTTTCAGAGGCAAGACGCTAGAGAGTCAAATCATTGACCTTCCCCTACATCTTGCCTAGCGGCCCATCTGTGTGCTAGTGACCACATAGCTGATGGATTAATTCTACTGCTAATTTCTCTTCAGGAAGACTAAGAATAGAGAGGTTATCAAATGAAATCACTTACAGATTGAATAGCCAAAGTGAAAGAGGGTGGTCACCTGCCTTGCCTAGATACTCACTAGGCAATGAGACTGTCCGGCTCTACAGTGTGAGTTTTTTAAAGGGAATGGTGTCATCTCAGTGACTTTACACGTTCACTATCTAGAAAAGTACTTGGCACATGCATAGTAGATTCACCACAAGTATTTGTCAGACACATATGAATTTCTCTTTGGTATACCCTAGAATGCCTGGTGCATACAGCAGGCACTCAATAAAAGCTTGTTGAGTGAATTAATAAAGATGGAGAGAAGTGATGACTGTGAGCTTGTGTAAAAGAAAATATTATTTCTCATCAAAATCATCTGAGCAAGATCATCTCTTAGGGCTAGATGGGCACTGAGGGAAATAACACTGGTGTTAGACCAAGTCCTTGGAAATGAGTAAGCCTCAGCTGACAATCCAAATTGGTTTGGGTACCATCTGGTGCTATGATTGAAGCATTTTTCAAGCTCACTAATAAAGAACTCCGGCTGGCTTTAGGGAGGACTGGGTCAAAGCAGTGACTTCTAAAGGCTGAGCGCAGAGCCAGCCCCCACCACGGCTGCGGAGGGAGGCACTGACCTGGGCTACCGTTTCCACCTGTCTATCATCAGAAAAGTGCCCTATAATGCAGACTCCAGGGAGCAGCTCCAAAGCCGCGGCTCTGTGAGGAGCCCTCCAGAGAGTACCTGGCTGTGGGGCTGGAGCGGAATGAAAGGCTCCTTTCTCCAGGCTTGGCTCCTAAAAGAAGTCCCTGTGGCCTGAGTCCACCAACTCCCTGCAATCTCGAGCAGCAGACCTGCAGACAAGCAGGGGACAAACGAGCCGGAAACGCTGCCAGCATTGGGGACAAAAGATTGCCTGCATTGCTGGAGTTTCATGGGATGTAGCCTAGGAGTTTTGCTTTCATGAAAGAAAAACAACTAAAAAAAAAAAAAAGAACATTGGGAGTCTGGGATAGAAAGGACAGAATAGAATTACCATTCTCCATGAGGAAACCAAGGAAACTGAAGTGTGTTTATAAAACTGACAGATCTCATGTAACGAGAGGGTTGAAAGTATGCATTTCCCTTTCCCACTCCTTGAGTGCATTTCGTTACAGCTAGACTCCACCAATATCCCCAGAGAAAACCTAGGGGAGCCTGTCTGAGTCCCTCTTTCCTCCTTTTGTTCCATTTTTTTCTCTTCTCTCCAGCTCTCTGGCTTAAGGCAAGCAATACCTAGAGACAAAGAGATTGATGCAGATCAGATTTAAAAGTCATTGTCAAAATGTAATGAACAGTACAAACTGAATTTTTTAAGTTGTAACCTTAACTAGCACAGGTTGAGAAAGTCTAACCTCAAAACCCTAAATCCAAGGCACTACCAAATCTGAAACTTTCTGAGTGTCAAAATAGCACTGAAACAGTTTCATATTTCAAATTTATAGAGTGGGGAAGTTCAACTAGTAAAGACTGTGCGACATTTTCAAAATTTCAAAAATAAAATATGCAATCTAAAATACTTCTGGTCCTAAATACTTTCAATAAGTGATACTCAATCTGTGACCGCTAATACTAATTAACATTTTTGATCTCTTGTCATGCACCAGGCATCCCTAACAGCACTTTGCCTATGTTAATTAATCACCATGGACTCCATGGGATACTAATCATTGACATTTTAAACATGAAGAATTTGTACAACTGGAAGATCAAGGAAGTATCATAAGAAGTTTCAGAAAATAATCCATGAAGCCAAGATAGGAGGCCAGTCATTCTGACTCTAGACTCTGCTTCAAACACATTACCATGTTGCCTCCGAGGAGTGCGACCTCTCACTATCCATCTCTGTGTGACACATTTAGTAAGTCGGTTATTGGGCTCACTGCTCCTGGACATGCTACCCAACAGCTCTGGTCTAGTATGCATGTTCCTGTGCTCTGGGAGAAAAATGAAATCTTCAAGCCCTGTGTTCCTTCCGCCACTTCTCCTTATCTCCTATTCAGCCCTCCCCATCCTCTTCTCTTCTTGATATCCCTCAGCACCTATTTTCTATACTGCATTTGCTCTCTTGGTCATTCTTATGCTACTTCCATCAGTCTATCCCATTATTCTAATATTTTGCCAGTGCTCTAAACTCCTCAAAAATAGGGACAGTCAAAACATCTCATCTACCTTTTCCCCACAACAAAGAAAAACTATAGAGTGAATGAATGAATGGCAATTATCTTTTATTTTCCCTTTAGTACCCTGGCCCCAACAAAAGGTCACCACTTAAGCTTTAGGTGGCCAAGAAGTGATGGAATGAGTTATGCCATGTGTACTTGAAAGGCATCAGGAACCCGAGATAATAAGTAACATAATGGGGCCTGAGGCAGACTCCAGTCTTTATATTTTGCTAAGATGTCCCCATTACCTTGTAGTCTGAGAACACTGGCCTCAAGGACTCTTTAGAGATGTACATTATACTCTAGCTTTTCATAAGTGAAAATGCTGTTCTTGGTAGGAGAGTAAAGAGAAAGAAAGAGAAGAGAAGAACACTTGAAACAGTGCTTCTGGGATAGCACAACCCCTTGGGTTATCATGGAGCTCTAAGACAATGGAAACGGCACAGTGTTTCACAGTTAGGCTCACTAAGCCCGGCTGGTTGTTTCTCTCTAGGTCACAAGCATGCCAACCGGGAGTTCGAAGATGCCTCCGTGTGGCTTCAAGTTCAGGTATGCGGTTTTAACTTCAGGACCAAAAGGTCCTCTGTCAGCCTCCCTCTGCCTTGCATCCAGCCTCTTACTTGACCAAAATGCAGCCCTTGTGTTACCCATTAGCACCCAGAAAGGTGTGGCAAGGAGAGTGTGGATTCTGAAGTCCAAAGCTCATTTCTATAATTGGCTAATTATTGGGTCTGGGACATAATATTTAACTCTTCTGGGCTATCATTCTGATGAAATGAGACATCATGGGCAAGAAGTCAGTAGAACCCTGTTCATGTCACCCTAAAGTACATAAGACCATATTCTCCATATTTCTTCCAACCCTCCAATTTTCTCCTTTGCTTAGGTTTTTCCCATTTCAGATCTTCTAATATAACCTTTGTGATTCCTATAACTGCCTGCAATTATTATTTTTTTTTTCTAAATCATTAGGCTCAGTTCCAGCTCCAGGTTGAAAGAAAAGTGGAAAGTTGCAAAGATATTCATCTTGGGAAAGCACTGCAAATGAGCAATGGCCTGAAAGGGAATAAAATGCTGAGATTCTGTAAGTCTAGAGGCACCATCTGGGAGCAAAACTTGTAAGGAAACATATCAAATCAGTGTTTCCTTCACTCAGAAGATGCTTTTGCCTCAGGGATCATAGCAGCCTTGAGCAGTCTCAGAGATGGGCCCTGAAGCTGTGTAGTACGCTATGTTGGAGAAAAGAGGCAAGAAAACCTATAGCATTACAGTCCCACTTCACTTTGTCTCTCCGGGCCTGTGTTGTGTTGCACCACCATTAGGCACATGCAAGAAGACTCCTCTGAAGGTACATGCCTCATTCTCCAGCATCTGCTCTCCGGGATCTTCTCATTGTGAATATGCTACAGGAAAGCCTCTGAGTACTTGTTGATGCTGCCAGAAACACACCGTTATACTTCTGCTATGCTCTAGTAATGGGAACAAGTTATCAGAGGTCAACATAACACCAGGTGAACAAGCTGCTACAAGATAGCCTTCAGGGTATCCCGGGTTCAGGAGCCATTCAGTCACATTCCCCACAGTACCTCTACATTTGCATTCTAAGGAATTAGAAGTGCTCATATAACATATAAGGTAGAATAAGATTTGTTCTCCAAGAAAGATAGATAGCAAGGGAGTTCCCAAAGAGGAAAATCTCAAGTCACATCAAAGTAGAGAGACAAATCTGATAGGGAAGTTTTATGGAAAAGGTGTTTTTTTGAGTTAGATCTTAAGAGAAGACCAGGATTTGTGGGGTTTGAGGTGCTGGCTATATAAGCGTGAGAACCCAAGTTTGGGTTACCAGCACCCATTTAAAATGCCAGGTGTGGTAGCAGGTCCCTGAAATACCAGCACTGGGGAGGCAGAGACAAGGATTCCCTGTAACTTACTGTCTAGCTAGCCTAGCTGAATCAATGAGCTCTAGGCTCAGTGGAAAGACCCTATCACAAAGAATAAGGTGGAGAGAAGACATCTGACATCAACCTCTAGCATCCACATGCACACACATGATTGCATATTTGTATATACATGTGTGAACATACACACATGCATAATGCATACCACACAAACACATCCAAACAAATACACTCGAAACAGTTATGAGCACCACAAAAGCCTAGCACAAATAGGACAGTATAGGATACCTGTCCAAAAAAGTGAATATGGACTCCCAGATATAACAAAAGACTATAAGCTGCCTCTCAGTGTCACAGTTAAGAAGAGTCAATATAATAAAGAGTAAACTCTGGGCTGTAGAGATGGCTTAGTGCTTAAGCGCTTGCCTATGAAGCCTAAGGACCCCTGTTCCAGGCTTGATTCCCCAGGACCCATGTTAGCCAGATGCACAAGGGGGCGCATGCATCTGGAGTTCTTTTGCAGTGGCTGGAGGCTCTGGCGTGCCCATTCTCTGTCTGTCTCTCTGTTGCTTTCAAAATAAATAAATAAAAATAAATAAATAAATATATTTTAAGAAAGAGTAGACTCTGCTCCAAAGAGGAAAAGAGAATAACTTCAGAAACATACAAAGTTAGTATCAGAAACCCTGAAGACACAGAGTAAAGGATGGATAATACACCAAGAAGTAAGCCAAGCAGGACACGAGCCCCAGCTGAGAAGCTCTTCAGCAAGAGGAGGGCAAGTCGAACTCATGCAAAAGATGGTCCAAGTGGCCCTGTAGAAAAGAGCCTGGCTGTCCCATCCTCAGGATAGGCCCACAACCCTCAAGAGCTGAAATCTAGCTGTGGGTTTTGGTAAGACAGTGGTGCCTACTGTAGAGGTGTTTCAATGTGACGGAATTTTTACTCCATATGACTAGGAGGACAGTGGTGGGCTCCTGTCTAAAGAGAGAATCTAGTGTTTAAAACTCAGCATAAACAATCACTAGTCAGGGAGCCTACATTTACCCTGCCACAACCCCAGTGCAAGACAGCCCTGGTGACTTAGAAAGAGGAAGAGGATTAGTGGGAGTGGAAAGGGTACAAGAGAGGGTTACAGGGAGTGAATAGGGTCATAGTACATGTATAAACATATCATCATAATAACTAGCATATATAACTAATATATGCTGACAAAACAATGTGAGAGAGAGAGAGTACTGAGAGGCAGCTGTGCAGAGCAGGAGAGCTGCAGGAAGCTCTGTTTAGGCAGTGACATGCACAGCCCCACCCTTGATGGCCAGGGACTGATTTCATTAACTAAGAATAGCATGGGAGAATGACAGCACTGAGCCTAAGGTTACCAAGGAGAACAACCTCTGTAGCCACCTGTTTGCTACTTGCTGCTATAGAATCTGTCTGAGAACTCTTCAGAAGGATGAATGACCCTTAGATGACCTTGAAAGTGTAAACCAATGCTCTGCCTGTGCAGATTCCAGGGCTCTAGTTGTTCCCCTCACTCCCAAAGCATTTGCAGAACACTTTCTGCTAGAAAATTAGTTATCCCAGGGGGGTGCATTCTGGGGAGCATCAGATGGACAAAAGGACACGACCAGACTATAGACTACCAAGATAAGTGTGGCCAGTCAGAGGCTTCAGGTATGCAAAGAAGAGAAGGTACTGAAATGAAGACAGCTCTGATGAACATGAGACATATGTCTAAAACAAACTCAATATCAGCACAGGAAAGACAAGTGCACATGTTCAAGGGATCTTTCCCCACTTCCTATGCATAATCACAAGCTCTGTGTTTTGAGGATACAGAAAAAAAGCTGTCCCATCACACCTCACCAGGGCCCCAGCTGAAACTAAGAGTATTTGGGGAAGTGAGCAAGAGTACTGCTTTCTTAGTGAACCTGGTACCAGCACAAGGGTGAAGGAGATAGACGCAGAGAACACTTCGCTCCTACCAAACCAGAGCCGCAGAGGCTCCCAAGACCTCCTCACTGAAGCAGACCTAAAACAAACCCCACATTGATCAGGGAAAATGGTGGAAGAGGGGGTGGAAAGACTGTTTAGAGCCACAAGTTGGGACATTATGCACAGAGACGTTGTCTCTTCCCCATAACTGACAGGTGCTCCCACAATGTATGACCTACAATCCCCATGGGGATAACTGGCATTCCCAATGAGAAGGGTCCCTTCGGAGGAGGTCTCATTCGGAGGTGGGGGGGGTTAGGGATGAGGGTAAGTATGGTACCAACATGTGCTGTTTACACACTTAGTGTGTCCATAACTAATAAAGAAAAAGGCTGTTCTATCACAACTTGTTTCCTTCCCTTTTTAACTTTAATTTTTGCCCCTTTGCACTATACTTCAACAATGATTTCACTTTAATCATCCATTTTTAAAATTTTTTTATGTTTTGATTTGTACCCCCTTCATATGGTCATCTAATTTTGTTTATGCCTTTTTCATTATTGGGCAATATGATTTCCTTTCTCTTTGTTTTTCTTTACACTCTCTTTTCGTCAATACTATATGTTTCCTCCTGCTTTCTTTTTACTATACTTCCTGGGCTATTGGCCTTTTGTTTTTTTTGTTTTTTTTTTTAACTTTCTAATATTTTGATCTTTTCTCTTCCCACCCACAGCATTCCTCCCCTGGCCTTTCCCTTTCTTTATCATTATTTGAATCATTCCTTGCTTCTGTTTTCTTCCTTCCCTGCCACATTCTTTATTTCATTCATTTACTATTTCCACATCTACCCTATTTTTTAAAATTTAATAGCACATTTTGCTACGAAATTACACATTAGTTTTGCCATTTTTTAAGCAGACACTATCATTAGTGAATATCAGTGGGCTTATTTTTATTTACTTATTTGACAGAGAAAGAGGGAGAGAGGCAGAGAAAGAGAGAGAGAGAGAGAGAGAGAGAGAGAGAGGATGGGCACACCAGGGCCTCCAGCCACTGCAAACGAACTCCAGATGCATGTGCCCCCTTGTGCATCTGGCTAACATGGGTCCTGGGGAATCAAGCCTCAGTCCTTTGGCTTTGCAGGCAAATGCTTTAACCACTAAGTCATACCTTCAGCCCATCAGTGGGCTTTAATAGATTTTAAGTGTATTTCTCTATCTTCTTTGTTTTCTCATTTTTTGAGTGGTGTTAGGATTGAGCCCTTGAAAGTATACTACTCAATAAGAGGCTACCCAAACAAAACCAGAAAAGATATTTATACTAACATATGCATATACCATAACACAGAAACACAAGATACATGAAAAAACAAGACAACATAACACCTACAAAAGATCATATTTCTAATATTCCAATACTAAAATTACTGACCAAGAAATTCCATTTGCAATGACTTTTAAAAATACCTAGGAATAAATCTAACAAAAGAGGTGAAAGACCTATATGATGGAAAATTTAAGACATAAAATAAAGATACTATATAAAACACTAGAACTTGGAAAGCCCTCCCATACTCATGGGTGTTCAGATTAATATTGTAAACATGGATGTATTAACAAGTGTGTTATCTAAATTCCATTCTATTTCTACCAAAATTCTAATTATAGTCTTTACAGAACTAATAAAATGCTTAAATTCATATGCCAGCACAAAAGATCTGAACAGCCAAAACAATTTTAAGCAGAAAGAGTAAAGCTAGATATATCATAATATCTCATCTTAAATTATACCTCAAAATCATATTGACAGAATGATATGGTACTGATACAGTCATGCAGATCAATAGACTAGAGGACCAGAAGTAAACTCACATAGGTACAGCAACCTACATTTTTATAAAGGAGTCAGAAACATATGTTGGAAAACAATTGCAGTTACAATTGTAGATCCTCATGAAGAATGAAGCCCAACCCATAAGTCAGTTCAAACCATATCAAAGACCTTAAAGCCAGGCCTAAAACTCAGCAACTGGCAAAGGAAAGCACAGACAAAACTTTTAAGATCACCATGGACACGAACTTTCTGAAAATTACTCCTACAGCCAAGAAATAATAAGAATTGGCAAGTGGCATTGCATGAAATTTAAAAGTTTGGACATACAAAATTAAAACTCAGAAGGAAGACAGAATATGAAAAAATATTAATTATATATCAGATGATTAATATCTAGAACATAGAAGGAATTCCAGAAATTAAATGCAAAAAATAATGATGATGATCATATCAATAAGTGAACTAATGAAATGAATATATAGTTCTCCAGAGAAGACAAACAAGGGCTGAAAAGATGGCTTAGCAGTTAAAGGTATTGTCTACGAAGCCTAAGGACCCATGTTTGATTCTCCAGGTCCCACTTAAGCAAGACACACAAGATGATGCAAGTGTACAAGGTCTCACACACACTCAAGGTGGGGCACATGTCTAGAGTTCAATTGCAGTGGCTGGAGACCAATTCTTTTTCTCTTTTTCACTTATAAAAAAAATTGAAAAAAAAAACTGGGTGTGGTGGTGCACACTTTTTTTGTAATTGTAATGCATATATATATATATATATATATATATATAAATTAGTTTTGTTTTGTACTCGGTGAATACAGTCTATTTGGTACCATTGTTAGCCTACCCCGGGGCCCTCCTTGTTGAGGTATATGGGTCATGCATTCTGGAGTTAGCCCACAGTTATGGGTAGGATAAATGTCTCTGCATATCATGACCCAACATGTGGCTCTGATATTCTTTCTGCCCCCTCTTCTGCAAAATTTCCCTGAGCCATGTTGGGTTTATTTTTGGTCTGCTTCAGTGATGAGGTGTTGGGGGCCTCTGGAACTCTAATTTTATAGGAGTTGATTTTTCTCTGTGTTGATCACCTTCAACCTTGTGCTGGTACCCGTTTTACCAAGAAAACAGCAATCTTGCTTGTTTTGCCAATTGTTTTTAGTTTCAGCCGGGGCCCTTTTGAGGTATGATGCGGTGGCTCTCTTCTTAGGATCTACATCTATCTGAAAAAGAGAAGCAGGTTCTCCAATGGAGAGTAAGTTAGCCCCAGACAAATGAGATAACCATTACTTTTTTTTATAGAGAATTTAATAGGTATAGGCCCTCTTGTAGCCCATGATATGTGGTACCTTGGTAATGGAGAGTGGGCTTATGTTTGGATATGGTTCTGACTTGTTTCCCACCTCCAGTTATGGGTACCATACCACTAAGGGGATCAGTTAGCTGAATCAAGAGCAGTTGGTTTCCTACCATGGCTGTGTGCCACTATTGCACTTGTGTGAGCACCATGACAGGTTATTTGCTACTAAGTAGGTTGGACCATGAGTTGCTTGGACAGATATTGGCCATTTTCCCCCAGTCGCCCATGTAGCACCTTCTGGCACTAGACACACTGACTGTCTGGGGACTGACTCTCTTCCAGCTTCCAGCCATGCCATTCCATTTTACGTGTCAACCACATAAGGTGCCTTTGGCAGTAGGGTCTTACCACTAACCTTTTGTAAGTCATCAAGTACTCTGACAGAAATCTGTCTTTCTTTTAGGAAACCTTGTAGGTCTCTCTGATCAAAAGTTCATTGTCGGGCTGGAGAGATGGCTTAGCGGTTAAGCACTTGCCTGTGAAGCCTAAGGACCCTGGTTCGAGGCTCGGTTCCCCAGGTCCCACGTTAGCCAGATGCACAAGGGGGCGCACACGTCTGGAGTTCGTTTGCAGAGGCTGGAAGCCCTGGCACACCCATTTTCTCTCTCTCCCTCTATCTGTCTTTCTCTCTGTGTCTGTTGCTCTCAAATAAATAAATAAATAATCAAAAGTTCATTGTCAATGATAACCACATGTTGGTACTGGGAGTTATAGGTCAGTGTCCACTAAGAAAAGGAAGAAAAAGATAACTAATATAAAAGAGTTAGAGAGAAGAGAGAAGAGGGGAAGAGAGAGAGAGAGAGAGAGAGGCTATAAAAGATTAAGGTCAGCCTTCATCATACCCTCTCCAGTGTCTTGTGGCTCAGGTGTTCCTTCTAAGGGCCTGATGAAGGTTCAACCATTTGGTCTGCCTTTTAGGATGCAGAATTTTATGGTACCATTGCCGTTTGGGTCTAGATTTGTGTTTCCCACCTCCTCCGTTGCCCTTCCCTCCCTCCCCCCCATCCTATTATCTAGTCCATGAGATGCTTGCTTGGTATGTAAGGCATCTTGGTAGATTCAGGTTAGGTGCCATAGATGAGTAAGACTATGTGATGATTTTTTTTTCTGTGATTGGGTACATTCACTGAGAATGATCTGTTCCAGGTTCAACAATTTTTCCTCAAATTTCACTGTGTCATTTTTTCTTACTGCTGTATAGAATTCCATTGTGTAGATATACCATATCTTAGTTATCCATTCTTCTACTGATGGACCTCTGGGTGTGGTGTTACACACCTTTAATCCCAGCACTGGGGGGGGAGGGGCAGCAGTAGGAGGGTTGCTGTTAGTTTGAGGCCATCTGAGATTACTTAGTAAATTCCAGGTCAGCCTGGGCTATAGTGAGACCCTACCTTGAAAAACCAAATAAATAAATAAATAAATAAATAAAACAAAATAATAATAAAAAAAGAGAATAAACACAAGTTGACAGTAGATACTTGAAAAGGTGTCCACCATCCTTAGCCATCAGGGAAATTCCAATTAAACGTGCTCTGAGAGTCCATCTCAACCCAGTCAGAATGACTATTGCAAGAACACAAACAATCATGAATGGTGGCAAAGACCCAGAGATAAAGGAACCTTCTATAGTGCTGTAGGGAACATAAACCACTTTTGACTCTGTGGTTGTCAGTGTGGAGATTCCTCACAAAACAAAATGTGAACTAACAGATGACCAAGTTATGCCACTTTTGGGTCTATACCCAAAGGACTCTAACACCGAGAAAATTGTGCAACCATGTTTATTGCTGTTCTATACATAATAGCTAAGAAATGGAACCAACCCATCAGCTGATAAATAGATAAAGAAAATGTACTTAGACACAATGGGATTTTTTTTCAGCTATTGATAAAAATCTTGTCTTTGTAGGAAACCGGATGGAAGTAGAGATCACCATATTATATTAAACAACCAGAAAGAGAGAGACAAGTACTGCATGTTTTCTCTCCAATGAAGGGTCTAGATTTAAATTTCTATGTGTGTGTTTGTATGTATCTGTAAGTCATTAAATTATAAAGGGAACCATTATAGAAGATGAAGAGTTACTAAGGAGGGGTGGCAGGAAGCGAGGGTTATGGAATAAACGTGACATGAAGCAGAAGAAGGACTATATGGGGTGAGGTGAAAGTGACCATCCAAAGGAGACAGGAGAATGGAAGAAGATACTGTGGGAAAGTATGAATAAGAAAAATCTATATTGACATATATAAGAAAATGCTGCAATTAAACCCATCACTTTGTATGTTAACTTACTTTTTGAAAATTCTAGTCACATAAAAATGGTGAATAAGGGCTGGAGAGATGTCTTAGAAGTTAAGACACTTGCCTGCAAAGCCTAAGGACCCAGGTTTGATTCTCCAGAACCCACATAAAGTCAGATGCACATGGTGGCACATTCATCTGAAGTTCATTTGCAGTGGCTCTTGTTCTCTCTTGTTCTCTCTCATTCTTTATCTGCCTCTTTCTCTCTCACTCTCAAATAAATAACTAAAATATTTTTAAAATGGTGAATAACTTGACTTGGAAGGAGCTAAAGATATAAGGGGATGATGTTGCAGTCTGGTTTGTATTGCTGCTAGAAATCACCCAACCAAGAGCAGCTTCTGGGAAAAAGAGATTTATTTTGGCTTACAGGCTCGAAGGGAAGCTCCACGATGGCAGGGGGAAACGATGGCATGAGCAGAGGGTGGACATCACCCCCTGGCCAATATAAGGTGGACCATAGCAACAGGAGAGTATGCCAAACACTGGCATGGGGAAACTGGCTATAAAGCCCATAAGCCCGCCCCCAACAATACATTCCCTCCAGGAGGCATTAATTCCCAAATATCCATCAGCTGGGAACCTAGTATTCAGAACACCTAAGTTTATGGGGGAACCTGAATCAAACTAACACATTCCGCCCCTGACCCCCATAAACTGATAATCATACATGATGTAAAATGCAATGCATTCATCTCATTTTAAAAGTCCCCATAGTTTTTATCAATCCCAATGATGTTCATACATCCCCATAGTCCAAGGTCTTTTAACTGAGCCATAATACCAAAAAATAACCTCAAAAAACCCATAATGGCACAGAATAAATATTCACACTGCAATAGATGGCATTGGGCATAGCAAAGAAACATTCAACCAATACAAGATTTAAAACAACTAGGGCAAACATCAAACTTTGTAGCTTCAAGTCCAGCAACTCAAACCAGTGACAAATCTTCAAGTCTGATAATGCTAACCAGGAACAAGTCTCTGGCATTCCAATTCCACCCCTCCAGCTAGGCTACTCATAGTCCTGGAAAACTTCATCGGGGCCAGCAGCTCCTCGGCAGCCATCTCATGGTCCCGGCATCTCCACTGGGTCTCTACTGCAAGCCACGGTTCATCCTCATGGCTCCATGGGGTCTCTATGCAGGCAACCAACAAACCTGCTTCACACTGCCCATGGCCATTTCCAAAACACAAGACCGTGTTGCAAACTCAATGACCCTTTTTCCAGCATTTTATACTCCACAATACCAGGTAGGTGCCAATTTGTTAATCCAGGGGGGAATAAAGCAGACTTTGAAGAACAGGGCACTCCTTGAGCATCCAGACCCCTTCAAAAGAGCTGACATTCTTCCTGTTGCCCCAGCGCAGGTCAGCTAGCCCAGTCTAAAAGGTTGTTATCTCTCAGTTGCAGCTAATCGGGCAGGAGTTCACCCAAAGATTTCCCTTTCTGTGCCATATCCCTCTGCACACACCAGTTCATTTCTATGCTAAGCAACTCTGCAAAACTTCTCAGGACATGGGCACAAGAGCAAGCTTCTCACACAAACTGCTAGCCCAGTCCAGGCACAGCTCTTTCTCACCCTCATAAGCCAAATCTCACAGTCCATAGTTCTTACTGCATTCAGGTCTTAGAGCTCAGACCAGAACAGTCCATTAAGCTGTACTTACAGCACTGCAAGGCATCTCTTAGGCCAAGGTTTTTGTTTTTTTTTTTAATTTTTTATTTATTTATTTGAGAGCGACAGAGACAGAGAGAAAGACAGATAGAGGGAGAGAGAGAGAATGGGCGCGCCAGGGCTTCCAGCCTCTGCCAACGAACTCCAGACGCGTGCGCCCCCTTGTGCATCTGGCTAACGTGGGACCTGGGGAACTGACCCTCGAACCGGGGTCCTTAGGCTTCACAGGCAAGCGCTTAACCGCTAAGCCATCTCTCCAGCCCAGGCCAAGGTTTTAACTCCTTCCACTTTCCTCTTGAAAATCAGCTACAAAAGGCTGAAGCCACATAGTCAGGTGTCTAGCAGCAACCCCACTCCTTGGTACCACTTTACTGTTGCAGTCCAGTTTGTATTGCTGTTATAAATCACCCAACCAAGAGCAGCTTCTGGGAAAAAGAGATTTATTTTGGCTTACAGGCTCGAAGGGAAGCTCCATGATGGCAGGGGAAAACGATGGCATGAGCAGAGGGTGGACATCACCTCCTGGCCAATATAAGGTGGACCATAGCAACAGGAGAGTATGCCAAACACTGGCATGGGGAAACTGGCTATAAAGCCCATAAGCCCGCCCCCAACAATACACTCCCTCCAGGAGGTGTTAATTCCCAAATATCCATCAGCTGGGAACCTAGTATTCAGAACACCTAAGTTTATGGGGGACACCTGAATCAAACCACCACAGATGATGAATGGTAGGATGGGACAGTCCAAGAGAAGTGGACACAGAGATGCTGCATTTCGGATTAAGGAATCATAGCCATGGGAAGCCACAAAACTGCTAATACACTGAAGGCAACCTAGTGTCTGGATTTCCATAGGAAGTCCTTTGGAACATCTATTCATTCACTGATGTCCTCAAAAAGACATTAAGCATTATAAAGCAGCCTACCCTCATTTCTCCTCTCCATTTTACTGCTAGAAATCTTTGATACCAAAGATGGAACAAGGGGCTGAAGAGAAGAGTCAGCAGTTAAGGCACTTGCCTGCAAAGCCTAACAACTCAGGTCTGATTCTCCAGAACGGTTTAATTTCCCAGTACTCACATAAAGCCCGATGTACAAAATGGCATCTGAAGTTTATTTTCAATGATTAGAGGTTCTGGCATGTCCATTTTCTTCTCTCTCCCTCTCTCTCTTTCTGTGTGTCTCAGCTTGCAAATTAATTAATTAATTTTAAAAGATGGAGCAGAATTCAGACTTATTAACTTAGTTCATCCTCCAATTTGTTTGATAAGGAAGTTGAGATTTAGAAAGCTCTACAAAGTCACTCTGCCAGTGGAGGCTGTACCTCTCGACTCACACCTTAGGCTTTCTTTACCTCCCCAAGATGGTCCTTAGGATGAAATGATTTCCTCATTTTATCTTATTTCATGCCAGAGCCAGTTTTCTCATTAGAATTGTTAATGGACTTTGGAATGGAGCCGGTTCTACAATAGAGTAATGGCTTTGCTAAGCAGCAACTTCCTTTAAACCACTTTCCTTATAGAGTAGAAAGTCCACTTGGCTCTCCTCCAAGGATGCTTGGAATATTTAACCCAGTGCAATACACAAAAGATAGCATTAAGTCAGTGCAATAACATTGCTAGAATATATAGAGAAGAAGGGTAACACTAAGAAAACACTGCTAATTGGGTGAGATGATCTTTTGTAAAAGTCTTTGTAAATAGAAAAGACAATTCCAGCCTTTGATTTCTTGAGGTAGGCTAGCTGTTAACTGACTCAAGTCAGGAATATGGAAAGAAATGGAACAGGTACATTCAAATCCAAAGGTAATTCTCACTAATATGAGATTTTATACGGACATTAATCCATATCAAAATAAAAATGTGTCCACATGATTAACCTCATATTTAACAGTAGAACATAGCCAATAGACAGTATAATAAATGTTTACACTAAATTTTCATTGATTTGTGACAAATTATTATATACTTAATGGCTTAAAACAACATATATTTATTATCTGGAAGGAAAGATAGCTCAGCTGTCAGTTAAGGTACTTGTCTGCAAGCCAGATGCACAAAGTGACATATATATCTGGAGTTTTTGCACTGGCTAGATGCCCTGGCACACCCATTCTCTCTGTTTCTCTACTCTCTCTAAATAAACAAATAAATAAGCAATACAAATATTTAAAATTTAAAAACACATTTATTATCTTAAGTATATGAAAATGGAGTAACTGAGTCCTCCATTTAGTTTTTCATATGGTCAAGATCAAGGTTTTCATAAGTCCACATTACCATTTGTAGCTCTGAACCTTTTCCCAAACTCACTAAGGTTGTTACTTGAAGAATTCAATTACTTACAGTTATGAGCTTGAGCCCTATGTCCTATTGCTGGCTGTCCACTTGGGACCTTTTTGACTCTTGGAAAATGGCCTCAAATCCTAACCAGGTGTCTCTCTGTAATTAGGTTCAGAACATGGCTTTTACTTTATTTTTCTTCCTGCATGAGAAAGATGCTTGTTCTCTCCTTTAGGGACACAAATAACTAGGCCAGTAACCCACTAAAGGTAATCCTCCACGTGATTAAGTCAGTTATCTCAATATGGACTTCGGTTACATCAGTACAATTTCCTTTGGCCATATAAGGTAACATATTCACAGGAGTGATAACTCCTCTTCTCTGCAGATGCTGCTCACAGACAGGGAGGAGACTGTAAGAACATGAGCAGAAGCCAGGCTGATGGCGCATGCCTTTAATCCCAGCACCCGGGAGGCAGAGGTAGGAGGATTGCCATGAGTTCGAGGCCACCCTGAGACTCCATAGTGAATTCCAGGTCAGCCTGGGCTAGAGTGAGACCCTACCTCATAAAACCAAAACAAGAAAAAAAAAACCATGAGCAGCACTGGGCAGAAGTTTTGGGGGCCGATTTAGAACTCTGCCCACCAGTGGGCATGCATCTAGCTTCCTTCCAGTTCATGAGCATCTTCATGACAAGGATCAGAATTGAATTGATGAAACAATGAATGGAAATGACTTTCCCCAGGCTTTTTTATGCTGAGGTACTTTGACACCAACTGTAATGAAGCATAGATTTCCATAAATAAAAGGCCATTTGTAACAATGATTTGTCAATATTGCTGACACTCTTAGAAAGTAAAATTTCATAAATTCAGTGTAATAACTAATTCCTTCTCAGAGCTGGCTTATTCACCAACAAGTATTTATTGGCTACCAGTGTTGCATGCACGAAACAACCAGATCAATTTTATGGAATACAAAATAAAATGGATACCAAACATCATCTTTTATATCAACAAGTTCACAACATAGTGGTAAGCAAAGCTCTAAAGCACATGAAATAATATTAAATAACACAAGAATATAATGACTATTTATAGCCAACTGGAGTGATGCAGAAACAGGAAAGTTAGAGATCAAGGCTGGCTGAAATAAAGGAATTTTTGTCCATTCTTACAAAGAAAAAGTATGTTAGTTCTAATTATGAATAATGGAAGATTAGACTTGGCCTTTTGAAAAAGAGGGTTATGGAAGGCTTTGATCTGTGACAGAGAACTATGAAAGCTGCACACAGGAACATGATGTGAAGAGAGTAGCCGTAGGATGGATGGAGGAGAAGAGGATGAGAGGCAGTGAAGGCCTGAACCACATGGCAGAGTTAGGACTACATGAGGAAGCCTCACTAAGTCATGCTTTAGATAATAACAGGATTTGATATAGCATTTGGTTTGATGAAGAGAATGAAACATAATTGAAATCCATAGTGTTTTAATTAGGGTAGCTGTGGCAGAGATGGATAGCTATACTTCAAAATTAATAGCCCGTTGTTTGTCTTCTGGAGAAACAGCTACACCATGTTTCTCTTTGCTCAGAAGTTAAGGCACTTAGTGAAAGTAATTGCTTCACTGCCAATTACTTGTAGCCAAGACACTGGGCTCTAGGCCCCAGCTTCTTAAACTGTGGGCATGCTTTCATATGGGGTGATGTGACTGAATATGAGAGTCTCAAAAAATTTGACAGCAGTTTAATGTTTCTAAATTCACAATAATCAAATATTTTTTAATTTACTTTATTAGTTTTCTTTTCAGCAAATACAGGCAGTTTGGTACCATTGTTTAGGCTCATCCATGACCTACCCCTCCCAATGGCCCCTCCTTGCTGATGTAAATGGGTCATGCACTGTGGAGTTAGCCCACAGTTATTGGTACGATAAATGTCTCTGCATATCATGGCCCAACATGTGACTCTGACATTCTTTCCGCTCCCTCTTCTGCAAAATTTCCCTGAGCCATGTTGGGTTCATTTTTTGTCTGCTTCAGTGCTGAGGTGTTGGGGGCCTCTGAGGCTCTGGCTTTCTGATTTGGTAGGAGTTGATCAACAATAATCAAATATTAATAACCAAGCACATACAACTCATTAGTATGCAAATTTTTGTCTGTAATAAATGTAAAGATATATGTATACAAATAACTGCTTTAAAATAAATTTCTCTTTTGCTTGTGTGTGTATTTGTGAGTATATATGTGTGTACATGTGTGTATGAGTGTGGTTGCACTATGTGGGTTCAAATGCATGTGTTTATGTATGTGGAAGTCAGAGGTAAACTTCTGATGTCTTCTCATTCCCTTCTTTCTCTATCTTACTGAAGTAAAAGAAGTAAAATCTCTCACTTGAGCCCAGAGCTAACAAATGTAGCTAGTCTAGCTACCCAGGGTCACAGAAAACTGTCTCTGATAAAAAGAGGTGAAGAATAAAATAAAAGTTTGAGTCTTGATCTAGCCAACAGGAAAGGCAGAGATTATGCAGTACCATAAAACCTGCATGGCCTTTTTTCCTTCTACCTGGCTAGATTGGAGCCAACACTCAGGTTCCCAAAATGATATTGAAAGAAGGGCCACCATGCTAACTGTTCCTACTCCATGCTGCCCAATTAAAAACTAACTTCAATTTAGTTTGGATCATTATAAATCTTTGTTAGTTTTTTTTTTTAAAACAATAAAATGACTTTACCATTTGCTTAGAAAATGGTACTAACAGGAGGCTGGAGAGATTACTCAGTGGTTAAGGCACTTGCCTACAAAGCCTAACAACCAGGGTTTGACTCCCCAGTTTCCGTGTAAAGCCAGATGCACAAAGTGGCTTATGGGTCAGGAGCTTATCTATCTATCTATCTATCTATCTATCTATCTATCCATGCAGTAGCTGGAGGCCCTGGCAGAACTGTTTTCTTTATCTGTCTCTCTTCTATTTCTCTCTGTTGCAAATAAATAAATATTATTTTTAAAAAATGATACTTGCAGAAATTCTGAGATGGGAAGAAATGGTTATTGGGGTCTTTAGAGAACATCAAAGGAGAGTAGTAAGTCTAATAACTGGTGGCACAATAAGTTGGAGCAGAAAAGACTCAATAGGAAATAAAAATTTGTCATTTGAAAATTAAAGTTTTTCACACTATAAATATAGAGAAATGCTCAGATAAATCATCTAAAAACATGTAAGAACATAAGAGGGAGATCTGAGAACTGAGTCTCAACTATAGTGGAAAAAAGAAGAGTGAGTAATGAATGGAGACAGAAAGAGAAAAGTTGCAGATCTAAGAAAGTCACAAAGACCTTTCAAATGTAAAAGATAATTTCAATGTTAGTCGATGATGCATTTTGTACTGACTCACAGTAGTGAAAGGCACACCACCCCTAACCCAGTGCAGTGTAAGCCACAAGCCCCTGCAATATTTTCTGACTTCTTCATGCCCCTTTAATGCCCATCCATGAATCCTAAAATTTGTACAAAACAACAAACTGGCCAGAAATCAGGAAGCATCATTATTAAAATAGAAAACATCATTATATTGACTTTTATGCAAATACAAAACATTATTATTTCTACCCACATTGAATCTTTCATTTGTTTTACTTCCCCATCAACATATCTTAACTTTTGACAGCAAGATATAATTAGCCAGCAAATCATAAACAATCTATATAAGCTCCAACAATATTGGGGGTATCTTTTCCTCATGTAATTGTCCATATAATTGGCATTATATGGACACAATCTCAGAACCAACCTACATGCTGAAATAAAGACTTAAAACCTAATGATTCTATCTTGGGGGGGGGGAGTGATAAAAGTTTTCTTTGCTGTAAGCTTAAAAGTAAAACCCTAATATAATATATATATAGGTTAGCTCTGAGTTCAGGGAATAAACACAAATTATTTAACTGTTGTTGATAGCTAGTGTAGTCCTTACTTAAAGGAAAAACAAGGAAATTCAAAGCAACTAACCATCTTTAACTCAAATGTCAATGGAACACTAATTTCAAAAACAAGGATAATTTTAGGTAGAAAGTAAAGAATTGGATCATTTCATCATTTAATAGTAGTAAGGCATCTCATTCATAATTCAGAAAATAAAAACCTCAGGCATACTTTGTCTAAAGGAATAGCAGTAAGCAGAGAGAAAGTAGGTCCCACATGCAGCTTGTCCACAGTGGGTGTGACCACGACCTTCCACACACAATGCATTTCACCTATGACTTCTCCTGCCCAACCCCCACTAAAATGTGTCCCAGGTATGATAGGCACCACATTTCACTCAAGTGATATACTAGATGCTGTTTCTCGTTGCTCTGACCAAAAGAAGAATAAAATCTGACAAAAGCAATATAAGAGAATAAGAGTTTGTTTTGGCTCACAATCACGTATGTATGGTTCATTACAGCAGAGAAGACGTGGTGGCAGGAGCGTGCGGTAGCTGGTCACCTTGCATCTGCAGTTAGGAGGTTGAGAGAGATGAAAGGTGGTGTTAGCTCATTTTCTCCTTTCCATTCAGTCTGGGACCTCTGTCCTCGGGATGATGGTGCCTACATGCAGGGCGGGGGGGGCTCTTCCCTCCTTAGTTAAATACCCAGAGGTTGATCACCTAGGTGAGTCTAAACACCATCAAGTTGACCAACGATAATCAAATATTAATAACCAAGCACATACAACTCATTAGTATCATAGAAAAAAAGTAATCATAGAAAAAAACCTGAAAAGAGCAATTATTTCCTTAAGGCCACATGTACATACCAAACCAAAGGGTTGTTTTGATCACTCAAGTCGAAGGCTTGTGGGCTGGGGAGATGGCTCAGTGGTTAAAAGTGCTTACCGCACAAGCATGATGAGCAGAATTTGGATCTTCAGGACCCACATGAAGCCAGACATATGTCTATAATCCCAGTGTGCTGACAGCAATGGGAGGCAGTTAGGAGAATCCCAAGGCTTATAGGCCAGCTAGCCTGGTGTTCAGAGCAGCAATACAGTATGTGGGACCTCTATCTCTAACAAGGTGAAGGGTGAAGACCAAAACCCAAGGTTGTCCTCTGACCTCCACACACATGCTATGGAATACATACATCCATATATGCATGTCTATACATGCACACACACACAAAAGAATCAGCCAAATCAAGAAAACAAATAAATTATGATTGAATAATCCTGAAAAAGCTAGTGAGTCACTTTGAGATATTCTCACTCTTTGGATTAATTTCGCATTGTATAAAGACAGAAGTCCTTCACGTAAGCCTCAAGTTTGGCCAGACAGGCCAAATGACCCACGGGTATAATAGTGGCATGTCTGCTCTGGGGGACACCAACTGCTTTTTAATTGGACTGGAGGCCTGCTCCATGGGAGGGAACGCGTACCTGGTACTGAAAACCTAATCAAAAACCTATGGCAGGGGAGGTCATGAGCCTTAGGAGTATAAAGCCTTCTCTTGTCTGGCTAAATGCATATATTATTCTCACCAAACTGCCCTGAAATCACTACATATAATGTTCATATTCATATATTAATTCTACCCTCACTGTAGGTTAAAGAAGCTTCTCTTTTCAGATGGTGGTGACCACTGAAGTAAACCAAAAGCAATATAGTGCTGAGAAGTGAAAGAGGAGTGCTGAGCACTGAAAGATCTCTATCACACCCTCCAAGGCTCAGGGTCCACTATGGAAGAGGCAGCAGAAAGGATGTAAGAGCCAAAGAAAGGGTATCACTCCTTAAAATGCAACTGTCCAGACAAAAATTGGCCTCAATATCCATGACCTCGCAGTGCCTAACAATACCTTCACAAGGCTCTCATAATAGGAGAAAAAGATGATGACATCAAAATAAAAAAGAGACTAATGGAGAGAGGGAGGGGATATGATGGAGAGCAGAGTTATGAAGGGGAAAATGAAGGAGGGGAGGGAAAAATCATGGTTTATTGTTGAAGTATAGAAGTTGTCAATAAAAATTTTTTAAAAAGACAGAGGTTCTTGATGTATAGGAAAACTCCACTTTCTCTCTTTATCATACAACCACTGCTTTCCCTCTTCCTTTGCTTTATACAGTATAACTTTTCCCTAAATATCTGCTAAGCTAAATAACAATCAAAGAAATGACTCAATGATCTCTTTTATCTCCTAAATTCTTTCAACCTCTGTAGACCGTACTTTAATGCAAATGAAACTTGGGTGGATTGCACACTACCTACTGAAAAATAGTTTCAATTAGAAATTTAATTACACTGTCTTGAAGAAATGGAAGGGAGAGTTTCCTTGAATTTTATACATTATGGAAACCTCCAAAGCACTATAAATCTGCTAATTGATTTCTGGACCTGTTATGTTTGATTAGGTGTATTTTATTGTCTTCTTGGTTTTAATTAACCCTGGGCTTGTCAAAATGCCCCCAACGACAAAGGATATATGATGAAGTGTGATAAACGCTATTAACAGAGGCTGACTTTTGTCAGTAATTGCTCTCCTGCATAAGAGTTATTAGAAATTAGCACCCAGAAAAAAAATGAAACTGTACTTTTGGTAACAATATTTATTGGCAGCCATAAACCTGTGAATTGACCCCTATGGGCTAGTGATAAGGAAATGTTAGTGGCCATAGTGTCCTAAGGAACGTCAATCACTCACTAGATGTCATATACATATTAACAATGACAAAATGGAATTATGAAGTCTGAATAGAGGAGCAAAAATTATTGCAGCATCCTTCACTGTTCAAATTTAGGAAATAGATCCAGAGGGTGGACATAAATAGAAAGGCCAAGTCACTACCATTGAGACTGAGCCAAAAGACTTTTTGGCAGGTGCCTGGGCCATTGATATAACAATAACCTAATCAACCAATGAGTGAGTCTTCCCAGACAACGAGGATGATTTTTCATGCCAAAATCTTTCTAACCATAGCTTCCAACCAAGGTGATCAATAGAGATCTTCCTGTTGACAAAAAGGAAAGGAAACATTCATATCCTACTATCTACTAATTTAGAAACAGAAGAGAGAAAAAAAATTGGCTGACTTGTCCAGACCTTACAGTTAACTTTTGATTTTGTTGTCTAGTGTTGGAAAAATTTCATGGATGTCTTTTTATTTTTTAATTTATTTTATTTTATGTATTTATTTGAGAGCGACAGACAGAGAGAGAGAAAGAGGCACAGAGAGAGAGAGAGAGAGAGAGGAGAGTGGGTGCACCAGGGCTTCTAGCCACTGCAGATGAACTCCAGATGCATGCGCCCCCTTGTGCATCTGACTAAGATGGGTCCTGGGGAATCGAGCCTTGAACCGGGGTCCTTAAGCTTCACAGGCAAGTGCTTAACCACTAAGCCATCTCTCCAGCCCAGATGTAAGTCTTTAAAATACTAGCAGAGAGATGGAGAGATTGCTTGGCAGTTCAGGCACTTGCCTATAAAGCCAAAGAACCCAGGTTCAATTCCCCAGGACACACGTAAGCCAGATGCACAAGGTAATGTATATATCTGGAGATGGCTGGAGGCCCTGGTGTGCCCGTTTCCCCCTGCATCCCTCCCTCCTGCCCTCCCTCTTTCATTTTGCCTCTTTCACATACATAAATAAAAATAAAATATAAAAAAATACTACCAGAAACATTGTTCTAGGAAAAAAATCAATAAACTTTCTATTTTAAACCAATATCATGTCAGAGCTTGGAGCCCCTAAATGTGTGAAATATTTTTTTATAATTATATGACTTCCCAATAAAGTTCAGCAAATACCTATGACACCTGGATCTTGAAAGCAATCTCTAGGTTAGAAAACATAGTAGTGGGGGTGCTGGGATTGGTGCTAATCCAGAGGTGAATGATCAATGTGGCATCTAGAGTAAAAATTAAACCATGAACAAATGACAAATCTTCCTTGACATAAAGAGATGCATCTTTTAGGCCCTTGATCAAAAAAAAAAAAAAAGTGGAAAAGCTAAGAATAGAAAGAGAAAGGTAAGAGGAGGTAATTTCAGCATTTGTGAGGCTGAAACTGGAAGATCATGTACCACATCCAGCAGTTTCCTAACAAAGAACTCTTGAAAGAGAAAGATGGCAATTTAACCATAAAAATGACCACAATAGTCTGCTATGAGCATGTAAGGGAAGCGAATCAAAGCATAAGCATTTTCCAAGATTTTTATGCATTCTTTGAGGTTTAAAATTTTAGTAGATGAAACCCTAGATGCCTAGCCAATAAGGTAAAAGAATGTTGTACAAAATTTAGAACATAAGTCATTAATGTGACATATGAGAAATAAACATTAGTGAAAAGGACTTTAAGCAATGTATGAATTTAGTGTAATAACTTATTAAGTCAGAAGATAAGAGAAAATAAAGAAAAACAAGTGATCAACTCTGCAGTATGTTCATGGAATTGAGAAAAGTAGAGCAAGTGATGGTAACTAGCTGCACAACAGTCAAGTTAGAAAGCTTTAGAACAGTGTCACATGCCATGGGGAAAAACCCTAAAGGTAGCTTGAAATTAACAACACAAAACTAGAGTCTGGGAGATGTCTCAGTGGTTAAAGGTGCTTGCTTACAAAGCCTAGCAACATGGATTCAATCCCCCAGTACCAACATAAAGCCAGATGTACAAAGTGACGCATGCATCTGGAGCTTGTTTATAGTGGTAGGAGGCTCATTATGAGCTCACACCCTTTCTCTCTTTCAAAAAAATTAAAAATACACCACAAAATCATGTCATAAATAACCTAAGGGTTGTAGACATGGGAGATAAGTGAATGAATTATAAAGATATTAACTTCCTAGAAAGAAAAGGACAAAAGCAGACTAGTCATCTCAATTTATTGATTATTAAGTTAGGCAGCTTTTTTGTTAGTAAGACAAATCAATGAGTGTGGCGAGCTCCCTGTCCTGCAGGAGAAGAACGACCACCAGAGGAAGATCCTTCTTGATCACACTTTATTGGAGAGCCTCTTGGTTAACAGGAAAGCTGATGGCGAGGGGCGAGGGGCGCAGGAGTGTAGCTGCTTTTATAGGGCAGAATACTATGGGGCGCCTGCTGATTGGCTGCCATAGGCTCACCCGCCCACAGGAGCCACGGGATAGGCTCAGGACAAGGTGTGTCAAGCGCATGCGCAACCTCAAGCGAGGTTGGCGCCAAGGCGCTGCCTAAATAAGGAATTGTTTACCTCAAGACTGGCAGGAAGCCAGTGCCATCTTGTAATGGCGTCTGCATTAGCTCCCTACAAATGAGATAACCAACTTATGAAAGGACAAATGTTATTTTTTGTTCAGTGTTGGATAACTTGGTCTGTGAGCAGCTGGGTCTATGGTCAGCAGTGTGTGACAGTGGGACTGTGCAGAGGAACAAAGTTGCTCAGGAGATGGACAAGAAGCAGAAGAAAATACAAAGGAGACTGAAATCTCACAATCCTTGCCAGCAAAATAGTCCCAACCCGAAGACATCCCAGGAGATCCACCTCTTATAGTTTCTCCTCCCTCCTAGTGCCAGGCTAGAACTAAACCTATGGGCCTTTGGAATGTTTAAGATCCAGAATATGTCAGATAGGGAAATCAGAGAATGAATAGAATGTCTTAGAAGGAGAAAATAGGAGGCATTTTTTTCCCCAAGAGATATCATATATGTATTCTCAAAAATATTTATAAACATTTGTTAAAATTGTTAAATAAATTGCAGGTGCTACAAAGGGAAATATACCATGAGTTAAGTAGAAATTATTTTATCACTTCCAAACAAAAGAGTAACAGTAACTAGTAACTTGATTTTGACTAATATAAAAGAAACTTAAACACTAAATTAAACATACTATGAGAAGATTAAAATTAAGTATACATATTGTTTCATTAAATGTGAATATGATAAATTCTCTTATTATAATAAAAGCTGGGCCTTTCTGGGTTAACAAAGCTCAGAGGCTCTACATCATTTATGATCTTGTTATGTGAAAGTTTGTGGAGCCAGCAATATTAGCATCACTTGGAACCATGTAGAAATGCAAAATCTCCAGTTCCTCCCTATCCCCACTTAACAGAAACTGTATTGTAATTAGATCCCAGGTGATTTATATGGGCATTAAAATTTAAGAAGCATCATTTTACAAGACATGTTTAAAACAATCCTACAAAAGAACATTGAAAATAAGTGGGCAAAGAGGTACTAGAGAAATGAAAACAAACCCAGGAACTGTCAGACAAGGCAGTGTTTAAAGATAATTAAATAGATCAAAATGGAAATTGTACATGATTTCTAAAAGCCCAATTTGTAATTTTTATTTGACCCAAAGTTCACAAAAATAGATTATTCATAATGTCTTCTCCATGATAATTTCTCATCTTTGCTCCATTCACAGACCACATTTGTTTAATTAGATATTTCATGCATTATGTTTAATTATCTCACAGACACCTGAGAACAACTCATAAGAGAATAACGTTGCCCACATTTCTCTAACCCATTTCCACTCCTTTCTACCACTTGATATACTATCACCCCAAATCTTGTATTTACCAAACACTCGCCTTCTTTGTGGTATAATTTCTCCACTTTTACATATTATTAAATTTCTGTCTCTCATTATACAAAAGAATTCAAAGCCACAGTTCTTCCTTCCATTTTCCCATTCCTGAGCTATAAGATCTCACAGGGCTTTGGTTTTGTTGTGAATAATTTTTTTCTGTGTGTCTCTCACTATAGATACAACAAGAGTGTCACTTTGGTATATATCTAGGCACATAGGATATGAGAACAACATTAAAAAATGAAGGTAAATTGATTTTCAAAGTATAGAGCACTGTGTAAGAGATGCTTCCTGTTCATATCCTCAAACACATTTAATATTAGTCCTCAAAATTTTCTACCAAGTGGGTATGGAATGTTCTCAATTTGCATTTACCTAATCATAGTGATGAAAAACACTGTTCCATATTTGTGTAGCATCTACCCTTTTCCTATTAAATGTCCAATTTTACTTAATCTTCTATTTCTTCTTTGGAATAGCATTTTGTTTTGTTTTGTTTTGTCTCACAGTACAGGGGAGAATGAACTGAGGGCTGTGCACAAGAAAGACAGCCACTCTATACCCTGCCTTCTGCACTTGATCTTAGCCGAAAGGCCAAGGAGTGATTGCCTTGCCTTCTGCTGTCTGTACAAAAACCATAATAATAAAATAGATCCAGTGGAGATAAAGTATAAGAACATGAAAATAGCATTATACAATCAAGAGAATACTTTTTGCACACATACTTATGCGCATGTCTTTATATGTATTAGATGTATATATGTGTATTTTGCATATGTGTATTTTGAGAGGAAAAATCTATCTTTAAAAACTGAGAACAGATTTTTTGTATGTCCACAGAATATGTACAAAATTCTGCCATGTAATTGCCATAATTTTTTAAAAATAATTTTAAATAAAACATTTTGTAGAGTGTGATTATTTCAATACAACTAGAAGCAAATAAAGAAAAGATGGTGTAAACATCTTGATTCATTAGAAATTTTAAAAAGTACTTTTACAAACCACCAATCCAAAAGGAAGTCAAAAGTGTAATTAAGTCCCCTAAAAGAAGTGAAGTGTGTACTTCACATCATAGCCAAGGAAATAGTTAAATATCTTCTCAGGAAAATTTTAATAAATGTTGCTTAAAGATTTATCTAAAATGGCCTTAAAATAAGAAATATAAATAAAATATAAAACTTACACTTGGAAATTAAAAGCTTAAAAAACCAAAAGAGTCAAAGCAAGGAGAATAAATATGCACAATTAAAATATGAGGTAAATAATCGCATTATCTGCTCATTTGAAACAACTGTTTTATAAAACAGGCTCTTCAAAATCCTTTTGAAGAGGTAAAGAGATAAAGAAAAAAATTAGAGATTAGGGAAAAAAAGCATGAATAATTACAGGTAAGTAAGAATTTTTTTAAATGAGAAAACAATAAAGCATATGACTGTGGGTACAATTTGAAGACCTAGAGGAAGCAATTTTACCAATGAATTAATGCTAATAACTTTACTAATAAATTGTCAATTAAAAATGACTGAAAAGAAACAAAATATGAATGGCTCAGAAATAATAATATAATTTATAAAATGATTAGTTTTACCATTCAAATCCAGTATTGTTTATATCACTTATAAAAAACATTCAGGGGCTGGAAAGATGGCTTAGAGGGTAAGGCACTTGCTTGTATACTCTAAGGACCCTGGTTGCATTCTCTAGTACCCAAGTAAGCCAGAGGCACAAGGTGACACATACATCTAGAGTTCATTTGCAGTGGCTAGAGTCCTGGATGTGCCAATTCTCTATCTACCTCTCTCTCACTCTCATAAATAATTAAATAAATAAATAAAATATTTTAAAATTACACATTTTAAAAGTTTAGACAAATTTCCTACATGTACACAACGTATTTTGATCACAGCCCCCTTCCAAAGTTCCTGAAATATGCCCTGATGATTCTCCCAATTTCATTGGTGTCAGCTATGAGTCTCCATTTTCCTTATTCATATTGATGATTTGAGTGGTTTATCAATCTTGCTTATGTTTTTTTCAAAGAACAGCTCTTTGTTTCACCAGTCTTTTTATTTTTTTCTTTATTTCCAGTTTGTTGATTTCTGCTTTGATCTTGATAATTTATTTTCATGTGGTACCTTTGGACTTGGACTGTTCTTATCTTTCTAGTACCTTCAAATGGATATTTACATTATTTAATTGAAATCTCTCTATCTTTGTAATACAGGCATTTAGGCCCATAAGCTTCCCTCTTAGAACTATCTTCAATGTGTCCCACGTGTTTTGGTTCGTTCTGTTTTCATCATCATTCAGTTCTATAAATTTACTGATTTTCTTTCTGATTTCTTCAACAATCCAAACATTGTTTAATAGTGAGTCGTTGAACTCCAGGAGTTCGTGTGTTTTCTGTCGTTACTGCTGTTGATTTCCAATTTTAATGCATTGTGTTTGGATACAATGCAGGGAAGTATGTCAATTTCTTTGCATTTGTTGAGACATGCTTTATGTCATAATTTATGGTCTGTTTGGAGAGGTTTCCCTGAGCTTCTGAAAATAATGTGTATTCAGTAAAATTACAGTTCTATAGATATCTGTTAAGGCCATTGTATCTATGGCATTGTTTAGCTGCACTGTTTCTTAGTTTTCTGCTTAAAGGATCTGTCTATTGACAACAGTGGGATAGTCAAGTCTTCTACTATTATTGTATTGGCATATATATATATGTTTCATTACTTCATTACCTAGTAAACTTTTCTTTATAAAATTCAGTGCCCCTGTGTTTGATGCATATAAGTTTATAATTGTAATAATTTCTTGTTGAATTGTTCCTTTAATGAATGTGAAGTGGCCTTCTTTATCTCTTTTGATTACTTTTGGTTTATAGCCAATTTGTCAGAAATCAGTACAGTCACTCCTCCTTATTTCTTGCTTCTGTTTGTTTGGAAAATCTTTTTATATCTTTTCACCCTAAGGTGGTATTTGTCTTTAATTTTAAGATCAGCTTTTTATAGACAGCAAATGGATGTATTCAGCCTTTTGATTGGAAATTTGAGCCCATTAATGTTCAGAATTATACTTGTAAGATGTGAGTTAATCCCTATCATGTTGGAAGTTTTGGGGAGTTTGGTGTTTTCTTGATCTTTGCATGCTTTATGTCCATTCTAGTTTTGATTGCTTTTTATTTTATCTCTCTCTCTCTCTCTGCCTCCCTCTCTTTCTCTTTCTCTTATGTGCATGTTGGTTCATCTCCTGAGTTTGGAGTATTCCATGCAATATTTTCAGCAGGGCTGGTTTGGTGCTTATGAAATCATAAAGTTGGTTTATATTGTGCAAGAGTTTTCTTTAACCTTCTATTATGAGGGATAATTTTGCTGGATATAGTACCTTGAGTTGGCAGCCATAGTCTTTGAGCTTTTAAAATGCCTTGTTCTAAGCTCTCCCGGCTTTAAGAGTTTCCATTGAAAAATCAGAGGTAATTCTGCTGAGCTTACCTCTGTATGGAATGAGCTGTTTTCCCTTATAGCTTTTAGAATTGTCTCTGTTTTCTGTGTTTAGTGTTTTGATTGTTATGTAATATGCAATGATTCTTCTCTAGTCCTATTTAGTTTTCTGTGTACTTCCTGTGCCTGGGTTGGTCTCTCTTTTGTAAGGTAGGAAAAATTTCTTCAATAATTTTTCTTTAAAGATATTCTCTATGTCCTTAGCCTTTATTTATTCTCCATGCTGTTTGCCTATGATCCAGATACATGATATTTTTAAGGCGTCTCAAAACTCCTTCATGTTTTTTCACACATTTTTGAAATTTATTTATTTATCTATTCATTTATTTAACAGAGAAAGAGGGAGAGAGAGAGAGAGAGTATTGGCATACCAGGGCCTCCAGCCACTGCAAATGAACTCCAGATGTGTGCCTACCTTGTGCATCTGGCTAACATGGGTCCTAGGGAATTGAACCTGGATCCTTTGGCTTTGTAGGCAAATACTGTAACCATTAAGCCATCCCCCAGCCCCACACATTTTTTTTTTGGAAAATATTTTGGAGTCCCAGTTTGATTCTTCTGCTTTATCCATGAATTCTGAAAATCTGTCCTCTGTGTGGTCTATTCTGTTGATGAGGCTTTCTTGGAATTCTTTTAAGGAGGTTATTACATTTCCATTTTCTGTTATGTTTTTCTTTAGCATTTCTATATTTTGCTTGAATTCCACTTCCTTTCTTCCATTCCCTTCATCTCTACTTTGAGTTCATTTTGTTGCATTTCTTCCAATTTATTGGGCCATCTTTTAATTTGTAATTTGAATCTTTTTTTTTTTTACCAATTTTCTTCCATTTCCTTCAGCCATTCTTGCAGTTTCTGTTTATCACTCTTTGTCCATCCCCCCACTCCATTCAACTAGCCATTTGTCCATGGTCTCATTAAATCTGATTAAAATATCATTAAGATTTCATTTTGAACTGCCATGTTTTGGGTGTCCTCTAAGCTTTCATTGGAGGCTTCCATTGTAGAACTAGATAGTTTTGGTGGGGAACATTTTGCTGAGTGCTGTGTGTCACTTCCTTTGTGTTGGGGGCTGTATATCTTGAGATCAATTGTCTCCCTGAGGGTGAAGCAGTAGAAGGTGTTATACAGCCTGTGTTGGCTGGCCTGGTCTAAATTGATCATAGTGTGTGTGGTACTGAAGATTATCCACTGGAGTGAGTACATGTGAGCCTAAAGAGGGTCTACTTTGAGTGTGCCACTTCCTGGAAAATCTGGGTAGGGCCTTGGGAGGTTTGGTTTGCCTGGTGACCAAACAAGGCACAGATCTTCCTGAACTATCCATTGTCTGGTTCTCTGGAATGAGATCAGCTCCAAGGTACTCCTGAGAACTGGAGCTGGTACACAGATGCCTCTGCTTCAACCTTTCCTGAGCTAATTTTTTGGGGGGGAGTTGGCTTGTAAGATGGGTGTCAGAAGTAGAATCCATGTTGGTTGACTGCTGGCTGCTCACCTTCCCCTGGCTTGTTCCCTTCTAGGAAGGATCCCTGGAATGGCATCTAACCATGGCACACAAGGCCAGCATTCAGCCTCCTCCCAATGGCGGGGAGACCTGCTTCTCTGTGACCTAACACTGGTTTGTTCTGTCTCAAGCACGTGCCATGGAATGGCATCTAGCCATGGAATGGAACCTCTGCACTAAGCGCCATCACACAGAGGCACAAGGTCTTCTTCCCTTTGACCTTGTGCTTGTTGGTTCCCTCCCAGGTAAACACCCTGGAATGGGCATCTCACAAAGTTATAGCACTCAACTGTCACTTCTCAGTACTTTGAAAACTTCTGAATCTCCCCAGTAGTCACCACCAGCTGCAAAAAGAAACTTCTCTGGCCAGGCGTGGTGGTGCACGCCTTTAATCCCAGCACTTGGGAGGCAGAGGTAGGAGGATCACCGTGAGTTCGAGGCCACCCTGAGAATGCAGAGTGAATTTCAGGTCAGCCTGAGCTAGAATGAGACCCTACCTTGAAAAAACAAACAAAACAAAAACTTCCCTGACCAAAAGTGAGACCAATCAATGGGCATAAACATAAATATTTAGAGGACAAATTGATGGATATGACATATCTATTTAAACAAATAACAGTACTGGCTTCCCCACTTGATCCCAATCCTTCACAGCTATAGGCTTCTAAGTTTGACATACCAGCGTTTATTCCCTCTCAAAGTGTACTTCAAATCCAATCACAGAGTAGTTGGTTATCCTCATAACAGATTTACCACTCTTGTACACGTGGGGCATACCTTGCCTGGCTAATCCATTATGTTCCTCGCAGGGTCCACTAATAGTTAAGACTTTTGACTTTTCTTTTCTTCCCCAGTAGGCTGCTTAGAACTTGCCAGCACTATGACAACTATCCAGCAAGGAGGAAGCTTTCAGCTTAGTTTCAGCTTGATTTCTCAGTGTCCTGCAGCAGAAGCCTGTGGTTTCTTCAAGAGTAGGGTATTACCATATAGTTTTAGTGGGAAGCCAAGAGCATAAGCAATAGCCTGCATTGTTTTGGGGACGAAAAGACTTTCCAGACTGACAACTCACTAGGATATATTCCACCCCTGGCATTGGGATTTTACTATAGCAACCTGGCATCTTGGCATAGTATTAACCACCCCCACATGGTACTTCTGCCCAAACTCTTGTTTTTTTTTTAAATTTTTTATTTATTTATTTGAGAGCAATAGACACAGAGAGAAAGACAGGTAGAGGGAGAGAGAGAGAATGGGCGCGCCAGGGCTTCCAGCCTCTGCAAACAAACTCCAGACGCGTGTGCCCCCTTGTCCATCTGGCTAACGTGGGACCTGGAGAACTGAGCCTCGAACCGGGGTCCTTAGGCTTCACAGGCAAGCGCTTAACCACTATGCCATCTCTCCAGCCCCAAACTCTTGTTTTTTATTCTTTTTTTTAAATTATGAAATAAAGAAGTAGATTTTCATATGACTTATTCATAATATATTTAACTTCAGTTAACCCTGACCTCAGATTATTTTAAATAGTAGGAAGACATAAAAAATTATTTTTATTTTTAAAATTTTTTTATTAATTAGTTTTGTATTCAGCAAATTCAGTCCGTTTGGTACCATTATTAGGCTCATCCATGACCTACCCCCTCCCCATTAGCCCCTCCTTGTTGAGGTATATGGGTCGTGCATTGTGGAGTAAGCCCACAGTTATGGGTAAGATAAATGTCTCTGCATATCATGACCCAACATGTGGCTCTGACATTCTTTCCGCCCCCTCTTCCACAAAATTTTATTGAATTTATAAAATTGTATTAAGAAAACATTCCAGTAAGGGGAGGGGAAGCAAACAGACATTAACAATCTTCACCCAAAATTAAGTAAAACAGGGAAAGAAATTAACTATTTACTATAAGAGATGAGCATGCTTGCATATTCCAGCCATTCTAGTACATTCCAGTACTGGGTACGTAGAGGTGGGAGGATTAGGAGTTCAAAGTCAGCTTTAGCTATATAGGGAATTGAAGTCCACCCTAGACTACATGAGACTGTCTCAAAAACAAGCAAACTAATACAAAGATAGAAAAGACTCAGATTTCTTCTTCTAATATTATAAGTTTTAATATAAAAATAAACTAAATGTTAGTAATGTGTCAAACAATTCATTAAAATTATGACCAAGTTGTTGAAATTTCCCAAGGTTACTAGGATAAAGAGCAATGACAAGTAATATTTTTGCCTTATTCTTACTAAATGTTTGAAAAACTATTTCTCAGGAAGTAATCTTTAATTTGTTATTTCAAAGGAAAAGTGAATGACAATTGTAAAGAAGTAATATATATATAATAAAAGTAAGTAATTCATAATTAAACTTTCAAGTAAAATATCAATAGGATAGAAATATCTAGAAACAATAAAGTGCACAAAATAGAAACCAATAATAAAAACACAAAGCACATCCTGAAGATAAAGGTTTTCTGGTATAAATGATCAATGACCTAAACTAGAATACAAAGAAGCAAATGAATTCAATCAGGCCCTACAGAGGAAAGTCAGTAATGGAGAGGAAAAGGTCAGCAAAATGGATGAGAAAAATCAGCAACATGAAGGAAAAATTATTAAGGAAATTGAAATTTAAAAGACTGACAACTGTTGGTAATTGAAAAATTCAAAGTATCAAATTACAAAGAAAGACTTCCAGTTATGATGGTGGTATAGGTACCATGCCAAAGCAACCTGGGGGAAAAAGCCAAATTAAAAAAAAAAAAAAAAACACCAATATACACACTTCTACTAAAAAGTGAGGTGTATAGGAAATTGAAACGGCAGCGGAGAAGTAGGAGAGATCCAGAGCATCCAGAGCCCGCACAAGCCGGCAGAAGCACCTCCAGCAGGTCCAAGCACAGCGGCACACTAGCCAGCCCCACCAGGCTGGGCTTGAGTCGCAGGAAAAGCAGGTGAGGGAATTTTCCACTCACACCTGAGCTCTCCATGAACTCAAGAAGTGTGAAGGGAGAACGGCAGTGAACAACGGAGGAGTAGATCACAAGGTAGAAGAACACGGGGAACAGCGAGAGAACTAGAACAGCATGGGAAGCCTCCCCTCCCCCACCACCAGTGCCCAGCTCCAGCAAACTGAGCAGCCTGCCCAGGGACCCAGCCACACCTACTTGAACCAACAGCAGGACCCAAGCATAACTGAGACCAAAGTCATCCCAAAAGGTAAATGGGATTACACCAGGTCAGTACCAACCTAATAAACCTGGTATATCGGCCTGAACCAGAAGTGCTAATTGTACCTTCCATATCAGGATAAATTTTATGTTAAATCTGATGGATGGTCAGATTTTCCATTAGTAAATAAGCTGTATTTTGGGCTTGTTATTTGTTGCTTCTTGATTTATAGTGGCTTTGTTTCCTCTTCTATTATACATTAGGGAAGGGTCTCACCTGGTCACAAGCTGACTTGGAACCCTCTACAGATCAGAATCTTTACCTCCTTCTTGTCAGGATTAAGGGAGTGGGTGAGGCACCACACAGCCTAAGTGACAGACAGAGGATCTGGTTGTCATAATACCTACTCTTGGATAAATACTCTGACCTGTTTCTCATTGAAAGTGTATGTTGTTTAGTTAAATTTTGGAAACTGTGTGTTTGGTTCCACTCAACCTACTTGAAAAACCCAACACCCAGAGTCACTCTTGTAGATACTCCGAGAGGCTTGAGAGCCACACCTAGTGCCTTCAGGTGCTGCCCTGAAGATATAAAATATCAGATTGATAAATACATCTAATAATACCCAGCTACCTAGAAAATCCAATCATTAAATAACGCAGGATGCAAAAATTTATACATTGTAACACAAGAAACACCAAAAATCAAGAAAATATAAATCCACCAAAAAGTATTAATGCATCAGAAATTACCTCCAGTGAGAACGAGTTAGAGGAAATGCCTGAGAAAGATTTCAAAGGAATGATTTTAAATATGTTCAAAGAACTCAAAGAAGAAATCAAAGGAAGCAAAGAAGACACAGAACACCAATTTACTGAAATAAAGAGGTCAATACTAGACATAAATAAGGAAATAGGAATAATGGAGAAAAACCAGTTAGAATTACTAACAATAAAGAACACAGTTAATGAAATTAAAAAATTCTATAGAAAATCTCACCAGTGGAATAGAGATGAAAAAGGTAACATCACAACACATGCCAGAGAAATTCAAAGAATCACAGGGACATACTATAAAAGCATATAATCTACAAAGTATGAACATCTGAAAGAAATGGATGATTTCCTTGATTTATATGACCTACCTAAATTAAATCAAGATGAGATTAATCACTTAAATAGACCTATAACAAGCATGGAGATCTAAGCAGTTATCAAAAATCTCCCAACTAAAAAAAGGCTAGGCCCAGATGGACTCACTGCTGAATATTACCAAACCTTCAGGGAAGAACTAATACCATTGCTTCTTAAGCTTTTCCATAAAATAGAAAAAGAAGAAATCCTGCCAAACTCCCTCTATGAAGCCAGCATCACCCTGATACCAAAACCAGGCAAAGATAGAACAAAAAAAGAAAATTACAAACCAACCTCCATCATGAACATAGATGCAAAAATTCTCAAAAAATATTGGCAAACAGAATACAAGAATACATCAGAAAGATCATTCACCCTGACCAAGTAGGCTTTATTGCAGAGATGCAGGGATGGTTCAACATACACAAATATATAAATGTAATACATTATATACATGGACTGAAGGACAAAAATCACATGATCATCTCATTAGATACAGAGAAAACATTTGACAAATTCCAACATTCCTTCATGATAAAAGTCCTACAGAGACTGGGAATAGAAGGAACATATCTCAATATAATAAAGGCTATTTATGACAAGCATGCATCCAACATATTACTAAATGGGGAAAAACTGGAAGCTTTTCCACTAAAATCAGGAACAAGGGTGTCCACTATCCCCACTTTTATTTAATATAGTACTGGAAGTCTTAGCCATAGCAATAAGGCAAGAGACACATATAAAAGGGATACAAATTGGAAAGGTAGAGATCAAGTTATCATTATTTGCAGATGACATGATTCTATATATAAAGGACCCTAAAGACTCTACCCGCAAACTGTTAGAGCTGATAAACACCTACAGCCACATAGCAGGATAAAAAATAAATACACAGGAATCAGTAGCATTCCTATATGCTAACAACAAACAAACAGAGGATGAAATCAGAGAATCACTACCATTCACAATTGCTTCAAAGAAAAATAAAGTACCTTGGAATAACCCTAACCAAGGAAGTAAAGTATCTCTACAATGAAAACTATAAAACACTCAAGTAAGAAATTGCAATACACACTAGGAAATGGAAAAACATCCCTTGTTCCTGGATTGAAAGAATCAATATTGTGAAAATGGCAATCTTACCAAAAGCAATCTACACATTTCATGTAACACCCATCAAAATTCCAATGGCATTGTTCATGGAAGTAGAAAAAAACAATCGAAAAATTAATTTGGAATCACAAAAACCTCAAATATCTAAAATAATACTGAGCAACAAAAATAAGGCAGGTGGTATCAGATTACCTGATTTTAACCTATACTACAGAGCCATAGTAACAAAAGCAGCATGGTACTGGCAGAAAAATAGACATGTAGATCAATGGAACAGAATAGAGGACCCAGATGTTAGTCCAGATAGCTATAGCCACCTGATATTCAATAAAAATGCCAAAAATACTCATTGGAGAAAAGACAGCCTCTTCAGCAAATGGTGTAGGGAAAACTGGATATGTATCTGTAGAAGGATGAAAATAGATTCTTCTCTCTCGCCATGCATAAGAATTAAGTCCAAATGGACTAAAGACCTTAACATCAGACCTGAAACTCTGAAATTGCTAGAGGAGAAAGTAGGGGAAACCCTTCAACATATTGGTCTTGGCAAAAACTTTCTAAATATAACCCCAATTGCTCAGGCAATGAAACCACAGATTAACCACTGGGACCTCATGAAATTACAAAGATTTTGTACTGCAAAGGACGCTATGAATAAAGCAAAGAGGCAACCTATAGAATAGGAAAAAAAATCTTTGCAAGCTATATATCTAATAGAGGATTAATATCTAGGATATACAAAGAACTCAAAAAGTTAAGTAATAAGAAATCAAACAAGCCAATTAAAAAATGGGCTATGGAGCTAAGTAGAGAGTTCTCAAAAGAAAAAATATGGATGGCATATAAGCATCTAAAAAAATGTTCTACATCCCTAGTCATCAGGGAAATGCAGATTAAAACTACATTGAGATTCCATCTCACTCCTGTCAGATTGGCTACCATCATGAAAATAAATGATCATAAATACTGGTGGAGATGTGGAAAAAGAGAAACCCTTCCACACTGTTGGTGGGAATGCAATCTGGTCCAGCCATTGTGGAAATCAGTGTGGAGGTTCCTAAGACAGCTAAAAATTGATCTAACATATGACCCAGCTATAGAATTCCTAGGCATATATCCTAAGGACTCATCTCATTTCCTTAGAAGTACATGCTCAACCATGTTTATTGCTACCCAATTCATAATAGCTGGGTAATGGATCCAGCCTAGATGTCCCTCAACTGATCAGTGGATAATGAAGATATGGTACATTTATACAATGGAGTTCTACTCAGTGGTAAAGAAAAATGAAGTTATGAAATTTGCAAGAAAATGGATGGTTCCGGAAATGATTATACAAGTGAGGTAACCCAGGCCCAGAAAGCCAAGTGCCACATGTTCTATCTCATATGTGGATCCTAGCTACAGATGATTGGGCTTCTGTGTGAGAAGGAAAAAACTCAGTAGCAGAGGCAAGTAAGTTAAAAAGGAGATATAAAGGGAAGAGAAAGGAAGGGAGGAGGGTACTTAATAGGTTGGCATTGTATATATGTAAGTAGAAGAACAGATTAACGGGGGTAAAAAGGCCCAAAGTGAGGTCAGGGGAAGAGATTGAGTAAAGGAAAGGTGGAGGGAGGGCTAATTAAAATCTAAGAGGATGCAAATAAATCATATGGAATCCTCTGGTTTCGGACAATGGAACACTCAGGAGCCATAGATCGTTGTTAGAAAAATTTCAGTGCCAGGGATGGGATACCTCCAGTGAGTTGTTGGCAAGGGAGGTCCCTGATGCCCCCAAAACATTATAGGGCATTGCCGAGGCCCTTGGTTTCCCACCAGGAATAGATGGTAAGGCCCTATTGGTGAAGACTCCACATACTTGGGCTGCAAGACCACTGAGAAATCCTGCTGGAACTGAGCTGATAACCTCCACCACGTAGACCAGCTGACAGAAAGCTGGAAGAAGCCATTCTACATGTAGTTCAATGGGAGAAAGAGATACCACCAGTGAAGATACTCAACAGTGGACACTGCAAGCCTTATAATTGGTCAGCCAGGCCAAATGAGCCAACAGGTGCAATAGTGGCATGTCTGTCATGGTGGAAACCAACTGCCCTCCAATTGGACTGAAGGCCCAATACATTGGAGGTAATACATCCCTGATACTGAAAACTTAAAACAGGAGTAGTCATGAGCCCTAGTGGTGTAACATCTGATGATGTCTGGATAAATGTATATACTATGCTTATCAAACTGCCCAGTAAGCACTTCTCTTAATGTTCATACCCTTATATTAATGCTACTCTCACTTTGGGTAGAGAATCTTCTCTTTTCAGATGGCAGTGACTGTGGGACAACTCAGAAGGTATTATAGTGCTGGAAAGAAGTGACTGGAGTATTGATCACACCTTCCAAGGCTCAGGGTCTAATGTGTAAGTGGTGGCAGAAAGAATGTAAGAGCCAAAGGAAGGGTAGGACTCCTTACAACATGCTTCCTCCAGACATAAATGGCCTGGATATCCATGACCTCATACTGCCTGACACTACCTACACAAGACCATCATAAGAGGAGGAAAAGATCATGACATCAAAATAAAAGAGAGATTGATTGAGATGGGGAGGGGATATAATGGAGAACTGAATTTCGAAGGGGAAAGTGGGGGGAGGGAGGGTATTACCATCGGATATTTTTTTATAATTATGAAAAATGTTAATAAAAACTGAAAAAAAATTTACTGGAAAAAAAATTCCAAAGAAAAATGAAACAGAGCCAGGTGTGGTGGTCCCATTTTGGATTCCAATAATCTGGAGGTTGAAGTAGGAGGATTGTGGTGACATCAAGGCCAGCCTGTACCATAGAGGGAGTTCCAGGTCAGCCAGGGTTAGAGTGAGACCCTGCCTCAAAAAAAATTAAAAATAGTAGAAAGCATCACTAGTAGGCTATCAAACAAAAGAGAAGGTATCAGGAATGGTTGAATGCATTCAAATATCAATAAGGAAAATATCAGTAATGATGGCCATGGTTTTTAAAAACTCTGGAATGATTTCAAGAGACCAAGCCTAAGAATCCATGGGTAGAGGATGAAGCTGACATAAAAACTAAAGGCTTAGAAAAATCTATTCAATCCAATTATCTCAGAAAAATTTCCAAATCTGGATAAAGAATTATCATCCAAATATAAAAGGTATGTAGAATCACAAACAACATGTCCAAGGTAGAACCTGTCTCTGACATACAGTAAAAGGTGTCAAAATATTAAAAGCTATAAGAGGGGTTTAGGATATGTATCAATGGCTAAAATACTTGCCTTATAAGCCACAAGGACCTGAGTTTGGACTCCCAGCACCCACTGGGCATGGTAGTGCATTCCTGTAATCCCAGTGCCAGGGTGGCAGTTACAGGGATTAATGGATATTACAGGAGAGGTAGATCCTGATGAAGTAATAGTGAGTGATTTCAACAACCTCACTCTTACCTTCAGATAGGCCATTCAAAGTAAAAAAAAAAAAAAAAAGAAAAGAAAAGAAAGAAAGAAAGAAACTTCAGTTAAGCTATACCATAGGTCAAATGCATTTAAACAACCTGTGAAGGTCTGGAAAAAAAAAAAAACAAGAACAATCTAAACTCAAAAGCAGTAATGAATAAGAAATAATAAAGAGCACAGGAAAAATTAGTGAAATGAAAACTGAAAGAACAATATTTAGAATTGATCAAAGAAAGTGGTTCTTTGAAAATATAAATAAGATTTGTAAACCTCAAACTCCCCAAATAGCTATTCAACTGATATATATCAATAATGTCAGTAGAAGTACAAGACAGAAAAGAAATAAATCTATAGGTAATGTGTGTGATTAAGAAGATACAGAGCATGAGAACTTATGTAACATCTTATGATTTTGATATTTATGCTGAGTTTCTTTTATGTAAGGTCCAAGACAAAAATATAGCTTTTTGCCTTCACAAAATGAGTAAATAGTTTCTAATATCAACATCTTCTTTTAATTTTTAATTTATTTATTTGAGAGCGACAGACACAGAGAGAAAGACAGATAGAGGGAGAGAGAGAGAATGGGCGCGCCAGGGCTTCCAGCCTCTGCAAACGAACTCCAGACACGTGTGCCCCCTTGTGCATCTGGCTAACGTGGGACCTGGGGAACCGAGCCTCGAACCGGGGTCTTTAGGCTTCACAGGCAAGTGCTTAACCACTAAGCTATTTCTCCAGCCCTATTTCTCATTATTTTGAAAATTAACATTAATGATGGTGTACATTAATAGGTCTGAATATTTTTCCAAGTTATGTATAGCATTCCAGTGATGAATTTGCATACTCCTAACCTGGTGGTATATTAAGTTTTAAGAGAAAAAATTTTTCTTTTTATTCCCGAGGCTTAAATTTTCATTGACAACTTCCATAACTGTAAACAATATCCCATGGTAATTCCCTCCCTACCCCCACTTTCCCCTTTGAAACTCCACTCTCCATCATATGCCCTCCCCATCTCAATAAATCTCTGTTTTATTTTGATATTATCATCTTTTCCTCCTATTATGATGGTCATGTGTAGGTAGTGTCAGGCACTGTGAGGTCATGGATATTTGGACCATTTTGTGTCTGGAGGAGTATGTTGTAAGTAGTCCTAACTTTCCTTTGGTTCTTACATTCTTTCCACCACCTCTTCTACAATGGACCCTCAACCATGGAAGGTATGATTTTACTGCTGAGCACTCCTCTGTCACTTCTTCTCAGCAACATGCTGCCTTCTGAATCATCCCAAGGTCACTGCCATCTAAAACCAAAAGTGATAGTAGCATTAATATATGGGTATGAACATTAAGAGAAGTACTTACTGGGAAGTTTGGTGAGTATAGCACATACATTTAGCCAGATATCAACAGACATTACACCCCTAGGGCTCATGACTACTCCTGTTGTAGGTTTTCAGTATCAGGGATGTATTCCCTCCCATGGAGCAGGACTCCAGTCAAATTAGAGGGTGGTTGGTTTCCCCCATAACAGAAGTGCCACTATTGCACCCATTGGCTTATTTGTCCTGGCTGGCAAATATAAGGCTTGCAGTGTCCACTGTTGAGTATCCCCACTGGTGATTTCTCTCTCTCCCATTGAACTGCATGCAGTGTGGCTTCTTCTAGTTGCTCTACATGGAGAAGGCTTTCAGCTCAGATCCAGCAGGGTTTCTCAGTGAACTTGTAGCCCAAGTAGGTGAAGTCTTCAGCAATAGGGTCTTACCATATATTCTTGGTGGGAAACCAAGGGCCTTGGCAATGGCCTGTAATGTTTTGGGGCATCAGGGACCTCCCTGGCCAACAACTCACTGGAAGGTATCCCATCCCTGGCACTGAAAATTTTCTAGTAACAGTCTATGGTTCCTGCGTGTTCCATTGTCCAAAAAAGTAGGTTTCCATATGACTTATTTATATCCTATTAGATTTTGATTAGCCCTCCCTCCACCTTTCCTTACTCAATATCTTCCTCTGACCTCACTTAGGCCTTTTCATCCCCACTAATCTGTTCTTCTACTTATATTGGCTGGTAATTTCAAAATATGAAGGACAGAAGATTAGGGTATTTATAAACACACTTTAAAATTTTGGATGCAGTTGATTCTTTTTGTACTTGAAATCCTGTATGAAGAGAGTGGATTACCTCACCATCAGCATGTCCCCCATCCTTCTTGATTTTGAAACTGTTATGAAATATAATGAGAAGTTGATCTTAAGAAAACATTACCACCTTCTCTGTTCACTGACCTAGTTTGGAGCCCAGCAATTTATTGCTAAGCTTTAAAAAAAAAGCTGGCAACTATCTCTGGAGGGTTTTAAAATACTAGAGCCAGGTGCTGCATCCCTGCAAAGGCAGGGCTCAGCATTTCCAGGCTATTTCAGCCCCTCCCCAGGCTGAAGTGAGCAGTTCTGTCAGCCTGTCCCCAAAGACAGCTAGCAGTCCCACCAGGAAAGAAACAAGTCTTGCTTATTTAATTTTGATTTGCTTTAGAAAGCAAGCACACACAAATTTTAGTAAGCGCCTATGAGAACTCATTTGTTAACCTAGTAACTGTTTCACTGTGCAAATGTAGTTGGACATTATGTTCATTGTTTTTAAGGAGATGTAAATGTGCCCACAGATAAAGGTTTGTTCCCTTCTATAACTAAAATTAGAACTTTTTTCTATTTTGAACAAGAGTTTTGGATATCTTTTACAGGAGAAACAGGTGAAATACGGCATTCAGAAAAAATCAAAAGTTCAAAAGTGGTGCAAGTTAAGAGAGGGTTTCTTTATTGTTTTGCAGGACTAGAAATCTAACCTAGAGACTTGAGGATACTAGCCAAATTCTCTGCCACTGAGCTGCACCCCCATTCTAAGGCAATTTAAAACCAGAACATATGGATGCATCATTTCACAATAGTACTTTAAAATATGTCATCAGTTCAAATTATCTTTATGCTATTGTTCTCTAAACACACCTTTGGGTCTTATTTTTAAAATGTTCAGTATATAATACAGATATTTTGTCAGCAGTGACTAAATAATACTTTTTTCCATAACTACTTTTCAAGGAATAGTTAGATTGACCACCAATGATTTTCAGTGGTAAGAAGGAAGGAAACTAGTGTACTTAGAGCCAAATTCCAATTAGATGGAACAGGATTGGGTAATCTTGTAGATGATTTTTTTCTACCTCAGATGAACCAAAATCCGATCCTTTTGAGAGATGATAGAACGCATTATGGTCCATGGACCTTTTATCAGTTGCTACTTGATTCTGGGAAAGAGAAATTAATAAAGTAAGTGTTCTAATGAACTTAGTCTGCTTATTTACAACATTGATCTAAAAGAGAGAAAATGTCATTATGTCTAACAGGCCATCCAGCAAAGACTTCACCCACCAAGATATTGGTGTAAGAGTAAATAATTCAGCTTGGGACTTGGGAAGTTGGCTCAACCAGCAAAATTTAACACACAAGTGTGAAGACTGGAGTTTGGATCCCTAAAAACCATGTAAATGCTAGATATGGTAGTGTAATCCTGGAATGCCAGTGATCAGGAGGTAGAAACGTGGGATTCTTAGGGCTTGCTGGCTACCTAATCTAGCCACATTGTTGAGCTCTGAGTTTAGTGAGAGATCACGTCTCACTAAATAATAAAGGTGGAGCATGACAGAAGGAGACCCTAATGTCAGACTCTGACCTCCACATGTGTACACACATGCACACACATCCATGTGCAATGTACATGCATGTATGCCATATACATATGAACATACATGCATACATACATGCACACACCAACAAAGAATTCAGTTTGACAATCATTTGTGGTATATGGTGAGTGCAGGAGTACAAGTATGTCATTGAAACCAAAAGGAGATTACAATCTAATAAGAAAGACAGATGATTATTATAAAGGACTAATCTCTATAATGAACCAAAGTAAAATTAAATTAAAAACTTGCAAAATAAAGGTATGCAAAGTAAAGAAGTATTATCCAAACATTAGGGCCAGGCTCTGGAGCCTGAGTTTTCCAAGTATAGCATTGAACAAGACACTGAACTTTTCCAGGACTCTGTTTTCCCATTTGGCAAAAGGGAAATGAGGAACTTAACCTTGGACAATTGTTGTGACAATTTAGACGAGATATTTGATAGGAGGTGTTTCCTTTGTGGTAGTCATTAAAGAACAGCAGCTACATGCTCATAACATACAGCACACACCAATGCGCTTCTGAAAGAAAAATGAATGATATACAGGAGATCCTTCACAATTTTATTTGCAAATAGAAAATATGCCAGAGCTGGAGAAATAGCTTAGTGGATAAAGTGCTTGGCACCCAACCATAAGGACCTGAGTTTTATCACTAGCACCCACCTAAAAATGCAGGATGTGGGATTTGGGAGGTGGCTTAGCGGTTAAGGCTAAGAGCACTTGCCACTGTAAGCATGAGAGTCCCCGGGTCCAGAAATAACCAAGTACCGCTCCCCAGAGTTAATATGAAAAGCTGGGTGAAGTCATATGTCAGGCATTGCTAAACACTGACTGGGAGTGTGAGAAAGCTGGCCTAGGCTGTTGGAAATGTTGGCCCTCGGGCTGTGGGGGTTGCAGCCGGCCTTATCGTGGGGAACCCATTCTGGAGCTGGAGCTGGCCCTTCCTTCCAGCGAGGTCGCAGCATGCCTCATCTTCGCCCAGAGGAAATGTGACCGGCAGGCCCTCCTCCTCTCCCAAAGCACCTGAGCATTCCATAGTCTAAGGTTCTACCTCCCACCCCCAGTTCCTGGCCTTGGATCCAGCTGCCCAAGAGACCCTTATATGGTTGTAAACAGTCTCCCTGCTGCTGTAGCCATCCAATATGTGGCTGAACTCACGTAGCTTTTCCCACTGCTTCCGTTAATTCCCTTGCAACTTCTCCCTCACATCTTCTGCTTTCCAACACCAGCCAATTAGATAGTAACCCATAAACCTAGGTATCCAATCACCTTATAGTCTGTATGTGCCTTCTCAACCTTTCCCAATTGTTTATAAACCCACTCCCCTTTTGAATACACGAGGTAAAGCACTACCCATCAGACGGTCTCGGGGTGGTTCATTGCCCTTTGCACTCACCCTGCTCCCCCCAACTCCTCCTGCTCCCCATACGTCAGTGGCCAATAAGCCCAGGGGATAGCGAGCACCCTCAGTCATGTACACCTATGAATCCCAGTGGTGGGTGGGGTGGATGGAAGAATCACTGGGCTTTTCAACACACAGCAGCAGCCCTAAGTTGAGGGAGAAGTCCAGACTCAAGGAAGTAGATGGTTGAGCAATAAAAGGACATCTGCTGCTTTCCTCTGCCTGAATGCTTATCTGCACACACACAAATATACACACATAAATCACACATATACACACACATAATAAGAACAGTACACACACACACACACACACAGCTTATAAAATTGCAGGATGTGGCAGCAATGTACCTACAGTCCCTGTAATGAGGAGGCAGAAACAGGAGGATCACTGGTCAGCCAGTCTGGCTTAATTGGTGAGCACCAGGCCAGTAAGTAAACCTGTCATGCCGCCATGTACGTCACATTGTACTCTCCAAAATGATCCACAGAGCCAACTCAGACTAAATTGAGGGAAAAATACAACTCACCTCTGGCTGGAAAAAGCCACATAATTGCATTGTAGGTGGCAAGAATACAGGACAAATTTTATAGTTAACCTTTCATGGTGTACATAGAAAAAAAAAAGCTTTGTAAATTGCAGCTAAATATTCACATAGCATTTGGTAGAATTCTTGGTGATTTCGTAGCTTGTAGTTTTCTATTTTTAGTTTGTCTACAGGAAAGCAAACTTTCCTTTTACAAGAAGATTCAAAAAAATACTTTAGAGGACATATTTACTGTACATCTGTCTAGTGATAGAGACACATCAAAACAGTCTGGGGTCACAGAAAAACAAAAGAAATTTCTCAAAGGAAATACATGGGTAAGCTACAAGATAAGGACACTTGACATTCTCCTCTGGCCTCCGCATGCGTATGGGTTGGACACATACATCTATACACACACACACACACTGTCATGGGAAACCTCTCTGCTTGTGAGACTTGAACACAAGTCTTTATCTCAGATAGAGCTCAGAAGACATTTAATTTGGTGAAACAATAAGTTACCTGCAGAGCATTGTGAGGGGTTTCATGGAGTCCAAAAGTAGCCATAAAACTGAAAAGTCTCATTCCAGAATGGGTGATGACTTTCCCATGGTCACTTAGTTGGAGTTCCCTTTGTCATAGGTATCTCTCCAGATGCTTTTCCCACAGCCTTTGGGTGAGGGCTTACCTACAGAATGCAAATCAGACCTTCAGTAGAGTTTCTTGTCCCTTGATCTTTTTACCCTCTATATACTCTATCCCTCCCCCCCCCCAAAAGCAAGAGCTGTGCATCATTATATATGACTGGCAAAGCGTATTTCTGAAATCTCAGATAGGAGTCTGATGACCTTCCTAATACCCTTCCTTCTATGGGGAAATACCAAGAGGCCTAATCTTAAGAACCTCTTGTGAATTGTCCAGGTGCTTTTGTTAAAACTGACAAGAGTTGTTTACTGCTTTCCATGCAGAGGAATTTGCTATACAACATGCACATGCACCGCATATCACACTCACACCACAGGCAAACACACTGCATACATAGAATAAAGGATATGTGGTTACATTCAAATTTCAGATAACAACAAATAAAATAGGACATACACTACAAAATAATTCACTATTTATACAAAAATCAAATTTAACTGGGAATCCTATATTTTATATGCTCTCCTTCATCATTTCAAGGCTGTGCACATGTTATGAAATATTTTCTTTCTTTTCTTTTGGGTTCTGAGACAGCTTCTCATGTCACCAAGGCTGACCTCAAACTTACTGTGTGGCAGGGGATGGCCTCAAAATCTTGATCCCTTTGCCTCCTCCTCCCAAGTGCTGGTATTACAGGCATACACTGGCACACCAAGCTGGTGAGTCTTCAGCCTCACCACAGTACTTCTCACAGGCATGGGAGAACTCAAAGCTGAGATGCTGTGTCTAAATAACATAGAACAAAATAGAATTCCACTCTCAACCCAAGTCAGATTCTGTCCCATCACAATACCCTAGCATGATCTGGTGTCAAAGTTATTTGATGAATTTCATTATCTTCTGAATGACTCCATGGAGTTCATGTAGCACACTAAGAGAGAAATATGCTTGTTGAAGCAAAACTACAAATTACATAACTTGCTAATTTTGGAGTCAACATTTGGACTGTTAGCAGCTACTCAATCCAAATATTAAAATAACAACAAAATTAAGAATATTAAAACTAAAAACTATAGCTTGCATACAAACATTCACTTTCAGGTATATGAGTAATTTGGGAATAACTGTCCACATAATAGAGTTTCATTTTCAACTCCTTCATCACTAAGAAGTTAGAAAAGGGTTGGAGAGATGGCTTAGCAGGTACGTTGCTCACCTGTAAAGCCAAAGGACCCATGTTTGGGTCCCTGGTAACCATATAGGCCAGATGTATAAGGTGGCGCATGCATCTGGAGTTTGTTTTGCAATAGCTAGAGGCCTTGGCATGCCTATTTTCCCTATTCTCTCTCTCTCTTCTCTCTCTCTCAAATAAATAAATAAATAAGAATAGAAAAAATTAAAAGAAAAATCTTTAACTTGCAGAAGCCAAGAGAAAAAAAAAATAGGGCTCTTTGACAGTCATATTTTACTTCTGTCTAGTCCTGTCTAATCTTAGAGATTCTGATATACATTATGTATTACCCAAAAACAGTCACCCCACTATTGCATTTTTGGGGTGGCTTTTCAATATATAAAAGTCCATTTTACTATGAGAAGACTTTTCATAGAACCTATCTGAAATTGCTCATTGTTGGTTAGCTCTTCACCCTGAGTGCTTTCCAAGAGTAGCATGAAGGATGCTTCTTCCTTCCAATTCATTCTGCCAAATGTGTGCTAATTGCTTCCCGCCCTAGGAATAGCTTCTTCCTTGTCTGCTTGATGCCACAACTCTATTTCTTTCTCCGCACTGCCTGTGTAATCAATGCTGTGTATCACTGGATGGCTTCCATGCTTGGATGATAGGAGGAGGCTTATCCACTCTCTTGGGAGGATGTGCTTATTGGAATCTGATCAGAAAGTTAATTCCCCACTGTAGAGACATTGCCTCCCTCATTCCTTGCTTCTCTAACCCCCCTCTTGTTTCATAAATCATTTCTGAGCTCCAATCAGGCACTAGACAAGGCCATGCAAATATAAGGGTGAGGGCTGGAGAGATGGCTTAGTGGTTAAGCGCTTGCCTGTGAAGCCTAAGGACCCCGGTTCGAGGCTCGGTTCCCCAGGTCCCACATTAGCCAGATGCACAAGGGGGCGCACGCGTCTGGAGTTCGTTTGCAGAGGCTGGAAGCCCTGGCGCGCCCATTCTCTCTCTCCCTCTACCTGTCTTTCTCTCTGTATCTGTCGCTCTCAAATAAATAAAAAAATTAAAAAAAAACAAATATAAGGGTGAATGAAAGATATCCAGTTCCTGTATCCACTGTGTAAGTCAGCTATTAATTCAGTAAGTTGATGAGCATCAAATAGTTCTGATAGAAAGTATAGAAGATTTGCCAGGTATAGTGGCACATGCCTTTAATCCCAGCACTTGGCAGGCAGAGGTCGGAGGATCACTGTGAGTTTGAAGCCACCCTGAGACTACATAATTGATTTCAGGTCAGCCTGGACTAGTGTAAGACAATACCTCAAAAAACCCAAAAGAAAGAAAGAAAAAAAATATATAATGATGTCACATAAGCAGTAAACACAGGTTAGGGAAGGGTTCTGGAAGAAGTATATTTAAGCTACAAAGTATACCTAATGGTTAGCAAGTTTAAAACAGAAAGAAGAGAGACACAGAGAGAAAAAGGTGAAACAGTATGTAAAAATGTTCTAAAGAGTAAATATCATAATATAGTCATGAAAATATCCATAACATGAAGGGGGTATCAGGAGATCCACAAACATAGAGTTATTCCTAAATGCCAAGTACTGTTCTAAATGCTGGTAATATGTCTTTGAGCATGTCAAATATTGTTTAGGAACTTAATTCCAGTAGAGGAAGATGAACATTAATGGAAAAGCATTAAGATAATCTTAAAGTGTTGATAGATTTGTTGAGGCATAAGGTAATTAGATAAGATAGAGACTGAGTGGTTTAGGAGTACAGCTTCTTTAACCAGTGTGATAGGGGGATGCTTATAAGGTAACATTTGTGGTTAGGTCTATATGTTAGAAGCAGTTTATGAGTGTATGAATCAGACATGGAGCTTTGACAGCCATGTAAAGAAGTTTGTAATAACAATTATTTCAGCTATGCTGTAGAAATCTGAATCAGACAGAAAGAAAACAGTACTTATGAGGTGGATCCAGTGGATGGGAAAGGGGGAAATGGATCCAGAAATATATAAAATGGAGTATTGCTATGCTTGATGTGTTTACCAAGTGAATTGTTGTGGGGATGAGGGAGAAAGAACAAATGGAAGTCTGTTTCTTTTCTGTCTGTACAACTACGTGACTAGTATGAAGACTTCTTTTGTATACATTGGGTTATTGGGTCTGCAGTGCCTATAATATATCCAACTAGGGTTCAGAGAAGAAAGTCACAGACATAAGATTGGATCTCAGAATCAAGATCCAGTTTGGGCATGTGGACTTGGGAGTTATCCAAAAGGTAGATAAGCAGTGCCTAACGAAAGCATAAATCATACCAACAGGGCCTTGACTACAGCCCTAAGGAGTGGTAGGCTAGAGCTGCATGAGGTGGTTTTCCATACTCAACATTGTGCCTCTAGACAACCTCCAAGCATTTCTTGTCATGATGTATGATGGTTTTCATCCTGCAAAAGTTATTGAAGGGCTGGAGAAATGGCTTAGTGGTTAAAGCACTTGCCTGTGAAGCCTAAGGATCAAGGTTCGATTCCCTAGTACTTATGTAAGCCAGATGAACAAGGGGGCACATGCATCTGGATTTCTTTTGCAATAGCTAGAAGACCTGGTGTTCTCTCTCTCTCTCTCTATCTGCCTCTCTCTCCCACTCTATTTCTATCAAATAAATAAATAAATATAATATATTTTGTTAATGTTAGTGAATATTAAACATACAAAATACCCTCTATTAGGCAGGGTATAATGCATCCACATACCTACCTCTTAACATGAATTGTGTGGAGGAAGAATGTTAAGAAAACTCAAGAACTGAAGATGTGGGAAATTGCATTGGTTATTAGCAACAGCAACAAAAACAATGAGGGGCTAGAGAGATTGCTTAGTGGTTAAGGCATTTGCTTGCAAAGCCAGAGGAGCCAGGTTTGATTCCCCATGACTCATGTTAGCCAGATGCACAAGGGGGTACATGCATCTGGAGTTCTTTTGCAGCAGCTGGAGGCCCTGGCATGCCTGTTTCTCTCTCTCTCTCTCCCTCTCCCTCTCTCTCTCTCTCTCTCTCTCTCTCTCTCTCTCTCTCTCTCTCCCCCTCTTTCTTTGTCAAATAAATAAATATAAAATATCTTTAAAAATAAATAAAAGTGAAAATGGGAGAAACAACAAACACGCACACAAATTCTCTACTGGGCTGGGATTAATTAGCAGAGATCAAAACCACTCTAGAATAAGTGCTATATCTCAATCCTAAAAATATAATATCATTTTAGAGTCCTCATAAGTCTTGGCTGAATCTGCATTTATTTTTATTAATACACATTGATTTTACAGTCCATATTTTCCAATTAAACCAGGGCATTTTATACTTCTTAGCCTCAAGATAAGCTTCTAGTTGTTTCTATTGCACTTATTACCCAGATTTTGGGTTATACATGCTTAAGTAGACGGAAGGGTAGGATGGCAGCTCTGAGCACACCAGAAGGTTATCAGGGGACCAGACAGGCACAGGTGCAGACATTGAGGGAAAGTGTAAGAATATGAACCAGGGGACTGTGAGGAGCAATCTACAAGGCACTGAGCATCTAAGGGTTGAACCTTGCTCTAGCAGTATATTCCAAGATGTCCTACAGCTATTCTATGGTGTGAGTTGAGGGGTAGAATGTATCTCCTCTGCCCAGTTTGTTTGGTAAGAGCTCTTCACTGAGTAACAGAAATCACACTGGGAAGCTCTAATTTTTCCTGAGTCCTGCACTAATTTTTCTGGCTGCCCTCTCATGAGCCACAGGAATATGGATAAATGGTGGTGTGTACTTCTTGTCCTAAGAGATCAAGAAACAGCCAAACAAACCGCTTCATCTGGTACAAATATGGGCCTGAACCCATTAGAATGCATGCCTGGAGAATGGGTGGGTGACCAGCCCCCCTGAAGCACAGACAAGGAAAGAGAAATGCAGTCATAGCAATGAGGCAGAGTCTACTCTTGTCCAGGCCCTCTGGAAGCTGGCGGCATCCCTCCCATCTCTGCACAAATCCCTGTTGCCAAGTGATGCCAGTGAACTTCAAAAGTCTGGAGCAAGCAAGTGGAGTTTAGTACATTTTTTTAAAAAAATTCAAGTTCATTACCATAAAAATGAGCCTCTTCTCTGCCACAGCTTGCAATTCTGTCTGACACTCAATTGACTGATCAGCAGACCTGTGCTTTACAGTAGGAAAATTTCAGCATTCCTCTTTGATCTGATTTCCCCCTATTTAATAGACAATTATAGGCTCTTTAAATCCCAAAGGTTCAGAGACAGCAAATAATTACCAGTAGCAATTTTAGCATAAAGCAGATCCAAATGAGTTCAGTTAAATTATGCAACACTAAGTGGTGGCATTGCTTCATTTTAAACAAGGACAGCAAACCAAAACCCTAAACAATCGTTAGACTGCCTCAAATTCCTCCTGACAGCTGCCTGTTAAACTTCTGACCTGTTTGTAAAAATCTGCACACTATCTACCAAAGGGATGCTCACATGATTGCAAACTTCTGTTCTAAGGACATTAAATAAATTATTTCTTTAAGATCATATGGCAGATCTATAATTAATTAAACTCACCATGATATTACGGCAAAATAATTTAGCTTTTCTAAAAAGGTAAATGTAATTTACCGATCTGGTATTTGGAGCTATGCTTTGCCCAAAATCAATTCCTTTAGTTTCTAGAGAATAGAAACTAGAGGCAATCTCATTTTAATTATATCTCTTTATTGCTAACAAAGGAATGATTTATGCAATTAAATTAACTGGCTAGAAAATTATTCTCAGCTGGGCTGTCCTAATTCTTAGCTTTCTGAATTGCAGGCTCTTACACTTTCCTATGTAGATTAATTTTTCTGATATGCAAACAATGCCTCTTGTGTTCATCTTTCCCATTTTGTAATTCAAAAGTCTCCTTTTCTTTCTGCCAATGACATGAGTAATATTTGTTGAATTGCTGGGCTTTATGACTAGCCTTTTTTTTTTTTTTTTTTACCCTCTTAATGTTAAAAAGATGAAAAAGATCTTTTTTTTTTCCAATCCCATTATTCCAGAACCGAGCAAGATTTGAGGGTGTCTTATCTGTGATACTTGAACAGCAGTAGGAACATGGAAAAAATGCAAAAATGTCAAGGCTGTAAAATTTGAGAGTGGTTTCTGTGGTCCCAGAAGTTATAAATTAGCAAGGGCTTATAGGGCCATCTTTGTTATTACGTCCCCCCTTCCTCTGCACACTCCACAGTCCCTGCCCACTCCGAGTCCCACTCTGTCTGCCCCAGTTATTTTCCACAAAGTGCAACTGGGTAAATAATGCTCTCTAATATCAGCAGTCATAAGTCAACATTTATGGAGTAACCTCCGGGGGCAGAGCATAGAACTTGGGAGCGAAGGAAGGGCTACAAAGGAACTCAAAGACATTCCTCTTGTCCTTAAGCACTTGATTATACAGGAGGCAATTTTTGGTAGAAGTTTTTGTGAAATAAGATCAATTCCTATATTCGTGGATTAAAGACAGAATGATGAGAGTGTTCTGCGACTGACGATATTATTTGGAGCCTAACTTAATTCAAGTTGGTTTTAACTGTTGTATGCCTTTTATGAGTCATTCTCTTAAGGTAGGACTAGGTAACAATTGGGGAAATAAGTAGCAAAATAGGTGAGAAATGTTAAGATGACGTTAAGAAAATGGCTGAAGAGAAATAAGATGAATTTTTACTTTCCAAGCTATAAATTTGTGTTTGTCGACATCTTTCCAGTGATCTAAATTTATCTACTACACCAAACAGCGTAGCCTTCCACTGGAAAGGGCCAAACAGTATTTCTGGATTTGTGGGCCACATAAGTTCTATCAGAGCTACCCAATTTGTTGATGTGGCATAATAGTCACCACAGAGAAAATATAGCAAAGGAGAGTGGCTGTGTTCTAATAGAACTCTCTACTTGTAAAGCAGGCAGTGGGTCAGTCTGGCTTACACACTATAGTTTATCAACTCCTGGATAACCTCTACCAACTCTTCAAATTGCCTAACAAAAGAAGTTCAAAAGTGGGGTAAAAATGTAAAGAGGCATGTTCTTGGTTAACAGTGAGTAGAAGGCATGAGGGTGAGATCCTCGATCATGAACGACAAATAACTTGTCTGCAAGGAGCTCACAGACCAGTGGGTTACACATTTTACTGATGCTATAGACTTAGTTGGTTGGAAAGTTGGAATTCAGTGGAACAAGTACTACAGTGAAAAATGTTTACAAAGCATTGTGGAAAGTAAAAAGACAAACCACAAATAGAACTTTTCAATGCATACAACTGACAAAGAATTACACACACATGCACACATAGAAAATAATTAAAGTAAAGGAAAGTAACAGAGTAGAAAAAAAGCTAGAAACTATCGGCAGGTAGTTTATCTCGGAGGAAACATGAATGGTCTATCATACATGAAAAGATGCTTGTCCTTACTAGTAAAGAGGAAAATAAGACTAAAATCCACAATGTAGTATCAGTTCACAAATCACAGTGGTCAACATCATGAAGTATGATTATTATGAAGTTTTCAGGGATATGTATGGACCTAGAAAGAATTATACTTAGTAAGGTAACCCAGGCCCAGAAAGCTAAGCACTACATGTTCTCTCTCATGTGTGGATACTAGCTACAAATGTTGGGACTTATATGTGAGTTGGAATAAAACCCATTAGCCAAGTCTAGTAATTTAGAAAGGGGCTATAAGGGAGGGAGGAGAGGCGAGGACTTAAGGGGATGGAGATTATATATGTGTGTGTGTGTGTGTGTGTGTGTGTGTGTGTGTGTGTGTGTGTGTAGAATAACAGATTACTGAGATTGTAAAGGTCTAAGTGATGTCAGGGGAAGAGATTGAATAAAGGAAGGGTGGGGAGAGAGTTAATAAAAATCTAAGTGGCTATGAATAAGTAATATTGGAACCTACTTTTTTGGACAATGGAACACCCACAAGCCATAGATAGTTTCTAGAAAATTTTCAGTGCTAGGAATGGGATACCTTCCAGTGAGTTGTTGTCCAGGGAGGTCCCTGATGCCCCTAAAACATTACAGGCCATTGCTGATGCTCTTGATTTTCCACCAGGGATAGATGGTAAGACCCTATTGCTGAAGACTCCACATGCTTAGGCTACAAGGTCACTGAGAAATCTTGCTGAAGCTGAGCTGAAAACCTCCCCCATATATACCAGCTGGCAGAAAGCTGGAAAAACAACAACAATACCAAAACAAACAAACAAAAAACCAACTATGCTGTATGCAGCTCCATGGGAGAGAGAAGTCATCAACGGAGATAAACAACAGTGGACACAGCCAGCCTTAAGATGGGCCAGCCAGGCCAAATGAGCCAATGGGTATAATAGTGGCATGTCTGTTAGAGGGAAACAAACTGTTATCTAATTGGACTGAAGACCCACTCCATGGGAGGGAATACATGCCTGACACTGAAAACCTGTGATGGGGGAAGTCATGAGCCCTAGGGATATAACATCTGCTTGTGTCTGGCTAAATACATAAATTATACTCACCAAACTGCCCAGTAAGCACTTTTCTTAATGTTTATACCCACATATTAATACTACCCTCAATTTTTGTTAGAGAAGCTTCTCTTTCTAAATGGCAGTGACCTCTGGGATGACTCAAAATGCACCATAGTGTTGAGAAGATGTAAGAGAGGAGTGTTCAGCACTGAAACATCTCTATCACGCCTTCCAAGGTTCGGGGGTCCATTGTGGAAGAGGTGGCGGAAACAATGTAAGAGCCAAAGAAAGGGTAGGACTGCTTACAAGGCACTCTTCCAGACACAAAATGGCCTGGATATCCATGACCTCATCATGCCCAGTACTACCTACACAAGACCATTGTAATAGGAGGAAAAGATGATGACATCAAAATAAAAGAGGGACTGATTTAGAGGGGGAGAAGATATGATGGAAAGTGAAGCTGTGAAGGGGAAAGTGAGGGGGGGAATTACGATGGTTTATTGTCTATAATTATGAAAGTTGTTCATACTAAAAAATAACAAAAATAAAATTAAAAAGGAAGACTTATTATCCCCTTGGTTGACAAAGATATAAAGTAGCTCACAAATGCTGCTGGTGCCAATATCAAGTGGCACTTTGGAGACCCCATAACTCTATTCTTGGATATACCTAGGGAAATGTCACAATGAGCATTCAAAATGAGCATATAACAAATGTTCATAAGACATAACACATTTATAACAACAAATATATAATTAGGAAACAACCTAAACATTCTTAAACAGGAGTATGTTTTCATAGCCATGCAATGAAATTCCATACAGAAGTGAAAAATTAAGTCATTGCCACATAGCTTACATAGACAGCTTAGATAAGTAATGCTGATTCATTCAAGGCATAAGTGTGCCAGGCACTGTTCTAGGTGGTGTAGGTCACAAAAACAGTGAACAAAACCAATCCAACCTTGGTCTCAAGTTCTCCCACCAAGAAAACAGAAAGCTGCAGAAAATTTACACTATGCCAGTCAAAGTTTAAGGCATTCAAGCCATGCTGTTTATAGTGAGGGCTGCTTCTCATAGTCAGTGGAGGAGACATTTGTGGAAGTGATAAGTTCCAAATTCGGAAGAATGATTACTTGAGAACAGTAGTCATGGAGCAGTGCTTCAGTTGTACTTCTCTCTCTCTCTCTCTCTCTCTGTGTATATATATATATATATATATATATATATATATGTATATATATATATGTATATATATATAACATATATATAACATATATATATAACATATATATAAAACATATATATATGTATATATACATATATATGTATGTATGTATATATATGTATATATCTATACACATGTGTGTAGTGATAGCATGTGATATTATTTTTCACAATAAAGTAACCTTGTATCTTTCTGAAGCATGATCTCATTCTCAATTATGTAAGGATTTTGATTATTAAATATTTCAACCAAATTGAACTAAATCACACAAACCAGAGTCTGACATATTGAGAATTTACTTCCAGTGGAAATCTTTACAGAGTTTTCATTCAGTAAAAGTCATGCTGGTGACTATGGCTTGGTATAATATTAAGTGTAGCCTTCATTTATGCTGTGTTAGGGTTTCTGGACTGGGCCACATGCCTGTTTTAAAAATACCTAGAAATTTACATTTAACCAGGAAAAACAAAACAACCAAGATGATAGCATAAAGAAAGGTAGAAAACATGGAATCATTTTGTCTGGGAGAATTAAGGGAATCTTCACAGTGAGTACTACAAGCCTGGTCTCTTCTACGGTAGCCAGGATATAATGATAGCTAACCTCACAGGCCAGTGATCTATCACGAAGGCAGGTCTAGGCTATGCATCTCCTACATTGATGGAAGCAGGACTGTCTTGGGAGGCTGACCGTATTCTCCAACATTACCTTTCTAGGACAGTCGACTATTGGGGACATAGTGCATGGCAATTACATCATGAAAGCTAGAGTAGGAAGGGATAATCCTGAGTCCTTAGAGAACAATTTCTGTGAACCAAGACATGCTGGGCAAGGAGGTTGGTGGTAATTCAGTGAATACCACAAAAAAAAAAAAAAAAAAGAATGTGGTGAAAGATCCACATTTATTTTTCTTATATAGGATCCCAAGCTAAATAACTAAATTGAATTTTCCAAAGTTTTTATATTCAAGGTTTTGAAATGGCACCTGACTTGTAGTGAGTAGTCAGGTGATGGACTCCTAAATTCTGGAAATGTGGCTAGGCAATGTCTGTGCACTTTCTACTAAAAGTCAACGGAAGGCCAGATCTTGTTGGGAAGAAACTGCTGTTATCTTTATATTGAAATCTATGAGAAAACGATCTCTTTACAGATAATACAGGGCCAGTTTAAAGAAGGCTGTCTGCCAGATACGCAGTTCAGACAGGAACTAATAGGGACATTGGCAGTCGTCTTGGTTTTCTGGGTAAGTAAATCAACTGGTTGCCACTAAGAGAGCCTCTCTGAGCCAAAGCTCCCATCTGTTCCACATGAGATGATGAGTCGTCATCTACTAAGCTCTGCAGTGATCACAGTAGAGAAGTATAACATGCCAATCAAGAAAGAGGAATGCTGTAAAAGGTACTCTGAGGATCAGCACTGTAAGCAGGCCAGAGGAATAGTAACTCCAGTTAATCTTAGGGCTCTACCTTCTTGCTAGTGGGGAACCTGTGGACATCTGAACTTCCCATGCAGGGACTGGGACTGCAGTAGCCTACCCCACACAAGGCTCCCAAATGCCTTGGCCATTGGTATGGTTTAGATATGGTTTGGTTGTGTCCCCCAAGGCATCACATCAGAAGTTTGGTCCTCAGTATGGCAATGTGGAGCACTGATGGAACTTTTAAGAGACATGGTCTAGTGGAAGGAGACTAGGTTACTGGGGCATCACCATTAGAAGGGATTGATGACGTTCACATGGGCCACAGGTCCTGAGAATAGGCTGTTTTAACAGAGCAAACTCTGTTCCTCTCCTCCTGTGGGTGTCCTGTCTCACCATGTGAGTTATTATGCAAGTGTTTGTGCCACCATCTGTTATGAGACCATCACCAGAGGCCAAAAAGATGATGGCGCCATGCCAATTCACTCTCTTTTCTTTATCATTTACCTAGCCTCAAGTATTATAGCAACAGGGAAGGGACTAATAAATAATTCATGCTTTTGAAGGTCCCCTCTCACATTGCACCAGGGTTGGTAAGTGGTCAGAAAAGTATTGCAGGGGCTGGAGAGATTGTTTCATGATTAAGACAGTTTCCAGCAAAGCCAAAGGACCTAGGTTAGATTCCCCAATACCCACAAGCCGGATACACAAGGTGGTGCATGTGTCTGGAGTTTGTTTGCCCCTGCCTCGAGGCACTGGTGTTGCTCATTCTCTCTATTTACCTCTTTCTCTCTCAAATAAATAAAAGATATTTTAAAAAAAGATAAGCATTGCAAAGGGATGGTATCACTTGTGGGATCATATTACAGGAGATATGTTGCTTCCACCTTGGATGCTCTTTCTCTGTGTCTCCATAGTTTTCTGTCTGTCTCACATACATACATGAATACACACACACACACACATATACAGAAATATATATATATATATATATATATATATATATATATATATATATATATATATGTATGTTGTATACACAAATAGAATGGAGATGTGTGTGTGTGTTTGCAACAATTTTACTTCAGATAGGCCAGCTGCCATGTCGAGCTATGAAGCCTGTGTGGTAAAGATTTGAGGCTGATAGTTACAGGAACTGACACTTCTTGCTAAATTCATTGAATTGATCCATTTTGGAAATCAATCATCCAGCTTTAACCAGCCCTTTGGACTCTTCAGGCTGGGTCAGATTAGCTATAGCCTCATGAAACCTAGGGCACGACAACCCAGCTAACCTGCTCCTGCATCCTTTGACAATCGAAATTTGTGCACAACAATATTTTTTGTTTGTTTGTTTCAAGCAGCTAAGCATTGGATCAATTTGTTACATAGGCACAGATTACTAAAAGAGATCTGGGCAGGAATAAAGACTAAGTGGATAAAGGGATGGTCTTTGGAGTTGACGTTGTCCATGGATACTTCTTGGGAGCAGGAATAATCTTTTAACCCTGACTTTTTCTAATGTACTTGGACTGGACTTGTGTGTGTATAGTAGACTCATAGGAAATGTGCACTGAGCTGCTGAGTGAAGAAGGCCTCAATTCTACAAAAGGAAAGAAGCCCATCCCCGGGTATGAGATGAGATAGAAAAAGAAGACTTTCATAGACAGTGTGGTGGTTTGATTCCTGTGTCCCCCATAAACTTAGGTGTTCTGAATGCTAGGTTCTCAGCTGATGGAAATTTGGGAATTAACGCCTCCTGGAGGGAGTATTGTTGGGGGCGGGCTTATGCGTGTTATAGCCAGTTTTCCCTTGCCTTCCCTGGCACATTCTCCTGTTGCTATGGTCCACCTTATATTGGCCAGGGGGTGATGTCCACCCTCTGCACATACCATCATTTCCCCTGCTACCGTGGAGCTTCCCCCTTGAGCTTGTAAGCTAAAATAAACTTCATTTGTTCCCACAAGCTGCTTTTGGTTGGGTGATTTTTACCAGCAATGCAAACCTGACTGCAACAGTAATGTACCACAGGTTCTCACTGCTGGCAGGAATCACCCACCAAGAGCAGTTTTGGGGAAATAAAAGGGTTTGTTTTGGCTTATTGGCTTGAGGGAAAGCTCCAACATGGCAGGGGAAAATGATGGCCAACATAAGGCAGACAGGAGCAGACGAGTGTGCCAAACACTGGCATGGGGAAAATAGCTATAACACCCATAAGCCCACCTCCAACAGTACACTGCCTCCAGGAGGCATTAATTCCCAAATGTCCATCAGCTGGGAACCTAGCATTCAGAACACCTAAGTTTATGGGAAACACGTGAATCAAACTACTACAGACAGTATGTCTAAGTAAACCAACCAAACCCTAACCCTGGTTTGCTCTGAACTGAAGGGTTTCCTGAAAAGAGGCTGATGTTCGACAGTGAGGAAACTAAAAGAACTTACAGGTAAACCTAATTAGGGACAGGCCATCACAGCACTGAAGGATGAAGAAGGATTTCTTCATCAACATGGTTACCAAAATATAGTTTTGTTTCTATTATGTGCCAAGTTCCAAAAATACAAAATAAATTGTGGCTCCAGCTTGAAAAAAAATATTAAATTACCCTGATAATAGTAGGAAAATTTCACTCTCCCTGATAAAATGGAAGTGTGAAGAACTTTTGCAAAGGTAACATTTGCTACTTTCCTCACAAATATAGTCTTAAAATATGACTGTAAGCATCTCAGCATCTTTCTCCTTTGTCTGGCGATAACTCCCGACAGTACTAAATGAGCGTGTACGGCTTGGCAGGTAGGTCATAGTCATGAGTGCTGGATGACGTTTTTCCTGGTCAGGTTCTATTTCTTTCACACTTTAAAAGTTCACGTATCTACTGCAGCCATTTTCATTGCCTCTATTTCTAGGCTTTTACTAGCAATAGTAGCCATGTATAGAGTGCTGGGTTTTGTACTTATCAGCTGATTTCATCCTACAATCAATCTTGTGACATAGATGAACCTTTCTGTTTTGTGCCTTAGTTCACAAATTAGTTGGTTGCAAATGGGAATGCGGAGGTGATCCTTTCAAAACCCTACCTAATCATAATAATCATCGCAAGAATTTCCAACACATAGAAGCATGTGACTGTGCTCTAGGGGCTGGCCAAGCATCTTACCTAGATCCTCAGTCTGGAAGGGCAGAGGACGTGGCAATGTGAAGGTAGAAAAAAATGGTGAGAGGTGGTGAGGATAGCTGATTCCTTGCTACTCTAGTGATGGCCTGTGTGGTCCAGCAGCATCAGTCACCCACGAGCCTTTTACAATGCGAACTCTCAAATTCCACTCAGGCTTACTGAATCACAGGCTTGATATTGATGCCACCAGGCAATCTGTAAACTTATTGAATTTTGGAGAAGTGCTACTGTTCACCTGTGGAGACAATCCTGCTCCAGCAGAGTCATTTCTCTAGTGCAGTGCTTCTGGCCCAAGTGCACCTAAGCAGCATTGTCCCTTCCCCTGGGAACTTCACTGCAGTGTGGATCCTAGAGGCTGAGCAGACCCACTGATTCTGACACTCTGAGCCAGTATCTTTATCCAGGGGATTCTCATGAATCCTGAGGTTTGAAAAATCTCCTTGTAAGGCCATATGATCTTAGCCCAGGAAAGAGGAGTCCACAGTGACACCCTGTGGAGGACAGTGAAGTTTGCAGCTATTCTGTGAGCATACCTGCCCATCCTCCCTGCTCAGGTAGGGTAAAACCCTCTGCCATTGTTTTCTTTGCATTAAAAATACAAAACTGATTTTTTTTTCCGAAAACTATTTGCTTAGGAGTTCTGTGTCAATTTGGGGCATGCAGACTAGATTCATTTAATTCAGTAAACTTATCTTGGACTATGTGTACAGCCTTATAATAGAGGCAGTGTAACAGATACAAAGATCATACAAATGGGCTTTACTTGTAACATCACTGGTTACTGTTTGGGGATTAGTTGTGTGATAGGTGCCATATTAAATATCTCCCAAAATTCTATCCTTATGTGCTTGACATGGATTTGTTATTCCCATTTTATAAAAAGGAATGTAGAAACTAGTTAATTCTCCGAATCACATGGAAGTTTCTTCTGAAAGAAATCCCTACAGATTATTATTAAAAACACCTTGTTTCAAGTTCAGAACCTCAGGAACCCAGCCAATCAAACATCTGATACTGTGGCATATTTAACAATGACTCCAAGCACATGGTGTACACATTAGCTACTCGTTGTTAAACTCTACCACAGTACCTTTGTCTTTCAAGACATCCTGGAACTTATTCTGAAATGGGTTGGCCTTAAGGGATTGTGAGGACCTCTGCAGAAGCAATCAACTGTGAATTGATATTTATACAATGGCAGTAAAAGTGGACTTGAGGAAGCTGATGGTGGCAGAGGCTCATAGTATCAGAAAATGATAAAATATCACAAAGATCTCAATATTCAATGGTGTCATAGGTTCATTTCCTAAGCGACCTCCTCATTGCATGGCATCTCAGGTCCTTAGGAAAATTCAGTTTTAAGAGTTGCAAGGATTTGGGGCTAGAAAACCAGAAGCCATTTGTAATAGACTAGCCTAGATAACTTTAGAAACATAGGGTCAGAATTAAAGGCTTGATATGTTATCTTTACAGCAAAATTTTCAAATCATTTAGATAGCATTTTGAACCTGTTTTAACTAAGCAGATTGTCTTTAAGTTCTGTCACTTTTATTTTTTGAGATGTCACTATCACTTTAAAATATTCAGCCTTCACATTTCAAACATTAAAACCCACTGCTATTTTTGCATTGGTTATGCAAGCTGTGTTATGCCCCCTGGTGGCAATATGGATAGGAAGATGAGAAGCACATTTCAATCACGAGGAGAGTGCCAACTTAATTGAAATGGGTGGCAGGCCCTGAATTTGAAATGGAATTTCATATAAAACTTTTCTGGTCTTACTAAAAATAGGAAACATCCCGTTAACTAAAATCAGATGCATTAACTTCAGCCTGCGAGGTGCCTATTTCAATTTCCCTTGCTTTGTCATAAAATGGATTAGCTTCTTGAAATATGTCAGTTGAACTTGAAATTAAATATTTGCTCTACATAAAGCTAAGTAGCTGAACTCACAGAAGACGACTATAGTCTATATCAGCCTAGCATTTCCTTTGAGACCAGGCTCAGCACATGCCACAAACACATGATGTCACTGCCTTCTTTCCCTATTAAGAAACACCAATGGATGGGGTGGCTGAAAATTATTTTAAAGCAGCTCTGGGAAAGTTCTAAAACTTTTACTTTATCCTTTAATGAAATATAGCCAAATAGGCTTGAAATTATACCAAGTACCTCCTGATTAAAGTTTATCTACTTGGGGGTAAAAGTAGGTGAAAAAAGTTAGCAAACAACCAGAATTTATACTCCATGGAAGAAAATGCATGAGACTTTCTTGCTGGATTAAGATAAAATTGATTATTCCTTAAGATAACATTTCAGTGGTGACCAGCTGTCAAGGTGTGACCGCTAGACTGGAAATGCTAGAACAGATTTAGTGACTAGCCTCAAGAACAGGGTAGACAAGTGGTAAACATCTACTGAAAGCTACAACATAGGGCTGGAGAGATGAGACTGGTTAAGGCACTTACCTGCAAAGCCAAAGGACCCAGGTTTGATTTCCTAGAACCCACATAAGTCACATACAAAAAGTGGCACGTGTCTGGAGTTCATTTGCAGCAGTTGAAGGCTCTGGTGTGCTCATTCTCTTTTTCTCTTCCTCACTCTCTCAAATAAGTATTTTAAAATATATATTTTTTTAAAGCTACAACATAATACAAATGAGTGAAAATTATTTTAAAAAGGAAAAGCTAATTTTTTTTTTTAAGTGGAACTGGGAGATGGCTTGGTAGGTAAAGTAAATGCCTTGAAAGCATGAAGACCTAAGAGATGGATCCCCATGGCCCACGTAAACTGCTGGGCATGGCCATGCAAAATTGTAATTCCAGGGCTTGGGTGGTGGACACTGGCAGAACAAAGGAGCTCACAGGCCAATGAGAACCTTTCTCCAAATGAGGTGGGTAACATTCCTGAGGACATACCTCATGTTATCCTCTGATTCTGTTCCCTACACTGCAGCACACACATGCACCTACATACCAAGATGCATTCACACGCAAAACAATTTTTAAAAAAGTATTACGGCTGAGTTTGGACTGAGACTTGCAATATGAACAAAGGAAGGACATAAACCAAGGGGAGAAGCTTCAGACCTATGAAGTGTAATACCTTGAGGAAACTGAAATGTAGCCTGAGAAGAAAGTTCAGAATGAAAAGGGTAGGAGTTAAAGCAAGAGCCTTCATTATGAAGGGGCTTGAAATCCATGCAAGTTTATATGCTAGGAGTAAAAGTGTGCACAAAAAATAATACTTAACAGTTCAGTTTACTGATACTTCAATACAAAATTTTGTAGACATTTGTCTTAATATGTGTTCAAGAAAAATAGCATATACTATAAGAATACTGAACACCAAGACCAACTAGTAATCACATATCTAAGTTTGGAATCTAATTAAACATGTCAACTTTCATTTCTAGTTGTATGATTCCAGTGATTTTTTTTTTTTTCCTTTATAAAGTCAGGGCCTTGTAACATAACCCAGGCTGTACTCAAACTTGTGATTCTCCTGTCTCAGCCTTCTGAGCACACAGAAGACCCAGCTTCAAAAAGGTGAATCATTGAAACAAATGTAGAGTTGTCTAACACTAGCTCCATGAACTGCACTAAGCCACATGCAATGGTGTGCCCAGTGTCAGTTTTTCCTTTGGAAGGTTACATTCCTTGCTTTCCCTTCCTCAAGACAGTCCGAGAAGCTAAGAAGCACTGCACAGTCATTGTGGTGAGTCAGCTTTGCGTTACTGTAACAGCATACCCAAGGCGGTCAACTTACCACGGTGGATTGTGGCACAGTTTGTTTTCGGTCCATGGCTCGCTGGCCCTGTGCTCTGGGCCTGAGGTGAGGCAGCTCTTCAAGAAGGGTGCAATGACCTGAGGCAAAAATGAAGTCCTTTTCCAGTATGGGCAAAAGGAGTGATACTCTTCATAATATGTTCTGAACTATTCAGTAATCAGTTTTGAATTTACTTGTTTCCTTGTAAGTCTGTAATTCTCAAAGATTCCACTAGGCACTAACAGAATGCCACAAAGTTAAAAACACCTACTGGGCATTAGCTATGCAAGTTTGAAAATGAAGTGATAAGTGTAATAAAATATATTTGAATATATTAATAGTTTTGTTATGTTCAGTTCACAACTGAAGCCACAAACATTGATAAGTTTTTCAAGGAGAATTTTAGAGGTTCTGTTGAGGAGGTGCAAAAGCTTAGAAAACTCAGCATTTAAGGGATGAACAAAATGAGACTCTCAGAGAGAAAAAAAAATTTAAAAAGAAACAGAAGCTGGATGTGGTAGCTCATGTCTGTAAAACCAGCATTTAGGAAGATGAGGCAGAAGTGCCTCTGCTGGTTCAGGGTCAGCCTGGGTTAGAGTGAGACACTATATTAAAGAGGCAATCAAAAAAGAACAAGGAACTAAGACAACCAGGAAAGATGTCCTGGGAAAGATGGAAGGAGAGCACTGGGCAGGGAGAATTTAGGGAAGATCAAAGGTGAAAAGGGTGGTTTGTAACCACGAGTCTTTTGTTGACCTTAGGAAGTGAGAGGACTAGTGTAGACAGAAGTAACAATGGCATGATAAACAGATTCACAACTACAGATCAGATTTCCAGAAATGTAGTCATGCAATAGAGAGAAAAGAGGCTAATGTGAAGGGTCTGGGGAGGGCTATTGTTAAATATGAAGGATTTGGTCATGTTTATTCCTGTTATCTCACCACATAGGCAGGCTTTTCTATGGATTAACATTCAAGACTACCTAGAATATCCAGGAAAGGACAAAACAATAATTCAATTCTGCAACCCTATCTATTCCTCCTGATATGCTCTTATTCCAGGGCTTTTCCTTTCTCCGAAAGCCTGGGTTGTACACTAACAGTTTGATTATCTCTGACAAAGAGAATAGGGCTTAGAACTCACCGGAATTGAAAGTACTAATGAGAATTGAGCATCTTATGCCAAAAGTGCTTTAATCACTTTATACTTGTTTACTCATTTCCATAATAAATATGCCAGTAGCATCGAAGAAGAAATAGACTCCCACGATCAAACTTTCTCTTTCAAGCATCACATCAGAAGTACAACAAAAACTATTCCGTTGCTCTACATTCAGAATCATACAAGGCAGTTACATTTGGCTCAGCTACTCAAGGCTACGGAGATCTTCTCACAAAGCAGTAAGCAATAAAAATACCTACCCAGAGCTGCTTGAGTGGCTACCACCTGAGAGCCCACTCACAATGCATAAGGCAGCGTCAGCACTGCGCAATGTCACCACTCTGTGTCAACAAAGAAACAACAGCCACAGTGACAACACAAGACACACATACTTCAAAGGTTTATTCAAAACAAACAGTGCATACAAAAAGGGACAGAGTAGAGACATAAAAAGCTATACAAGTTATTTTAACTGTAGGATGAGTCTCCATTAATGGACTTCTTGGGTTCTGAACAGTAGCTCGGTGGTACAGCATTTGCCTACAAAATGAAAAGTCCTAGGCTCAATCCCAGTACAACGGAAAGCACACTGCGTAAAATGGGCACTTGCGAGGCGCATGGCAACTAACTGAACCACGGTATTTGAAGTTTCTGATATTTCTACCGGCTTCACTTGGGACCAGCAAGGCATTTTCTCAAAGGACGAGACTGTGTTCCTCAGGCTGACATCCTGAACATCCTCCTCTTCAGTTCTGCAGCTTTCTCATCTATCCGAGCACAGCACTCCTCTGTTGCCTTCTCAATGCCTTCGTGGTATTTCTCCAAAGCAGTCTTCAAGCTTACAAATATTTCCTAAGTGGCAAATGAAAGAGAAAAAGGACAATTCTATGCACCGGGCTAGTCTAAATATGAGTTAGAAACATTCCAGCCATTTCATCCATTCTGATCAGTAATATTATAAAGCCTATATTATTACATACATCTATGTGTACCTTCTCTTACAAAAAAACTAACTCAAAAAGTCTGCTACATAAAAAGCAAGAACAAAACCATGTACTGAGAGCCAGGATTCCAGGACATAAAAGCAAACACTTGGGGTGGGGAGTGTACAGCTATGGTAAGCACTTACCCAGCAAAAATAAGGGCCTCAGTCCAACCCCGGTGCTGAGACCCAGAAGTTAACAGTAACACCCCTCAAGGCCAAATATTTATAACTATCCTGATTTAAATTATGGTTCTTTTAAAATTAAATGTGGGAAATGTCTAGATTTTTATGGATAACTATATAATCTGCAACAGACCTTAATAATTTAAACATATGTAAGTAGATTTAAGCCATTGATAGTCTGAAACTATACCACTTCTAAAATCACTTTAATAAACTGATCAGGTAGTTTTACTAATGAAAATCCTATATGGATACGCTAAGAATTTTAAAAGGAGAATAAGACAGCTTTTAAAGACTGAATAGAATAAGAAACAATTATGTACCTACTATGAGAAGGGAGGTGGAGACAGACAAGAGAGACCCTGCCTCAAAACAAGTTGTGAGATGAGGACTAATACTTGAGCTTGGCCTCTGACTGACACAAGAATGCAATCACATGCTCAAGCCCACCCACCCCCCCCACACACAAACTAGCATCGAAAAATCAATAGAATTCTACAAAGGTACAGGCTATAGTAACTAATGAAAGCAGCACTTTCTCAGGGGCAGTAAATTGATGCACTGGTCTCATACACCGCTAGATTTGCTACTATTTATGTTTAAATCTATTTCAGATATCTTAATTTGAATACAACATGGATAACTCAAAATAGTATAGGGGTATTCCAGAACACCCCTGTCTTTTCAGCATCTGTGCTACCTGTGAAAGGTGAGAACCATTATTCCCAATTCTGCACCCCCAGGTGCCAACAAGCGCACTTACGCACACAATACGGCAGTGTCACTTGGACAAAGGGAGAACAACTGGGAAGGGTGAACTGTCATGCCTAGACCTTTGCTCAATAATTCTGTGTACTAGGGGTGAGCGGTGGAGAGGCAGACAAATGACAGCGCAGCAAGGAGTCCGGTTCTACTCATCATCTCGACCTTGGAGAACAAAGAACGCTGGTCACATCTTCAGAGGAGCCATGCCAGTGAGCTGCACACTGCACACCAATCATGACACAACATGGCAGAGGAGACCAGGGATGAAACCATATTTTGTGAATAATGTGTATATAATTCTGACAGAAATGCAAGTATTTATATAAACATCTTTTGTTTCCATTAAAATTACAATTATGAAAACACAAACTTCATCAGGTGACAGTAAACAATGAGAAATAATTAGTGTGAATGATGGATCTAAACTGATATTGCTATTTTGGAAATCTATGTTGAAATAACATATAGAGTATAAAGGAAATAATAAAATCTTGAATTAAAAGATTGTGTAATAGTGTCATTAAAGTACGGTTAAAAGTAATAGGTTCCTTAAAGTACGGGTAAAAAAATCTTCACTTGCGGGCTGGAGAGATGGCTTAGAGGTTAAGCGCTTGCCTGTGAAGCCTAAGGACCCCGGTTCGAGGCTCGGTTCCCCAGGTCCCACGTTAGCCAGATGCACAAGGGGGCGCATGTGTCTGGAGTTCGTTTGCAGAGGCTGGAAGCCCTGGCGCGCCCATTCTCTCTCTCTCCCTCTATCTGTCTTTCTCTCTGTGTCTGTTGCTCTCAAATAAATAAACAATTTAAAAAAAAAATTTAAAAACAAATCTTCACTTGGTGGGCTGGAGAGATGGCTTAGTGGTTAAGCACTTGCCTGTGAAGCCTAAGGACCCTAGTTCGAGGCTTGATTCCCCAGAACCCATGTAAGCCAGATGCACAAGATGATGCATGCATCTGGAGTTCATTTGCAGTGGCTGCAGACCCTGGCACGCCCACTCTCTCTCTTTCTCTGACTCTTTCTCTCTGTGTCTGTTGCTCTCAAATAAATAAATAAAAAATAAACAAAAAACTTTAAAAAAAATCTTCACTTGGCAAAAATTCGTGAAGAAGGAGGTGATCCTTTCACTATAGTCATCATTCACTCTGATATCAGGGTGAGGTCACTGTTCATCATGCAGTTCCAGGAGGCAGGTACTGCCAGGCTTGGCCACAGCCTTACTTTGGAAGACTGTGTCTAGTACTGGGCTCTGTATTCTAAAGGGAATAAGAACAAGTAAGAAACACAGGTACTAGTAAACAGAAGAATGATGACTGAAATTAAGCAACATAAAATATGGGTGGACAAGTGGGGCTAATAAACCCAAATAAGAGAAGAATGAAAGGGCCCATGATGATTATCTTGAAACATCTGAAGGGTTATTCAGTAGAAGAGGGTTTAAGACTGTTCCAGAGGGAGGATCTGGGTTCACCCGAGTATAGACACTAGATACTTCAAATTCAAAATGAGAAATTGCATTTTAATAAGTGGAGCTGTAGAAGAGCAGTTTGCATGGTCATTGGCTATCTCCCATTGCAAACACAAACAAGTAGAACCTATCAGTGTTCTCAAAAGCCACCCTGCTCTAAAGACAAAAGTTAATACAATTAAGGAGCAGGAGAAAGAACATAGATTTTTGAAAACCATTCAGATTCATGGGTCTCATAGTTGTAATACTATTACAATGTGTTCATTCATTTAAAATTCCTTACTGAATTCCAGTTTTAAGAATGTGTGCTAGATGACCTTTTAATTTTATACATCTTTATGGAAAGTGTACCACACTTGACTCCATCCTGTTCATGGTTTGGCATGACATACTAAGGTTAACCGTATGTAATTGCTATTGACAAGAAACTTCAAATATTACTTGTGAGATATATATACATATATATATATATATTATATATATGCACAAAACTAACAGTAATAAATAGTAGCATGGATATCTTTTATGATTAATAAAGACATCTCAAATCTGAGTTAATTACTAACTTGTTAATAGTTCATTAATTGTACCAAAGATTTGTGATTCAATTTAGTTGAGGTAGAATTAAATATCTCCTGAAGTCTTTTAAATCCTTACCCTAGAGACAAACAGATAATTCAGGGCAAGCAAAAGAAAGGTAGCTAGAATACAGAAAGAAAATTATTAATACAAAGATCAGGAAGACCAAGGAGAATCATAGCTATTTTATTTTCATTCATTTTTTCCCCTTCCCTTTCTACGTTCTGAAAGCCTCTTGATCCAATATCCGCTATGTCCGTGCACACTTAATATGTGTGAGTGTTAATATGTACCTTATCTGGGAAGTAAGACTACCTGAGAACAGGTAAGGGGCTTGCCTGCTGTGGTTCTTTTTATGTTAGAGATCTTTGCATATGGTGTGGCTGGTGAAAGATAGTGACAGCAAGTGTTTACATAGTTCTAAGGGTGTTTTGGAAAATTCGATCTAATGTGCTAAGACAGGCTGGATGAAAAAGAATGAAAAAAATGAGGCCAGGGAAAGGCTTGGGAGAAGGCTCAGCTGGTAAAGTGCTTGCTGCAGAAGTGTGAGGGCCTAAGGTCAGATTCCCAGAATCCATGCAAATTCCAGGCATGGTAGTGTATTCCTGTAATCCCAGCACTTAGGAGACAAAGAAGGGTGGGTTCCTGGGGTAGGCCAGTTAGCTAGACTAGACAAATTTGTGAGCTCTGCTTCAGTGAGAGATCCTGTCTCAACCCGTAAGCTGAAGAGCCACTGAGGAAGACACACAACATAGACCTATGACCTCCACGTCAGTACACACACATGAAGAATATGCACACACACATGCTCATGTAAAAATAAAAAGAAATAAAAAGAGGGCAAAGGATTTCACAAAATTACTATGGTTCATTTTAATGACTGCTGGTAGAATACCCTGAACAACCGCCCTGGTACAATCTTGAAGAAATTAAGTCAAATTTCAAACATTAAGGAGAGGATACAAATGTAACAAGTACATTAGTGACAGACTATAGTCTGACACACTGGCAGTTGGAATGACAGAAACATTTTATGTTTGGTATTGTACCACCACATTGAAAGATAAAGACGTGGAAGATGTCCGACATTATTAAACTTAAGACTGTCTATGAAGTAACAAAATATAATATTCAAGGGCTGGAGAGATGGCTTAATGCAAAGCCAAAAGATGCAGATTTGATTCCCCAGTACTCAAAAATCTTCATTAAAAAGGTCACATAATCTATGTTTTAAGCACACGAGACAATGGAAAATTAATTTATGAACACACTCTCACCTGGGACTTCAGTTTCTCCCTTTCTGTAGCATCTTTCAGCTGCTGAATTCCGAACTTAATCTTTTGGATTTCTTGATTCAGCGTGGTCACTTGCTCACAGATGGCACCTCTTTTTTCTTGAACTTTATTGCAATCTCTAAAAGGAAACAGCCAGCCAGTAAAACTTCCTAAGCATGTAAGAAGGTAAAGACCTCTCCTGTTTTTATTCAAGGTAAACAAGTATCAGTATTTGCTCAACAAACCTAAAACTCTTCTTAGGAAGCTAAACAAAGCAAAGACTGTCGGGATGGCTCAGTGGTTAAAGGCACTTGCTTGCAAAGTTGGCTTGGGTTCATTTCCCCAGCCAACCACATCAAAGCCAGGCAGCCTTCTCTTGGCAAAGGAATCTGTCATGACTCCTCCCCACACATGAAAATAAACAAAATTATCACTACACTTCCACCCTACAAACAACTTCTTTAAGATGAAGGTTTTTAGCTGCACCTCTTCAGTTATGCACATCTGTGTCCTGCTGGTGGGACTGGCAGTTAGTACAACCTCTCTGAAAGGCAGTTTGGCAACAAATTCAAACTCCTCAGGCTCTGCCTTTTCCTTTATCTGCATGAGGTGTGCAAACCCTCACAGTCCCTCATGTCACTCTCGGGACTAAGTGACATCCTAGATAGGTGTTTAGCATGTACTCCAAACACACACTTGGGACTGACAGGGAGAAGACTACCAAGGAAATAACCCAGCATACAGGCAAAAACGAAAGCTTAACAAAATCTCAATTCTTAACTGAATAACAATAAAACATGTCTCCTAATCTAATTAGAGTGCTGTCCTAAGTGTGCTGGAGTAGAATAGCACTGGAACCCCTGTGAGGATACCACCAGGGAATGGAGCTGTGTTGTCTCAAATGGTAACAAGCAAGGAGAAACAAGAAACAAATCCATAGCCAAACTACAGACAGATCTGTAAGCTTTATGACTCATCTGTTCAGTCACCTACAGTTTTGAAAACATCATAGCTTTGAAGTTTTGAGGGGGCACATGCCAGCCTTTCCCAGTCACCATCTAATATGTTAAAATTGAAAACAGGAATCCTACTCAATTACTGTTCGCTTGTACTGCTTAACATCCTCATGCTTCTTGTTTATTTTGAATTGTGTTGTGGCAAGTTTGTCCTTCTTCACAACGATCAGTCTTTTGAATGAATTTTCTTCAGTTTTCAATTTCTTTAGTTCTGACGAATCACTTTCAATTTGGTCCTCCAACTTCAGACTCTGTATTTTGTGAAGAATATATGAAGTCAATAGGATCATAGGATTTATAAACAAAATGAAAGGATATTCTCTAGAATGAGTTTTAGTACACAAATTTGAAGTGGAATACAGCCCCAGAGGCTCAGGAGGAAAATGTTAACTGCAAGGGGGACAACAGACAGGCAAGAGGGAACTGAAGAGTTTTCACCATGCTGCTTCTCTAGCATGACTAAAGAGGAACTGACAAAGAGTGGCTAGAGGCCAGAGCCCAGGGGTAGAAAGAAAATGGGTCAAAACAGTGGAAGCAGAGCCTAGTCTTGGTGACTTGATGACAGATAATGACACTACTTAGGAAGGAATATTTCAGGCAATGTCCCCTTCTAACCATGGTACTTTTCTCAAAAGAAAACTTTTTACGGAATGTAATGTTATTCATGCCAGGGTGGTCTGTATTAGGGTGATAGCTCAGAAAAAGGGTGTGTGGTAGTTTGACTGTATGGCCCCATAGGCTCAATTAATAAAATTGAGTTTGCAGCTTCAGCCCGTAGCAAGCAGACTCCTGCTACAGGGGCACATGGGGATGGATGTGAATTCCAGCCCAAAGGTATGTAGAGAGGTTTGAGCTGGTGTGTGTGTGGAGGGGAGGGGGGTAGATGTCAGGGTCCCTGCATGTTGCTTTTTTGGTGTTTACTGTCAATTTCTCTCTGCTTGGATCTGTGAAAGGGCGCCAGTTTCTTCTGCTATTAACAGAACTTCCCCTGGATCTATAAGCTGAAATAAATCCTGTTCCTCCCATAAACTCTGTCTGGTCAAATGTTCATATCCCAGCAACCTAGAACTGACTACACCAGGGTATTTAAGCTTTTAGACTGAGAAACTTCAATGACAGTGTTAGCTCTTATTACTCAGGGATGAGACTGTGCCATAAGCCTCAACCTCTTTATAAATCCTAGGCACAATGTTGTCACGAGACTGGGACTATTAGAAAAACTTTAAATGTTCATTATTATTATTCAAATTATATATGGCTAAGTGCTATATTAATTTATTATTCATTTCATCTAAAGGTTAAGTAGGTTATTACTATGTTAAAGATGAAGTGTCTGATTCTCTCATGCATACTGCCACATCTATTATACTATAAAATAATCTTGTTTTCTTTAGGAAAATAGTGACAAAATGTGAAAGTAAAACTAAGAAGCTATAATAAGTCATTGCGTAATAAAATCATAAATATCATATAATACAAACCTCCTTTAAGATACTGCTTAGCTTTTCCCTATTATCTGCAAGATCCTGTATCTTCTTTTGATACAACTGTACCTCCAGCTGACATGAAGGCAGACAGTCAACTGAATCTCTATAGATTTCATACTTCTCCATCACTTCTTGCTTTGAAAGAAAAAAAAAGCAGATCAGTATGATATTCTCCTTTATGAAACTGCAATAATGTCAGTTTGTTTGCTCTTTTATAATTTTTACATTTGGTTCTGAAAGCTTAAGAGCTCAGAACAATTACATTTCTAGCTTGGTGACAAAGTGACTGGCACGTGTCTAAGCACATGTAATTATGCCTCTTCACTGCCAAGCACACTCAAACAATGAAACCCACCACTACTGTCCTAAATCACCGCTCACCCGTTGTACCCTCCAAAGGTTATTCATGGTACTATTCAAAAGACATCAGTTTTTCTGGGGAAAGAACTTTGTGGTAAAAAGCTTGCTTTGAACATGCAAAGGCCTGGAATTTGACCCCCAACACCACCTAAAACTCTCAAAGTTCATTATGCAAATTTGCAAACCACCTTGATTATAAATAAGCTTTTTACCCATTTAAATAACTGCTACCAATAGCTGATTTCTTAAAAAGCTAAGTCTGTCTTCTAAAATTACAAAATGAACATACATTTACTACACTTACATAACAACACACAGATTGATTTCCTTTTCTCTACTCGCCTACACCTCTCTTCCCCTTGTTAAACAAGTAAATTTCTCTTCAGGAAACACCTGGTAATATTTCCAGCTGTCTTTCACTAATTTGTAAATATTCATTGCATATAATAGACAGAATCCCTTTACCTGTCAGATATAATAAACATATGACTTAGAAGGTCTTTTTTCTCCCAGTCTTTGGGTTGCCAATTTCAATTTAAAAACATCAGGGTATACTGTACACACCTTATAATCCCAACACTCAAGAGGCTGAGGAAGGAGGATCATGAGTTCCAGGCCAACCTGGGCTACATGGCTAGTCCCTATCTCAAGAGGGAAGGATTCCATCACAGTTAAAGACTATTTAAGTGTTCAAAATTTTCTAAGATTGTTAAAATTTTCAACTTAAAACTATGTAAGTTTTGTTTTTCTAGAGGAATGGCTAATTGTAATAGAACTGTTCTTTTCATTTTTTCAATTGGCAGTGCTCGGGGAATCGGATCAGGGCCTTGCTCATGCTATGCACAGACTCTACCACTGAGCCACACCCCAGCTCTGCCAAAACTCTTTAAATCACCATCCGTCTCCCGCAATTCACACACGACTAAGTAAGAATGAGGCTTTAAAAGAAAATGAAAACAAGAAAAGCATCAAAATAAAAGGGAAACTTACCCTGGAATTTTTAAGCTTCTGGACTGTGTCCTTCATCTTTTCTTTGTAATTCTTAACCTTCTCTGGGGAATCCACAATTTTTGTTTTTAAACTATCTTGTACTTCTTTCAAAGAAACCACTGACAATTTCAGTTCATTCTGTTGAGAGAGAAATATTTTTACTAATTGGTTAGAATAATAAAATTGGTTTCTTGGAGATGGAGAGATGACTTAGAGGTTAAGGCACTTGCCTGAGAAGCCTAAGGACCCAGGTTCAATACCCAAGTACCCATGTAAAGCCAGATGCACAAGGTGGCACATGCATCTGCAGTTAGTCTGTAGTGGCTAGAAGCCCTGGCATGCCCATTCTCTTCTCTCTCATTCACACTCAAAGAGATAAGAATATTTTCAAAAAACTGCTTTCTTAATATTTGAGCCATGGAAAACAAGTGGTGGGCTCATGTTTACTGTAGTGGGAGTAAAACTGAATTCTGAGCTGGCTGTGGTGGCACAAATCTTTAATCCCAGTAGTTAAGAGGGAGAGGTAGGAAAATCATCGTAAGTTTGAGGTTACCTTGAGACTACATAGATTATTTGGTTGGCCTGGGCTAGAGCAAGACTCTACCTCAAAAAACAAAACAAAGAAACAAGCAGAAAAAACTAAATTATGACCATAACACTAGCTTGGCTAACTGGTCACATCCATCCACAGGACTATGGTCAAATCCCTTAGCATGGCTCACAGGGCCTTCCATGGTATTTGTGGTCCTCCTAAAATATCCCATTATCCTATTTCTGTTGTATTTCCATTGGTCTCCTTGATTATACTACTCATAATTCCACTCCATCCTCCACAAGCAGTACAGTTACTGTACATGCAACATGATAATCACGTATTTAATGTGTTTACAATTAGCTGAGTGACCTGGATTGGTACCAAATTACTTTGGTGCATCTGGTACCCAAAACCACTAAGAGCACCGAGAAGAGCTGGTGCTTAGGACTGTTTACTATCACAGCAAATGCCTCCTTCACCTGAATCCCTACATTGCCAAGGTGAAACAAAGTTACTCAAAGAAAACTCAAGGGGACACTTTGAAACACTGGGAGTGGAGGGGAAAAGCCTTTAGGATACAAAACCGCCTGAGCAAAAGCAAACAAATTGGATGACACTGAATTCAAAAGCTTCCATACAACAAAGGAAATAATTAACAGGGTGAAAGACAACCTAAGAATGGAAGAAAATACTTATAAACTAAACATCAGAAAATCCTGCACTAATGTAGAAGAAACTCCCAAAACTCAATAATTATACAATGGGAAGTTAGGGCTCGAGAAATGGCTTAGCAGTTAAGGCACTTTCCTGCAAAGGCAAAGGACCCATTACCCAGGACCTATGTAAGCCAGATGCACAAAGGGGTGCATGTATCTGGAGTTTTTTTGCAGGGGCTGAAGGCCCTAGCATGCCCATTCTTTCTTTCTGTCTCTCAAATAAATAAATATTTTAAAAAATTAAAAAGGTTACTTATAGAAAAATAGACATTTCTCAAAAGAACAGCAACAAATAGTCAGTAGTATATGGAAAACAAGTAGCTAAACATCTCCAAGCACCAGAGAAATGTACATCAAAATCACAATAAAATGTCTATTACCCACTCCAGAAAAAAAAATGACTAATAAATAAATGCAAACATGATGAGTATGTGAAGAAAAGGAAACTGTTGCACACTGTTGGTTGGAATATGAATTAGGCAACCATTCTAGGACATGGTATGAAGGTTCCCCACAAGATTAAAACTTGAACTACCATGCAATCTACGATGTCAAGACTGGGCTGCTGTCCCAAGGATATAAAATCAACATACTGAGGAAACATGTGAATGGCCATGTTTAGTGCAGCATCATTAACAAGAGACAAGGAACAGAAAAAAACCTGTGTACATAAGTAATGGATTAGTAAGACAAATGTAGTAGATACATACAATGTGAATTGAATAGGCTTGAATTATAAAAAACAAACAAACAAAAAAAAAAGAATGGAACCCTGCCATTTGTGACAATGTGCTAGAAATGGAGATCATTTGGTTCTGGACTATTAGCAAGGACACAAAGGCAAGCCTTACATGAGCACACTCACATGAGAATGTAAAACAGCTCATTCCACAGGAGTTTTAAGTAGAATGAGGAGAGGTTACAGTTAGACAGTCGTCCCACTGTGCTACCACACAGTACAGTGCCTATAGAGAACAACCAGATACTGTGCGTTTCAGAAAAGTTAAGTTTGTTTCACCTTAAGGATAAAAGATTACAGAGAAACATTTGGCTATCATATGAAATGGCTAAAACACTCCTGCACATGGTATATTCAAACTTCAGATGCTAGATAATAAAAAGGACACTTACCAAACGCTTGGTTTTCTCTGAAATATCTGATTTCTTTTGAGCATTTCCCTCTTGCAGCACAATCTAAGAGAAAAAGAAAACATCACTTTATCATGATTTGAAATAGACAAGTTTAGCCATGCACTGACTTTCTCTCTTCATCTAAAAGAAATGGCCCAAAGTTCCTTTACATGGTAGTTGTGGTGGTCAATCTTGTCAACATTAACACTTAGATTAGGAAAGTACTTTTGAGTTTGCCCATGTGGGCATTTCTAGACAGATCATGGGGACTCAACACAGCAATGGATTCAGAATAAGAACAGGCTACTGGAAGTAGAACTTCCGACCGAGTGGACTACATGGGCTGCCTCGGCCCCTTCCGTCTCCTCTCTTCCTTCTGTCCTCCATGTAGTGAGCTTCTCCGCATGCCTCCTCCTCCACGGTAGACTGAACATGCTGGTATGCAGAGAGAAGAAACCCTTCCAAAGCTCTGTGCTTATGCAAGTACTCTGGTCCCAGCAACTGCAACTCTGACTCATGCCTAAATTTAATCCGAACAACTGCATAAGTTATGTCTTAACAACACAGAGGAACTTTGAAAAACATACATGAATGGAAAAAAACTAGTTTTAGTTTCTTCTTAAGTACAACTATTTGTTAATTGGATGTTTGTAGTACCTACTGGGCATTCCATACATACCTTGGAACAAGAGGCAAACAAATTCTTCTTTCCTTTCAATGACTGGCACACAGCACTTGCTTTTTATCATGGCAAAGGCCAAAGCTACAGCTTTGCAGATGGGAAGGGCTCACAGTGACGTGAACTAACTCTAGAGATGTGAACCATCTTGAAGGGATGGTTCAAGAGGTGAATGCTAGATGCTGAGTACTGCCTCGTTTGCCTTAAAAACCTACAAGATCCTGAAGCAGCCCCAAGGGCTTGCTGTGTGGTACAGGGTACCACAGCTTATGGCAGGACTGAACACAGGCTCCCAGAGAATTCTGTTCACCCAGATGGCACATCATTCTGGCAACACCACCATCATCACACTTCACAGCTGAGAGAAGACAAATTTGTTCTAAGGACCATAAATAAGTATCACAATCTACTCTGCTGCTTCAGTAACTGACAGTAATGTTTTCTTGCTCTCACTTTGAGCCACTTCATGTCGACACTGTCCAAAGTTGTTTCATGACAGATACCGTTTTTTGACGGAACTCCTGGTTGAGCAACTGCTGCAGATCCTGAATATCATCCATGAGCTGCTTGAACTCTTCCTGCTCTTCAACGGGAACGGAGCTACACACAGCAAAGCAGGTTAGAAGAATGTCTGCTGAATTCTTACTTTCAGAAGTCAAAACTAAAACCCATGCCCTTAAGTAACTTCAAACTTTGCTTCCCTGACATTTAAAGCAGGTACCTTTGCCTTTTACTAACAGAAAAAAAAAAAAAAAAAAAACCAACTCAGAGGAGTTCCTTCCATTTCCCAACAAAGAGGGGGAGGATTACAATGATGAAAAGCAATGCCCGGGAGAAACTGCACTTCAGAGCTCGGTCTTTCACAAGGCCGGTGATGCCACGGCTGCAACTGCAGCCGCAGCTGCAGTCAGCAAGATGACTGACAGGGAGAACACGGCATTCTGCAGCAGACACTCCTGCTCTGCTGTGCTACTCAGCAGGTTGGGTGTGTGACATTCAGTGTTTGCAACCTAAGGTAAGTCTCTAGGTTTCTGGGGATGAAACCCTAACCTAAGTTACGAGCACCAGCATGTACAAGAACTAAGACAAGAATGATTCTTCCCCCTACAAGCTAATGAGCCAGAATTCAAACCACACACTCTTACAGTAAAACTTGTAACAAGATTAATTGATCTGAAGCAAGAAAGAAGCCAGATAACTACTGCTTATCTAGGCAAGGCAAATACTGCAGATACGACTCAGGAAAGAAGTTAACAGCCTCAAACAAGTCAGGTGATATACTAACAGAAGCCAGTAAAGATGCAATCTAAGATTAGACAGAAGAAAATGATTTGTTTTTATTTTAGAAAAGACCAGCTTACATACCCTGCTGTTTCTCAAGGAAGGTAAAGAAACTCAAGATAGATGGTAGCACTGCAATGTTATTAAGACTCACTCTGTATTCTGAAGTAGCATTTACTTTGTACATCCTCTCACTTACTCAAGTCTTTCCAATTTCATCAGTGCTTCCTGGTGTGCAGTGTTTAGCTGCTGCATTTTGTCCACCGAGGATTTCTATTAAAGCAATTGTAATAGTTTTATATTAGCACATTTCAGGAATGATGTATTTTAAAAAAACGTATTGCAAATGTTTACTTACCATAAGAAACAATAAGTTCAATCAGTTAAAAATTAATAAAAAATTAAGAATTTTTCTCCCTTCTTAAAAATGCTGAGATTAAATTTAGAGCCTTATGCAGGTCAAGCATGAGCTCTACCTCTCAGCTGCATTCCAAGAATTTCTTTACATTCCACAAAAGTTGAGTTCTTTCCGTAGTTAGGCAATGTGTTAGAAGCTGTGAATTTTCCATAAATGCAGCTTATATTTTCTGAACTTAAGTAGTTTTGCCTCTTTCAACAGTCAAACATGAATTAAAAAGTATCAAACAACGTAGAGCAATTAGCCCAACAAAACTAGGTATGTCACTGGCACAAACACATGTAAGCTCGGGAGAGTTGGTGATGGTTAGGGGCATAAGCTTGTCAGGACTGGTGCTAAGAAGCAATTATAAAGCTTAGTGTGGCTGGATCTTGATATCTAGCTGTCTCCAGCTGGTAAATTAATTTCCAGAGCTGAATCTTATACTGCAATACTGGACAACAATGGAAACAGTCAGTCCAAGTAGGCCATTGTTTGAAACATGAACTTCAAATACCTCAGTTATTTACAAAACACTATGCTATCCATGCACCCTTCTGAGAGAACTATAAATCGATCCACACTATGCTCCATAATATTCCCTAATATAGAAGAAGCCTCAATTACAAGATCATATCTCTATTGCCAAGAACATAACATTTTTTTAAAATAATTTATTTTTATTTATTTGACAGAGAGAAAGAGAGAGAGAATGGGCATGCCAGGGCTCCAGCCACTGCAAACGAACTCCAGATGCATGTTCCCCATTGTGCATCTGGCTTACATGGGTCCTGGGGACTCAAACCAGGGTCCTTGGGCTTTGCAGACAAACGCCTTAGCTGCTAAGCCATCCCTCCAGCTCCAAACGTAACATTTTAAAATATGCTTTCTAAATAAAATCTACAACTTTCTATAATACATACTTCAATTCTAAGGACCCCCTCCCAATTGGATGGGTATCAGTGACAACATTTCAAGACAGATGAGGAATTCACAAATGATATCAGCAATCTGCTGAGTACCCACAGACACACGTAAGTCTTACATTCTGAATAAGGAAGTCTGCATAAGTCTCTCGGCACGCCTCTCGGAAGTGGATGAAGTTGATGATGCCACTCAGAAAGCGACTTGTCCGCTTTGCTTCTGCAATGGGAAGCAGGACTGGGATCTTTGCAATGACACAACAGAATAATAAAAGTTCTTTTTCTCCTACCATATCACATAGCTCTTAGTATGTAAAACTGTGTGTTATAATAATGTGCAGAACATGTGTTTTTACTTAAAGATCAGAATTACTTTTGCTATTAATAACAAAGAAAGGGAAGGGAAGGGAAGGGGAAGAGAGTTGAGAGGAGAGGAGAGTTAGATTAAAAGGGAAAGGAAGAGAAAAAGAAAGGATGCAAATTAATATGGACCATAAGGAAAAAACGAGAGGCCATGTCCTTCTAATCTTGAAACAGAAAGACAAATAAAAAGCACAAAGCAACAAATTTTCGACACCAAAACACAGGCAATGCAAGACGCAACTCCTAAGCCCAAAGCCAGAGGTGAACCTTATTAATGCACTTGCTAGAGCATACACAGAACCCCTGAGTTTTGCTGACGATGAAGCTGGAGAGGTCAGTTAGCAACAGCCTACAGGACCCAGTACTTCACAAGCGGGAGCTGCAGAGAGCATGAGCTCTGGAGGTCAGGAAAGCAGTTGGCTTAGGTTCTTAGCTGAACTCCATGGCTATGAAGAAACTACTAATGCTAATCAAACACTCAGTGAAAAAAACCAGGAATAAACAGTATGTAATGCAAAATGTCTGGCATCTAATAAGTGGCCAGACATTTAAAAAAAGAACTAGAGAGTATGTATCAGAGCCAAACAAATAAAGGACACTTAAATAAAGCTAATAGGACACTACATTTTACTATAACATTGTACCTATTATTGGTGCTAAAAGATCACTTCTCCAAGGTAAAAGGAATTGTTAATTTGATAAAACTGGTTTAATTAATTTATTATAGAACAGCACACCTGAGTATTATCTGAATCTATACTCCCCAAATGAAAGAACATTTTTTGCATATAAGGCACTTAGAAAAAATAATCAGAAAAACAACTCTTCTGTGGCTCTGCAAAGGAAAAAAAATGCCATTTTGAAAAGTTTTAACCTGGGCTGGGAAGTTGGCTCAGTAATTAAGGTGCTTGCCTACAAAGCTTAATGCCCTGGGTTCAACCACATATAGCCAGATGCACAAAGTGGTGCATGCATCTGGTGTTCATTTGCAGTGGCTAGAGGCCCTGATATGCCCATACACTCACTCACTCTCCCTCTCTCTGTTTGCAAATAAATAGATAACTTTTTAAAAAGATTTACCCATATATATGATATATGCTTTTTTTAAAATTTTTTTTTAATTTTTAATTTATTTATTTGAGAGCGACAGACACAGAGAGAAAGACAGATAGAGGGAGAGAGAGAGAATGGGCGCGCCAGGGCTTCCAGCCTCTGCAAACGAACTCCAGACACGTGCGCCCCCTTGTGTATCTGGCTAACGTGGGACCTGGGGAACCGAGCCTCGAACCGGGGTCCTTAGGCTTCACAGGCAAGCGCTTAACCGCTAAGCCATCTCTCCAGCCCGATATATGCTTTTTAAAACCCATTTCTTTTTAAATTTTTATTTTGCATTTCTTGATGGAAACACAAAAGGGTAAGTTACAAATACATGTCTACTAAAATTGTCTGAAATTCACACTTACTTGGATATAGAATATCAGCAATCTCAAAGTCATTCACCCGACAAATGGGCATGAATGAGTCCCTTGAGGATAAAGAGAATGAATACTGTAAATTACATAATAAGCCATAGGATGCAACATAAGATGCAAACATCTTATTTTCAGGGAGATTGCTGAATGTATTTAGCAATGATAAAGCGCCAAATCAGAAGCCCTACAATGAATACTTTTATAGTACTGAAATCTATTTATTCTGACATATTACACTAGTATTGCAATACCAATGTATATAGATGAATTCTAATCTATACACCTTCTTAGAGACCTGAAGAGTATTTAAGAACCCAAAGCTCTCCACAAAATTAACAATCAGTTTCACATTTATATCACCTTAGAACTTCAGCTGAAAGCATCCTGACACATATCAGAGGTATTACTCTGTTTGGTTGAAACCTACAGTTTTGAATGTATATAGTAAAATGGAAAGGGAGATGCTCCTTCCCAAAGAAAATAATATAGTCCAAGAGTTAATGAAATGTAAATATGAAAGTAAACAAAGAACAAGTCGCTCTACTCACAGATGAAAATATAAATTGCAGACTGGTAAAAAGCCTTCCATTATATGTGGATACATGACTTCAGTATTCACTGGCATCTGAATGGAATTAATTATGAAATCTATGTTATACACTATTAGGAAAATGAGAAGAATTCAACAATAAAATCTGTAACCATTCATTAAGATCAAACTATATCAACTTACTATCATTACATTTGTGTGTGTGTATATATATATATCTTCCAGTCCAAAGCTAGAGTTGGCATTAATATCAACAATGCTAGGTTCACAATGGTACTTAACACAAATTATTAAATGAATGTAAAAATGAAGGAGTAATAAAGACTCCTTCGTAAACATCAGGTTATGCAGGGCATTTTACATTTGTTCTGTTTTTGTGACCCTATTTCAAAGGGTTAGCCTAGATTTATCAAGAAACTACACCTTTGCAAAGTTCATACTGAATAGAGATTAAAACCTTTGCTCTGTAAAAATATATATATAAAAGAACCCATGTAATCATAAGCTAGGAATTGTGGCATATGCCTGTAATCCTAGCTCCTAGAAAGATCACGAGGTTAAGGCCTAGGCTACAAAAACAAAGGAGAAAGAATGTTTATTACATTTTTAGTGTATGATGTCCTGATGATTTCATAACAAAACACGATTAAAAAATATTTTTTCTTCCTAGAACTATTAATTTGTTAAAAGATGATTGTCTCATTTCAATTATCTCAATCTTTCTAATTTTGAAGTTCTTTCTAAGAAGAGAATGTTTGTGAAGACTGAGCTGTTGGTTATTAGCTTTGAACAAACTACCAAGCCATCAATAATTTATAGGTTGTCATGTAGGCTGTTTAGTTTAGTTCCCATCTTAGAAAAGCAATCCATATAAACTGTTAGTATGCCCAAGATTCTTTTGCAAGAAACAATAATTTTATAGAAGACTTTAGACTTGCTAAAGTTCTTGTCCTTTTCATGCATGTACTATAAGCAGAACTGCTGTCAAAACCATATCCAAACAAAACACCACATTTTGCCTTCTCCTAAGCTCACCATGTAAAAATGCTCCAGTCGAATTCCATACACTATCTGTAAGGCTCTCATGTAGATCATGTGCAAGACTTCAGGCTACAAGAGAAGAGCAGCTTTTAATATTCATGCACAATAACACCCAATAATATAATCAATGACGGCAAAGAAAAAAGTGGGTGACAAAATTTCCCTGTTTCCCTTGAAATACTTCATCAATTTTTACAAATTTCCAAACATTTTATGATTACCTAGCAAATTCCTCAAATGGAATGTATGGCAAGGGGAGCACTTGTTTACCAATGAGAACAAGTCTATCCAAATGAAACCCAACCAACCATCCACTTTAGGCAAACAGGAAGAAGGGTGGAGCTGTCAGAATCCTGTCAGGTATGTGGAAGAAATATGTGGAATACTGAAGAGGCACTTTTCAAAGAAAAATCATGAAAAACTTTGTCTGTTGTCTCAGATGGTAAGGTTATCTTAGGTTTAAAACTTACCGGAAGAATTGAAATAAGGGGTATAAACTTAATGTAATAATAATAGATTTTAAAAACCATGTTCTAAATTAGTAGTGTCCAAATGCTGGCCTACGAACTTGTTCTAATCCACATACAAGTTTACTGGGTAAGCAGTAGGGTGATAAACATAGAGGAAGTATGATCATCTTTTCATAAAGCTAAATTTATTCAGTTTAAAGGCCTATCATTTGCTCTGAGACTGTGCCTTCCATTGTAAAAAATTAGGGCACTAACATAAACACATTTGCATTCTTATATCATAAAACCAGGGTTTCCTGTATTATCACTTCAAGACCTGCACAGAAAACTGGAAGGAGACTTTGAGATTTTCTGTGACACATAAATAGCTTATTTTTTGCATTTAATAACTAAACGTATAAAGAATAATGTCTGTCAAAACAAGTCAATTCCCTCCAGGGGCATAATGCAAGGAAATTAATCTGTACGCTTCCAAAGACGACCACTTCTAAGCATTGCTTTTCTTTTATGGTTGGAAATCACTAAGTCCCATCAAGCCCTACCAATAAGTGTTAACTTCATACCACCACTCCAATAAAAAGAAAATTTAATATACTTTAATATATCCATGGTCCAAAGCCATTTTTTAAAGAAACCATCATATTAAGAACCAAGTTCCCAATGGGAATGTAGAAATTGCCCCACATATAAACTTAATGTTATTTTAAAATTACAATAGGTGAGCCATTTTTCTCTAGATTAAAAATGACTGGTCTACTTCAAATCTGAAAGTATTTGCTTTTCTTGTCACACTATAAACCTAGTAGCTTACATTGCTCTCAAATACCAGTAGCTACAAGCAAATATAGCCACATTTTACCTTTGGGTTTGGATAAAGGTCATTCTTAGAAAGGTTTTTACCATCGGCTCCAGTTAACAACTTATTGCGAATATGAATCACGATCTCAGCTACATTATATCTGGGGAATGACAAAGTTTCCATTGTGGAAGTTTCCTCCTAGTTGGGGGGGGAAAACAAGAAGGATCAGAAATATACACAGGAAATTGTTCTCATGATCTAGAGACTGATAAACTTAAGAACAAGCTGAAAAAGCCAATGTCTTCATGCTCATAGCAGCGCTACTATCAAATATCCCAGTAAGATAAAGATCAATTTTACACACACCAAAAGAGAGTAGATCGACCTATCCTAAAGTAACAGTGATATCAAAGTAACAGTCATTTTGTGCTAATTTTCCTAATATTACGGTCTTCTAGGGAAGGGGGATTTTTAGTAGATAGATAGTTGGGAAATCTTATTTCTTATTTATACTTGAGGACCAGGATTGAGCAAGATCCTGAGGATTAATTTTCAAAGCAAGACATAAGGCAACAACATCAGCAGAAATGATATGCAAGCAGTACTAGCATAAGGGAAGTAATAAAACTGCATTCTGATGGACACCCCATTCAGTACGCACATGCTGAGATGATTGACAAGATGCAAGCAGGAGAAAGGAGGGGAGGAGAAGAGAATGGATGCTTTAATTAGCAGGAATTCCTACCACCAGAGTCAGAACATTGAAACACACACACAGTGGTTTATTCCTGGGTCCCCTTAAAGTAGTTTTCATAATTTTGTCTCCCCTGCCCACTCCATGGCACAGAGGGAAGTGTTTGGGGCTAGTTTTAAGACTCGCTAGCTCGCAATGATAATACTAGTCACAAGGTACTGGGATCACACATGTATCAACAGCATCAGGAATACCGGCAGGAAGAAAAACTGCCAAGCAGCCAGTGCTCTCACTACCCATATGCATGTTTAAGTCTCAGGGTCCCTTACCCCACCAGAGGAACAGCATGATCGCAGAGAGCCAGGGAGAACATATTCAAATTTGCAAACAAACTAGTAATAGCTCACAATCTTGGGAATTTATTTATTTAAGCTTTTAATGTTTCTAAGAATGTTAGAGGTGTTCACAACTTGCCTAGCCTCCAAGGAATGGAGGACGTCATGCTATAAAATGACTGTCAAGAAATTTTCTAATTCTGCTTGAACTAAGGGAACTTGTTACCACTTGAGTATGAATAATAATTAGATGTCTCTTCCTCACAACGCATAAAGCTATGTGTAACTTTCACCTACTGGTCTGTCTCCACTCACTGCAACTACACAGAATATATCAACCCCTCATTGTGAAAATATTCCCCCAAATATGAAGAAAGTTATTATGTCTTTGCTAAGCATTTTTTCATGATGAAGTATAATTTCCTTACATACGGCCTCTCTTTATGTGACACTGTTAGTAACTTTACCATTTATTAGAAGGAAAATGTATACCTTTCTTTAGTAAAGCAACAAAAATCAACTCAAAAGATGGTGGCCAATTGGAGATGATTCCCAGCAACATCAAGAGAACAACCAGTTATTCAATAGACAGCAACTGATGTCCTCTAATTAAATTCTAACTTTACCTAGAGACAGCCTCAGATCCCACAGGTAGAAGGCTCATGCTCAGAAATGCTCCCTCTTCGACATGCTAGTTGTGAGCTCCAGATTGTTATGCTTCCAACCAACCTACCACATATTGGGGTTCACTCATTTGCAGCTCAGAGGACTCAAGGAAATACTAACATTTATTAGCTTATTATAAAGACAGTTGAACTCCAGATGAAGAGATAATAAATAAGGGAAATTATGAAAGAATGGAATTGCAAGCCCCAAGAACCTTCAAATGTTTAGGTATTCCAGAACTTCTCAAAACCAGTCTTTGGGGGTTTATGGAAGTTTTATTATGAGCACATGACTGATTATAGCAATAGCCACTGGTGTTCAGCACAACTTTCTGCCTTTCTCTTGCCAAGGGCAGGAAGATGAAACTGAATGTCCAAACCTGGAATAAGTGCCTTTGTCTTTCTGATGACCAGCCCCCAATCCTGTAGCAATATGCAGGCTGCCAGGAGTCAGTAAACCGTGAGCATATAAACAGTCACTTCTCACTTTAAAGTTTTCAAAGATTTTAGGTCGTGTATACCAGGAACCTATACACAATGATGAAATAGCACATTACACGATCCTACTAGTATCTATGAAACATTATTTTGCCAATAACTTCTTAAAACTATATATCCAAGTTGAAAACAACAATGTAGATGTGGTCAGCCTAGGGCAGAGCACTGATATAGTAAGGAATGGCCTCGGCTTGGGACTATCATTGTAGTACTCACCAACAGCTGCTAATAATCAACTGAAAAAAATGCTAAGAACTTCACTGTGACCCATTTCACTGAAGTCAGCCTGGATTTCCCCCATGAACCTTATGCTAGGATTTGTGTTTTACATTATTGAACCTTATAGTTGCAAACTTTTATTTTAGACTTAGGGCCATTTTAAATCTAGATTGGATGGCTAACATATTAGCTATCCATTTCAGCATAACTATGTGGGAAATGAAAATATCCCACTCCAAGGGCATTTGTTTGGCATATTTCAGGAACATGTAGAACTCTGCAAGCATAGAAATGGCTCTCAAAAGTTAACCATTGTGAAACAATATTATAACTCTCAACATTAGTAAACAGTGAAAGCAGGCACAGGATTTTCTATGGCACACCTACCTCTTAGAATAAAACAAGACCCTTATAGTACTGGGGATTGAAACCAGGGCCTTGCACATACTAAGCAAGTGTTGTACCACTTGGAACTACATTGCTAGTCCAGGAAAGATTTTGCTAGAGGAAAAGACTGGGTTTCTGATTCATGGCCCAGACAGGTAGTAATTACCTGGAAAACTTTATCAAAACAAGATAACTCTCACTTGTTCTGCACTTCCTTCTTTCATACTTCCAAAACCTGCAGCTACCTCCATCCACCACAAAAGCATAAGTCCCTCCCCTTTGTTAAGCTCTCTATAAGCTTCTACTGGCTTACTCTGCCGAGTTCTATGCTGTATGTGTAAAACTCCTGTGTTTAGGCCCATATTAGATTCTGGGGTGTTTTCCTTTCAATCTTCTGTTCTGTTAATTTCTTCAACTGAAACAATCAAGACTTTGGTGGGAGAAAAGTAAATATAAAATGTGTCAGTTAAGCATTCTACTTTTCATCTAAGTCATAGACTTAAAAACTGTTCATGATAGGAAAAAATAAGTGCTACTTTTCTAACACAAGCTAGATGAGAGCATGACAATAATAGGAAATCATTCTTATCACATTCATCTCCCCTATGTTGTTGTATACTCTTGCCATCAGATTAACACCTAAGACATCTAATGCCTTATATAACATTTATACAAAAATACTTTAATCAGCTTACCTACCATATAAAATCCAAAACTTTCTGCTTAGTTTCTAAAGCCTTTAAAAATCCAGTGAAGTTTCTCCTCCAGGTTTGTTCTCCCCAGTTTGTTCCCTCAACTTTCAATGTTTCATTGTGTCCTAACCCTCTCTGCCTGCCTTGGTATTTCTGATGATCAAGACTTCCATCCTAAAGCTATCAAGAGGCTTACACCTGCACTTAATAGTAATAATTCCTCCCTAATACATATTCTGTCCTTCTTTAGCAGTGAAATTTTAGTTTTGATTCCTCTGTGCATGTATGGAAATGTTAGCTTGAGCACATAGGTAGGCTAACCATCATATACACATGAAGTTTAAGTAAAATGACTCTTAGCCTAGCAAATAGCACACATTAACTTCGAATGCCCCCTCCCCCCACTCCGTTTCTCATTTTCTTCCAACACTACAATGCTGAGCAGACCAAGTAGGGAAGGATTAACTGCCCAAATCTACATACTTCATTTTGATGAAATAAACTGATTTCTAAAAGCCACGACTCCAGGAGAAAGAGAGTAAGGAAAAACTAGCAAGTCACTTGCGATATTAATGCACTAAATAAAAACTTCCTAGAACTCGAGGGAAGAGGAGGGAGTGATCATGCCACACATTGCACAGTAAACGTACACACGCCAATTTCTAACTTCTGGATTAAATATGATCTTTTCTTCATCATTTGATTCATGGTTTTGCATTTGGTTGAGACATCCTTGAGCCATGGAGATGCACAGAAAGTTGACAAGCATCTGCCACCAAACAAGCCTCGTGCCCCATCCTTCTAAAATAAACACATATCCAAGTTTACAGTTGGATGGCAGGACGGGCAGCTCCTCCCACAGGACAGCACCCGCTAGCTTCTTAGTAAATGGGCGAAGGTGGCTGCGGACACTCACGTCCACTGAACAGGAGCTAAGGGTGCGCCCGCATCTTCCAGGCTGGTTTCTCGGGCCTCCACCCCAGCGCAGCGCGTCAGCAGCAGGGCGAGGCCTGGCGTCCCGATCCCGAGGAAGCGGAGGGCGCCTCGGTCCCCTTGACCGGAGCTCCCTGGCCCGCTCGTACTCACCTGTCGTACCAGCCGCCTAGAGGAGGGAGAGTTCAGGGAGAAATACAGGAACTGGGAAAAGTCAACACCGACCGTTGTCACTTTTTAAACCTGCCGCCTCCTACTGGAAGTCCCGCCCCTTTCCGGCCGAACCCACTTCCAGCCGCGCCGGGTGCCGATAAGGCTCAAGAGACTCCGGAAGGCGGGGCTTGAGTCGTGACGGAGAACGCGGCGTCCCAGGAAGACGGAACCGTGGTTCAGGGCGCGTGTTTCCAGTCGGAGCTTCGATTCCGAGGAAAGAAGAGCGCAGCTCCTAGGGGCAGGAGTTCCGGGGCAGTGTTTAGCCAATTGTTACAGACTTCCTCCCGAACTTGGCGTCCCAAGCACCCCGGGATTAGCTGAACCGAACCGACTGTTTCGGGGGACGTCAGTTAAGCTCAGGGGTACGACGGCTAGAGGTTGGGGTTCTCCATCGAGACGACGGTATTACATAGAGTCCCAAAATAATCATACTCAAATCAGTGTTCGTTGCGCGTTGATTACGTGTGGCGTTCTGTGTTGGGTACTAGTGGGCATTATTTCATTTAAGGATCTTTAAAGCTCTGGGATTGGGTAGCGGATAAACACTCTCATTGTCCCCTCAAAAGGACGTTGTGAGGGAAAGCCATAAAGTTTTATGGAGGATTTAGGCACCAGGAGATGTATAGGACTTGCATCTAGCTAGAGAGGGAAGCATTATTGCAAGAGTGTGGACTGAAGCTAAAAAGATTGGTTTAAAAATGTGAAAAACGTTCTGGTACTTTGTTGTGTGGGTGGAAAACTATCGAAATAAATCTTTATACCAGTTGTAAGTAAAAAGACATTTAGTCTCACTTTATTAAGTTCCCCCAAATCGTGTAGAATGTGGATGTGTGTTGGGAAAATAACTTATAAAAAAATATAAGACCAATGAGAACAAGAGGAAAAGACCTTGCTTATTGGCAAAGGTAAATTGATTGCTTACAAATTCACATCTTCCTCTGAACCATTATTTCCGTGGAGACAGGGAAGGGGAGAACGTACAGTGGGAACACAGCTCTAGAGACAATGTATGGGATTTCAATGCCTGACTTCCCACATGTACTGTATGAACTTAGGGCATAGTTTCTTTTTCAGGTAACGGTAACCATCCTATGTGTTTTAATAAAGTGGTGTGAGGACTAAATGAATCAGTTTGTTTGTCATATTTAGTAAAGTTCCTGGTATAATGGTAAGCACTCAAGTATTAAGTATCACCTGCGATATGATTTATCATTGGGACATACTTCCTAGTGAGAATGTCTTGCAAAAGATAAGTGCTCAAAAATACCTGAGATGTTTAGAGTCCAAACAAATGACCTACAAGATAGCTGTTGCAATGGGCTCCTGGCTGGGACAAACACCTGACCAGAAGCAGCTTATAGAAGGAAAGGGTTTATTTGAAGCTTACAGTTTCCAGGGGAAGATTTATTGTGATGGAAGAAACTGACCTACTTCAAACATCCACAGCAGCAGATAGACCCAAATAGCCAAAGCTCAAGCTGGCTGTAAACACACTCTAGGGCTGGACTCAAGATATGTCCCAGTGACACACCTCCTCCAACAGGGCTTCCCTGATGGAGACAAGTAGGAAGTTTAATCAAAAATACATGGAGCTATAAGGGACATTTACATTCAAACCACCCAGTGGCCAAGATTAGATGAACTGTATAAGGAAGGAGAAAAATGAGGTGAAAGAAGAAAAAACAAAACAGGATAACCCTTTAAATGTGTTATAAAAGTTATTTATTTGATTTATTTATTTATTTTGATTTATGGTCTTGCTCTAGCCCAGGCTGACCTGGAATTCACGATGTAGTCTCAGGCTGGCCTTGAACTCACAGTGATTCTGTGCCTCCTGAGTGCTGGGATTAAAAGTCATGCACCACCATGCCAGGCTAAAAGTTGTTTATTTGAGAGATAATTTTACTATAAATATAACAGTATGTTAGAAATAAATAAAATTAATCTAATGAGTGCTTATTAAGATTTCTCAACAGTCAGATAAATCTGAATTTCCCTATATTGAGTTACTTAATACTTGTCTTTTAAAATTATTATTATTATTTTATTTTTTTTTTTTTTTTTGATTTTTCGAGGTAGGGTCTCACTGTAGCCCAGGCTGACCTGGAATTCACTGTGGAGTCTCAGGGTGGCCTCAAATTCACAGCAATCCTCCCAGCTCTGCCTCCTGAGTGCTGGGATTAAAGGCGTGCGCCACCATGCCCGGCTTAAAATTCTTTTTCTTTTTATTTATTTATTGGAAAAAGAGAGAATGGGTTGCCAGGACCTCTAGCCATTGAAACAAACTCCAGGCACTTGTGCCATGTGCATTTGGCTTATATCAGTCTGGGGAGCTGAGACTGGGGCCTGGGGCTTCACAGGAACACACATTAACTGCTAAGCCATCTTTCCGTCCCAATACTTGTTTTTTGGGTGAAAGATAGAGCACCAGGATTCTTACCATAGGTGCTCTAGAGTTTTATTATCACCATAAAGACATTGTGTAAATTTAAATTCCTACAAAGATGCTTCTTGGTACATGATGGAATTAGATCTCAATAAACCCATTGTAAGGAAAATATTCTATGTAAAAGTGTTTGTTACACTTAACCTACCAAACGTTATAGCTCAGGAGCACAGTTGAGTCTCTCTTGTTTAGCCTGACTGGTAGCAGTAAGCTTGCTACCCCTGCTCAGCCTCTAGTTTGCTGTATGTAATATGTATTGGTGGCCCTCAGAATTCAAAATAAACTTTCTTCTAATTGGGTATTGTGGTACTATTGTAAAATCTAAAATATATATATATATAAGCAGAACGTTCTTAAGTTGAAAATTATCTGTGTATGTTCTGTGTGTAATATATTTTTCTGCTCCTGTGTTCCCGCAAATGTGTCTGCGCTTCTATTTCATTTTTTTCCACGGGTCTTTCTACCTGACAATACCTCTCTTTTCAACCTAGACTTTATGGTTTATCAGCACGAAAACTCCCTGTGCTTAAGGCCTTGGGCCTTAACCCTGAATCTATCATATAACTCTCCAGTTGGAGATATAATATACTAACACAAAGTAGCATACAATAGATTCTCAACTTCCACCTTCAGTGTTCCCTTATTCTTTTGGTGTGTGTGTGTGTACATGTGAGAAGGGATTATGCACATACATGTGAATGTGGGTGCCAGATGACAACGTCATGTGTAATTCCCTAAGAACATTGTCCACTTTTTTGAGACAGTTTTATTGACCTAGAACCCACCAAGTAAGTTAGACCTGCTGACCTGTGAGCTCAGCTTTATACCTGTTTCCACCTCTCCTGAGATGAGCTAATAAGCATGTACCACCACACCCAGCTTTTTCGTGGGCACTGGGGATCAGAGTCATGTTCTCATGTTTGCAAAGCAAGCACTTTACTGACTGAGCTATCGCCCCAATTCCTTTTAACAATGCCTTGATTTATAATTAGTTCCCTGACCTGTGACTTCCACTTATTTCTTACAAGTTTTACTGCCTCTCTCAATCTCCTCACTAACTTCAGCCACTCATCATTAGGTTAACAAACTATTTTATAATACAGCTTTTAATCTGTTAACACACATTCATATGTATTTGAAATTTCTCATGTTGGTTTCCTTTTTAATTTTAATTATGTGCTCCTAGATTCTCTTTAGGCTGTTGATGACATACTTGTAAGGTCTGATGGACCATTGGGCGAAAAGTTAGTTGGACATGCTCATTGAGACCATCAGAGTCTAGAGCTGGGGCTTTAGATGATATTTTTGCGGTTGCCAGCGCTCTAAATAAACCCTGTTTTAAGTGACAGAAGTTCCAAATCTGTTACTTGTGCATTATTTTAAATCAATAAAGACAAAAACATTGCACTAATATAGTGAAAATAGGTAAGTTTTGGCTCTAGTTTCTGCTTGCAGTCACCTACTCATTTGACTAGAGTTCCTAGTGGTCACAGACATGTCCAGAACCTTCTTCCTAAGTAGATGAGAAAATTAAGGCCGTCTTTCAATATATACTTCCTGCCTCCCCACTTCCCTTAATTCCTCTCTCATTTATCTGCCCATTTCTTACTGGTGCATCTCAGAAGCTGACATGTACCACCTCCGACACTGCTATTAACCAGTGGTTTGTTTTTATGGGTTTTGTTTTGTTTTGTTTTGTTGTTGTTTTGTTCTTAGAGATAGGGCCTCACTCTAGCACAGACTGACCTGGAATTCACTATGTAGTTTCAGGGTAGCCTCAAACTCATGGTGACCCTCCTACCTCAACCTCCGAGTGCTGGGATTAAAGGTGTGTGCCACCATGCCCAGCTTAATCACACATTTCTTGAAATTCAATCCTTGCATTTTTCACTGGTTTCTTCTAATCTCATGCATTGTATTGAGCTCTCTTCCTCCCCTTTAAATGGAATTTCTCATTCACAGCCCTGGGTTGTTTTTCTGTCAATATTTCTCCCATCTGTAGCATCCTTTCACTGTTTCAACCTGTATGTTCATGGATTCTAAAACTGCTATCCTGATATCTCTCTTTAGGCTCAGACTTTTCTTTCTGGAAAACATTAAAATAAAGCCCCACAAACTCTTGATTCATCTGTTTCTTTAATTTCTACCAATAATGAAGTTTAGGAGAAATCTAAGTGGGTACATAAAAAAATAAAAACATAGAAATGATCTGTTTTGTATTTGTCTCTTCTACTTCACAAGGTTTATTTTTAATGACCTATGATTCCTAAGTACCCGACACTATGCCTGGCACACACTGCATACCCAGCCAGTGTTTGCTATTGAACTGCTTGGAAAATAGTGCATCTAACAAGACTAATAGAGGTTACAAACTTCAAAAATTGATTTAATTTTTTAAAATATTTAGTATAAAAGTAGGCTGTTACAATGCTACCTAAGGTTATTAGCATCTTAACTACATCACATTATTGATTAATTTATAAGTCCTACAATATTATCAATGATGCCATTGCTCTGTTCACCTATATGAATCATGAGTAATAAATATTTCCTATGCCTTAAAATGATGATTCATTATGAATAACAGTATATATATATTATATTAAGGGAGGGCATCAGAGAGAATTTTTTTATCCAGGCATCAAAACATATAGGCTAAATCCATGAAAGCAAGCACAAAAATATCATTTCTTTACACCTGCTGAACATCTCATATGAGAGGAGTTAATCATGTCTCCAATAAGCCAATGTATTTGGTTAGCAGACATTATTTACCTTTATTCACAAGAGTTGTAATGTCTTGCACATTTTCACTATAGTTGATTTTGAATGAATAGTTAAAATAATGACTTTTAAAGCTTTTGTTTTTAACCAGTGTTATAAACCATCCCTTCATGTGGAAAGTTGGATCGTGGCAATACTGAAGATATACTATTAAACGTGGAAAATTCCAGTAATGCTTTTGTGTGTTCATCTTCTTCACTGGGTGGCGCTGTTGTACTGCTCTTAACCTGCTGAAAATACAGTTTCATTTTCTTTTACATAAGTAGACAGAGTGATAAACATTGGACACAATGTTCTGAATAAAAAAATTAGATTCTAAATTTATTAGCTTTAAAATACATGTTTTAGTTCAGGCTTAAAAAGAAAAGTAGCACTGAATTCAAAGTAGCTGTCTGCTTGTTAGTATTCTAAATGTTCCAGACCTACTGATCTGCCTCCCTCCCCAGCTGTGTTCATCTTTAATAGAGGTTGTGAGAACTGAGATATAATTTGCAATACTTTAAGCCATGTCTTTGTTAAGGACTTTGTAGTTTGAAACCATAAAATACCTAACCTTTGCCAATGTATGCTGAGCTCCAAGCTATATCCAAGGAGGCAACAAGTGAGCATAATGTCCCCTCAGTATCCTTGCCTCGGTGTTGACTCCAGATATATTATTTTCATATAATTAATAGAGAAACTCTTGGGAATCATAAGCCAAACAAATTTGGTATGGCTAAAAATATTTGCTCACTGTAATTTTTTTAATTCAATTTTTACATTTTGGTAAATTCTGATGTTGACTTTATGATATAATATGGCACTTAAGAGAGTTAATGAAACTTTCTTGAAAAGTTAAAATTAATGTACTCTAATTAAAAATCATTTTTGGTAGGTATGATGGCGCATACCTATAATCTCACTACTCCAGAGGCAAAGGCAGAAGATACGTAGTAACACCCTATCTCAAAAAAATCATAAAGTTTATGTTTTATAACCTAAATTTAAGAAGGGTGTCTTAGCCTGTTTGGGCTGACATAGTAAAATACTACATACTGTATCGTTTCTAAGCAACAGAAGGGCTGGATAGATTGCTCAGTAGTTAAGGCATTTGCCTGCAAGGCCTTAGGACCCAGGTGCAATTCCCCAGTACCCCCATAAGCCAGATGCACAAGGTAGCACGTACATCTAGAGTTCGTTTGCACTGGCTAGAGGCCATGGTGCACCCATTCTCCCTCTCTCTCTCTACCTCTTGCATCTCCCTGTTAAAGAAATAAAATAAAATATAAGCAATAGAAGTTTATTTCTTATGCTCCTGGATGCTAGAAATTACAAGACCAAACTTCCAGGAGATTCAGTGTCTGCTGGGACTCTGCAGATAGCACTTTCTAGGTGTGTCATGGCATGGGAGAAGGGTGAATGTGTTTCCATTAACCCTGTTAGTTAAGGCTTCACCCACAGGACATAATTGTGTTTTGAAGCGTCTACTGCTTAATGCCATCTCCTTGGGATTTAGGATTTAAATGCGAATTTTAAGGAGGCCTATATTACAAAAAAGGAGAAGTTATCAAATTAAGCCAAGAATATTAGTTCTAATTAGAAAAGTTTTGGGATAACTATGTTGTCATTCACATAATTTTTTGTGGTAATGACTTCAGCTATGTAGCCTGACTCTTCTATTATGCATTATAATTTTTTTGGCTTAGCAGTTAAGCCTGTGCACTCTAAGGACACAAGTTCAATCCCCCAGACCCACATAAACCAGATGCACAAGGTGGTGCATGTGTCTGGAGTTCTTTGCAGTGACTGAAGGCCCTGGTACACCCATTCTCATTTATTCTCTCCCCCCCCCCTCTCTCTCAAATATAAATAAATAAATAAAATGTTAAAAAGAAAACCATTTCTATGCTCTCAATATCTTAATTCCTATTCCTGCTTTCTCTAAACATGACTATTTGAATCTATACATTCTATATATGTACTAGGAAATAATTTAATTTTGTTTTTGAAAAGTATGCTTATATGAATGACAAAAGTACATAAGTTAATATCTGAAAGTTGTCCTTTGAACAATCCATTAAGATATTTTCATTTGCTTCCCTGTTGTATATGGAGCATAAATAATGGTAATGATACATTTATAACAGATGCAGTGAGTTCTAGGTCTTCTTCACACTTCATTGAATTCTCAGCTGTGGGAAGTTACTTCTATTCAAAGTATCCATAGGAAAAGCCAAAGTTAACTGCTTAAGTTTAAAGCTTCCTAGACCACATGTTTAAGAAAACAGGGTACAAAGAGCTGAACCCAAATAACTAACCTTAGAAGTGCTGTCCATAGTTCCTCTACCATGCTGCCTCACCTTGGAACTGCATAACCTACTGATAAGTCCAATGTTGATTTTTGTAACCTGGGCAACAGACCTCCAATATAACAGACATCACAGAGTGTTTCCAAAGAATACAGATATTTATTTGGAAATAACAGAGTTTGATAATGGGAATATACAATCCATAGCACACTATGGATATCTTCAAAGAGGTTTAGACAAGGAGAAGTTTTTAAAGACCAAACTAAAGAGGATCCATCACATATTTTGAACTAGTAATTCTTGTCTGTGATAATTAGTAACAAGAATGGCATCAGTCCAAAGTCAAACAAGCAGTTGCTGCTAGATGTCATTGTAGAAGTATGTTTTGTATAAGGTTTTGTTGACCTCTGTAAAAGAGCATCGTTCTGGAATTTTGTGATGATTATCACTATTAATTTGTGCATAAATCATCTTCCCAGCTCCCTGGCTTTATTTTGTTAGGATTGACACAACTCCAGTATTTCTTTTGCTCTTTACTCTTTTTTTTTGTTTTGTTTTGTTAATGTCACTCAGTATATATGAGTCCAAACAAGAACAGTATCCTTAGATACTTTCTACCCTTTATCACCTGGCTATAATTCACAGACAATGAAGTGTGTTGATGCAAGACACAGACTTTACTTCAAAGGGAGTAGGCAATTACTATTGAGCCAAACATGAGTGACCATGTCCTAGAACACAGACATAGGGTTACTAAGAATAGCATGTTCTAATATGGAAGTGATATCCCAAAGTTTTTACAGTCACTGAACAAAAATTTATAAATCAATATTTTTTAAGTACATTAGTGGGAACATCAGGAAGGTGGGTTATGGTAAAGCAAGGAAACCGCCGAGTCTCAGATGTTACCTGATGATATTCTTGACTTTGGGATTGTTGGAAGTCAGGGGTCTGCTAAGTCAGTACTTTCTCAAAGGTTTTACCTGATGGTTGCAGGAATGTAGGTCAGGCACTGAGGTGGACAATAATTGACTTTTAAGGGGACTAAAGATAGACCAAGATAAATAGACTATGATAGTATCAAGAGAATTCATTGAATACCAGTATGTGCCAGCCATGATGCTTTCAGAACAGACAACAGATCATTTTCCAGTGCAAAATGCTTTAACTCTGGCTTCTCTATGTGAAAAGCTGTCATATCCTTACATCGGCCCAAACTTAAATTCCTTAGCCCCTCTTCTCTTGTCATCTCAGGCAGGCTTTCTTATGTAGCGTAGGTATGCCCTGCTTTTAAGAGCATATCCTCGGTTCTCATCATGCCGGTCTCCTACAGGAATCCCTGCCCGGGTCACTGTCCTGCTCAGTCTCTTTCTTGCACTCATCTACTGTACCCCTTCACCCTTACGGTTCTGTTTTCATTCTCAAACACATCCAAGTTTAGTTCTGCTGTGACTTCTTCCACAAGTCCTTCTACTCCAGTTTTTCCAGGTCTTTCATTTGTTCTACCATTGTCTATCTGTGCCACATTAATTATTAATTCTATATTTTGAGACATCAGCTCAGATGATTACTTTAACTGAATTTTGCTATCTTTATAGTCAGTCAAGAGGCTGAGTCTTCTTTGTTCTTGGTGCTTTGAACACAGTTCAATCCTTGGACCAGTTTTGGCCACTAAAGAAGTTTTGTTTATTTACATGAGAAAAATAAGGACAGTGAAATAATTCTCTCCTAATGCTGGATTATTTGGTTTATAAGTCAGTTTGGTATCCTCTTCAAGCATTTTTTTTTTTTTTTGTCACAGTATTATGTCCTTTTCAAGGCAGTTGTATAATAGATGGTAACTTAAACATGACAGCATGGGAGAGAAGCTACCACCATATAACTTCAGAGCATCCGGTTTCTAAATGTCTCAGTTATCAAAGTTGCTGCTATGAAGATTAAATGAAATCATGGATATCACGTAGGGCACGATGAAGGTGACCCATAAATATAAGTGTATTTCTCCTTCCTTTGCAGCTTGGGGAGGAGTATGGAAAACTTTGGCTCATTCAATAAACATTGCTCTTGGCTACTGATTTCATTCAATCGCTACTGCAACATATATGATACTAAATTTACTCTTTTGTTTTATTATCTCTGAAACCAAGGTCATATGGTCTTCTGTTGAGTTCTACTATTTTCTTAATTTTAACCCAGGCTTCTGTTTCTCCCATTCTTACTGGAAAAGAACCAAACAGAAAGATCACTGGAACTGAAAACATTCAGGAATGGGCATGTGTCACACACCTGAACCATGTTCTGAATTCCAGAACATGGTTGGGGAGACATGGAGGCAGGAGTGTCAAGGCCATCATCAGCTACTTAGCAAGTTGGAGACCAGCCTGAGCTACATGAAATCTTGTCTGAAAAAACCTAAAGTCAATAAATAAACATGGGTTCCATTCTTATTTCACAAAGTTGAGAAGGCTCTAAGTTCTCCAATTATTTACCATTTTGCCCTATAGACAGTTAAAATTTGTTTTGAAAGTGATTTCATTTCAGAAAAGAGAACATGTAAAGGGTATAAAAATTATTTTTTTTTGCTGGACATTTCCATCTTTTTTGTTCGGAGAGAGTGTGAGTGGATGAGGTAGAAACAAACAGGGGGAGATGGATATGGAAGTCTCCCCCAGAAAATGAGGACTAGTATGTGCCCTCGCATGGCTCTGAGCCAAGGTAAGCAGTGGCCTACTTGCAGAGCAGTTCTTTGCCGTGAACCCTCCATGTTGGAGCCACTGGGAGAGCTTCATTACATTTCATGAATTTGGAGAGGTCCGTCCACTGTTGTTCTGGGGATGAGGGCAAAATATTTGAGTTTCGCAATTTGTATCACCCATGATTTTAGTGTTTTTATGTTTTGGTTGTATTCGTTGCACACGGCACTGTGTTACTTACATAAGGGTGTTTCATACTGGTGCACGATACATGTTAAGCATGTCTCCTCAGCACCCTATTAGTACCTCTCATTCCCTCTAGACAGTCTCACCTCTACTTTCATGGCATTGATACAGTGTGACAGGATACTAAGTTTGTTCTTTCTTGTTTTAATGTATTTATTTATTTTTTGGTTTTCTGAGGTAGGGTCTCACTCTAGTCCAGGCTGACCTGGAATTCATCACGGAGTCTCAGGGTGGCCTTGAACTCATGGCCATCCTCCACCTCTGCCTCCCGAGTGCTGGAATTAAAGGCATGCACCACCACGCCTGGCTATGTTTTTATGTATTTCTATACAATCTAGGAACCACAGTTAGAGAAAATATATTTGGTTTTCTGAGACTGGCTTAAGTCACATAATATGATTATCTTCAGTTGCACCCATTTTTTTCTGGAACAGCATAACTTTATCCCTCTTTATGGATGAAAACAATTCTTGGTTATTGTGGGAATGAACTATGGGAATATTTTTTATGGACCTTCCAGATAATTTTTCTGAGACTATTGCTGTGAGATGCTTTTACAATTCCAGACTTGTAACTTGCCCTGAAGTTAATCTTACAATTTTGTAATCCATCCACTTAAAGCAATGTGACTAGGTTTCCTGTGCTTTAGTGTACCTTTGGCCTGAACATCACAGATGACAATATTGACTAAGAATGTCTAGAGATGCTGATTGATCTTTAGATATGCTTTTTGCCCAATTTCCTCAGTGGTCAGGTTAGACTCTTGACCCAGAAACAGTGCATGCATAAACGATGCTTAATCCAGTTACAATTTACCCACAGATCTGCTGCAAATCTATTAAAGACAAAAGATGGGCTTAGGATGGTTACATTTATGAATGGAATGAGTGGGTTTTTTGTTGTTGTTGTTGTTGTTGTTGTTCTCCTGTTGGCTAACAGGTCATTCCTCAAAATCCCTTCCTGTAACAAATGCTTAAGGATTATTCAGTGTCAAAAAAGTTCCTGCCCTTTTCCCATGCAATGTTCAATTTGTTTGTATGATGCTCTGTTCAGCCACCTGTGAGGGATGGAACATGAGAACAGTGGTGATGGCGGATGCAGAGGGTGCACGCTCTATTTAAGCAGCTTCTTCTCTCAGGCTCTGCTCTAACCATTATCTAGTCCACTCTTGGACGGGTTTTTCTTTCTTTCTTTCAAGATCTGCTCCTAGAAACAGCCTGCCCACTGTTGAGCAAACAAATCCAAGAGTTAGTTTCCCTAATTCCAGGAATAATGTGTCCCTCAACTCCCTAATAGGGCAGTTTATCTGCAACACACACACACACACACACACACACACACACACACACACACTGCTCTATTGTTGAACACCTAGGTTTGTTCCATAGTTTTGCTGTTGTGAATAGTGCTGTAATATCAATGTGTAAGTTTTTTTGATCACACATAATTTTATGTAAGTTAGAAAGTATTAGGAGAGAGAAGAGAATAGACAGTAAATGGTGGGAAGCCATGTTTTGAGGAGCCTCACAGCCATCAGAACCTCACTGGCTCTCCCTGTGCCTCAGCCTCATGTAGAGGAGTGGCTTTCAAATGTGAGATGAGATAGTGATAGATTACAAAGATCTGTGGTATAATCTTTCACTGGGGAGGCCATAGCAAGTACTGCAGTCTAGATGGCTGAAATTCCAGAACTTCATTGAATTATAGTTATGGAGAAAGTGGTGGTGCATTCCTCTAATCGCAGTACTTGGGGGACAGGGATAGGAGATTATTGTGAGTTCTAGACCAGCCTGAGACCACATAGTGAATTCCAGGCCAGCTTGGGCTAGAGTGAGAACCTACTTCAAAAAAACAAACAAAGAGAAAGGTGAAAAATCATGCTATGTGCAGAACTGATTTCCTCTGAGAGCTATGAAGTAAATCTGTTCCTCATCTCTGCCATAGCTTCTGGTAGCTTCCTCTTGAAATTGTAGTGCTCCAAACCACATCTTAATATAGACCTCTTCCATGGCATGTGTTTGTGTCTAAATTTCCCATTTTATAAGGACAAAAAATACAACATTATGGCCCATACTAATGACTTCACTTTACCTTGTTTAGAAAGTCTGTTTCCAAGTGATATCACATATTTAAGTTTTAGATATTAGGCTTTCAATATATCTACTTTATTGAGGACAGGATACAGTTAAACCATAAAACATGGCTCACAGCATCTTGAGCAGAATTATTAAATAGTCTGAGGTTCAAGCCAGGATAAAGCCAGCCTCTCTCAGGGAAAAATCAGTAGATTTACATCTCCCTATTTAATTAAGTACTAATTACTTATTAACATGCTGAGTACATGTGATTCATCTTATTTTTCTTAGAAACAGCTCTTTAAAAGCACTGTCTGGATATGTTCAGAGAGAACAATCAGGAAGTTAATTGAATTGGTGACTCTTTGAATTTCTCACATGAGAAAGTAGACTTCATTGAATAGAAATAGAGAATTATTCCACCTTACCTAGCCATCAGGGTCTATGAATTCTTATGGAAACCTAAAAAGGTAAAATTGGAACTACCATAGCAGTTTAGGAAGTTTTAATGTCTATATACCTCATGCTGGTATTAGCATGCTAATTTACTGATGGTAAAATATGTTTAAGATGTATAACCAGCTTTAATGACTTGGGTTACAGAATTCCTATTAATTCTAAAGAAAGATATGTACTAGAATTAAGAGAGCCCTCTCCCCCAGCAACAGTTTTTTAACAGCATTATGCATTGATCAGAAGAAGGATAGAGTCAGCGCTTTGGAGACCTGGTTGGGAGCAACATCAAGTATGAGGAGTGTACTCTAGAGAATCTCAGGAGATTGAGATGCCAACAAAAGGATGAGTCTGTCTTGTTCCTGGTGCATCTTCAAAATCTACAGGCTTGCTATAATGCTCCTATTGGAGTATGATGGGAGAAAAGAAAGGAAGGCTTAACAAGGGCTGGAGAGATGGCTTAACAATTAAGATGCTTGCTTGTGAAACCTAAGAACCCAGGTTCAACTCCCCAGAACCTACGTAAGCCAGACAAAGCACAAGGTGACAAATGTGCACGATGTCACCCATACACACAAGGTGGCACACACATCTGGAGTTTGATGGCAGTTTTTAAAGGCCCTGGTGCACTAATTTTCTCTCTCTGTCTCTCATAAAAAGAAAAATTCAGGACACCCAGGGACAGAGTGAACTCCTGCCTCAAAACAAAACATAACAAAATACTTCAAAGAGAACCTATCTTTTCTAGGGCCCAGGGCCTGCTGTGAAAGGAAAGGGCACATTAGCTGAGTGGAGTGCAAGGACTCAGTAGTGTTCCATAAGACCACAGACCAAGACGGGGATCTCCCACTCAGAAGAGTGTCACAGCAGGGCTTAAGGGAGATTGCTTTTAGAAGTAAACATCTTTCCAAGAGACTAAGCACTCTTCTCAGAGAGACCACCACTTCTTGAGCCCATCAGAAATGGACAGCACCATCACTAGGGAGGACTGTTCCAGATGACTTACACCTGTCTAGTATATAGATAGTCTTGTGTGACAAGATCTGATTCTAATGCCTCTCCTTCCTGCCTCCAGCTTTACAGAAAATAGAAAGAGGGAGGCATAGAGCATGCACCTCTGCCTCCCGTTTTAAAACTGCCAGACCTATATTTCTCAATTACAAATGACAAAAAGTGATGAAATCTAAGATGTCACTAGAGGAAATGAGAGGGAGAGCTTCAGTTGCACAGTTGCAGGCAGTAATGAAAAGAAACAGTAATTTGTTTAATATATTTTTAATTATCTCAAAGGCTATACTCTTATCTTTCCCCCACTCCCATTCCTCTGAGGGCCTTCCTCAATGGTGTTATTGGTACTCATGACAGGATAAGAAGCAAAATCTTAAGGTTTATAATTTTTGCACTGTAAATTCTCCTGAGCCAGTCATGGTCCTATTTGTATTCTACTATCAGAAGAGACTCTGAGGACCAAAATGATATACATAATTTTTGTTTGTTTTGAGACAGGGTACCACGATGTAGACCAGTTTCACCTGCAGCTATGTATCCCAGGCCAGCCTTCAACACATACCAATCCTTCTGCCTCAGACTCCTGAGTGCTGGGCTTATAGGTGTAAATCAGCACAACTTGCTTAATCATAATTGAAAACTGCTAGTTACCCCAAATTCCTTATATTGACTATTCCCAATGTTTGACCCTCATAATCATTAAGCAATCCATATGATAGTGGTTAAATATCTAAGTATCTCTTGCTTAATTAATAGAAACATTTAGCAAATATATAATGATTGCCTTTTAATAAGCAGATGCTTCAGTGGTATTGGCAGTATAAATATTAAAAAGGCACTGTGTGTATGTGTGAATGTGTAAATAGCTATTAAAATTCCATCAGAGAAGTGCTATACTAAAAGCTTGCTGAAGTCTGGTAGCTCCCAGAAGGAAACAATGGACCTTGGGAAATCAATAGCTTTTTTTTTTTTTTTTTTCATTTTAGTTTTTTGAGGTAGGGTTTCACTGTAGCCCAGGCTAACCTGGAATGTACTATATAGTGTCAGGGTGGCCTTAAACTATTGGCAATCCTCCTGCCTCTGCCTCCCAAGTACTAGGATTAAGGGCATGTGCCACTATGCCCAGCTGTTTTTTTTTATTTTTTATGTAGAATTTTTCTATTAAATAGAGTACAACATTCTAGCTAGTTCTCAGAGGAGGTCTAGTAAATCCACGTCAGCCGTTAATATGTTTTCTCAGATCCATTAGTAAGGTGGTTTTTCCACATGGTGAGTAGACAGACACGAGCAGAACAAGAATGTCCTGGTGAAAGGAAAAAGTGTTGAGAAAGGGGCCTTGCAAGGGAAAACATCTGGCAGGCAGGATGAACCAAGTATCCTAGGAGAGGTAGCTGGGATACAGGGAAGCAAAGTGCTTCTGGAAGTGGAGGACATGAAAACTGACCTAGATAATTTTTCCTAGGTCTTCCCTAGATGTAGCAATATATTTTAGGGTCTTTTTATATTGCCATTACAACTAACAGGCAAAATTTATTTGTGACCAAGCAGACAGTTCAGTCACTAATCCTTACGATACAAAATAATATGTATATTGTGTGGGGAGACATAGATGTCAGCAAGACACAGGCTTGACAGAGCTGGTAATGGCCAGCCTCAAAATGAGTAGATTGAACATATCCAGAAATATAAGTGCATCATTCTCACACAGACTAAAGTTTTGATGGCATACTTTATGTTTTTAACAGTTCTAGTTTTGATGAGGTATATGATAGCAGCTAACTATATTACTTGGAGAAAGTCTCTGCAAGATATTTTTATGAAAAAATAAATCTTCAAACTGGAAAGTTGCACTAAATTACTGCACTCATCCTTCCCATAACTATTTACAATTTATGAAGGTGTTGGGTTACTTCAGTCATTGGTAATGATGCCTTAGTAATAGATTTGGAATGTATCTAGAAGAGCTTCTAGATAAAATATGAGACAAGTTAAATTTGAATTTCAGAGAAGGAATGAGATTGTTTTTAATCCAAGGATATTCCACATAATATCTATACATATACAATATCCAATTATAATACTTAAAAACTGCCCTGTCTTTTAAATTAAAACTTGACTACATATTCTTAACTTGTTTCTGTGTCTAGCATTGTTGCCTCTGTGATAGCTCTTAGTACAGAAGGTACCTGGAAACCAAAACAGTGAAGCAATCACAGATTCTGCCCTGAGATCTCAAGTGTCAAATGAAACTCAAATTTGAATGATTATCTTAAAGCTGAAAATGGCCTATTCATAAAAGATACTAAGAGTTCTACAAAACTTCACAGAGGAGGAATTATTTTAGCCACAAAGTCAAGAACAACCTCTGCTGTGCTGAGAAAGGTAGAATGGGCAAATGTGATTGGAGGGGCATAAGCAAGGGCATTCCATCTTGAGTGAAGGTGTGGATCTGGGAAGAACAGTTAGAGAGGATAGCAGGCCATTCTGATATGGTCTAGAGGGATGAAGGGAGGTAAAGGCAGGAAAGACTGGAAAGGGAAGCTGGGCCCTTACCAAGTGAGTGAGGCCAGCTCTATGAGGATGGACGTCTGAATAAGCTGAAGAGTTTGATTTGATTGGTTTTCAATCCATGATGTCACCACACACAAATAATAACAAGGGGGTATGAATAATCACCCCAAACAAACTTCTACAGAGGAAGATTTGGGCCATTATGTCACCTTTGACATAAGTCTCAAGCAATGCAGTGAGTGTAAAGGAAATATGAAAATGGAGGAAAATCAAGATCTAGATCTGAAAAGAATGTGAGTTCAAATCTCATTCCTTTTCTGAAACTCAGTCATCTGACATATAGAAGAAACTAACTGTTCTCTTGCTATGCTTAAAAATTATGAGTAACTTTGGCACACAGGAGAAGCTTGCTACATATTGATTACTCCACAAGTTATATATTATTTTATCTACTAATCCATGATACCCTCCAGGTTATCTTACTTTATGTTGTTACAAAATGTTCTGAATAGATAGAAAAAATCCTTTCAAAATATTCACTTTTCTCTTCATAAAAATATTTTTAGGGCAGGGTGGATGTAGCAGTTGCTGGCACAAAACACAGGACCAGATGCATCTTATGGAAAGATTTGGAACCTTGGAGTAGGAAAGCCTTACCAAAATGCTAAGAGAACTGTGAACTGTGAAAACTTAGTCTTGTCATATCAGCTGGAAGGAGTGAGCTCACTGGCACTGACAAGACCCCTCACCAAGCCATATCTCCAGCAAGACTCTGCCTTCCAAAAGCTCCATCAGCTTGGGGATGGGGGTCAAGTATGGGAAATATGAGGCTTAATCACAAATACATGTGGCAGTGGGAGATGTTTTATTCAAACCACCACAGGAGATATAACTCAGCAGTAGGTATGTGCTTATCATTCTACAAGCCCTGGGTTAGATCCCAACATTATAACCACAGAGAAAGAAAAGACAAAGAAAGGATGTGGGGGAAGAATTTTTTCATTTTTTGAAGTAGAGTCTCACTCTGGCCCAGGCTGACCTGGAATTCACTTTGTAGTCTCAGGGTGGCCTTGAACTCTCTGCAATCCTCCTATCTCTGCCTCCCGAGTGCTGGGATTAAAGGTGTGTGCCTCCATGTCCGGCAAGAATTTTAAAATAAAGAACCTTATATCTATCTGCATGCAAAACTGAAAACAAACAAACAAAATATTAACAGGAAAAATAAGCCAAAATTAGGACTATTTGGGTCAAATATTTGCTTTAAGTTGATTTCTTCAATACCAGCAAAAAAGAGATTTCCTTTCTAACTGCAAAATTCTTGTTAGATGACTTACCATAACAAGACCAAAGAGCCCAGCTGCCTTCATTAATTTTGTGGGGAAAATGTGACTTTTCACCTTGATTGTCTATGGCCTTACCAGTTCTGAAAGTTGTGGCCCAGCAGGTGAAATAGGGAGTCTCAAGACACTGAGTGCTGAATAACTTAAGACAGCACTTGGACTCATAGCCTGGGAAAGCTAACATGGAGAGTTAGGGTGGTTTATTCTCTGTAGAAACTTATTCTGGATAATTCCAAGTGTTTCTGATTTTTTCAAGAACTCCACCTCACTTGTCTCTGTTTATATAAAATAGGCCACAGAAATTGATGGAAAATTGTGCACCGAGAATAGCACCTAAAGGAATAGTTACCCAAAGTGTTCTGTGCTCTGTCAAAGGCTGAAATCACCATGGCTGAAATTGTACATTTATAGATAATGCCTCCCTATTTGGTCATTTTTTTTTCTTTCAGAAATAAATTATTGCCAGTGCCTGTCTTTATTCATATATTTCTCTTTAACTCTTGTTGAGTATCTAAAATAGATTTTCAGCTGAAGAAAACATTTTGTCTTTCCCCAGTAGGCTTGCAGGTCGCTTTTAAGCTTACACATATGTGCAGCACATGTGAGCTTGCTCTCACACTTTGGATTTGGGGTCAAGAACTTGGTTAGTGCACAGCTGTGATGCAGTTATCAGTCCGAAGAGACTAACTCTTTAGTGAATAGCTTGGCAAACATTTTTGACAGTTTTTTTTTTTCCTTTTGTTTTGTTTTTACTTTGTGCATATGTATGTGCATGTATGTTTCTCTGTGTGGGATGCATGCATGTGTATGCACATGAATGTGGAAGCCATAGGTCAATGTTGGTGTCTTCCTCAATCACCCTTTTATTCTTTGAGATAGCGTCTCTCATGGAGCCCAGAGCTCATAGATTCAATTAGACTACCGAACCACTAAGCCCTTGGGGTCCTGCTGTTTCCACCCCAGCCTGCCCCACCCCCCACATGCTCAGTGCTGGGGTGACAGTTGCGCTACCATGCCTGCATTTCACATGGACACCAGGGATCCAAACTCAGGTCCTTATGCTTATGTTGGAAGTATTTTATTGACTGAACCATCTATTCATGCCCTCTTTACTTTTCTTAATTGTCTGGATTTATGTTTGTAACCCTCCTAATTTATTACCATCTAGATAAAGGTAACTCTTCCCTTCATCAAGCTGAATCTCCCATGAGACTCTTGAATCCTGTGGAAGCCAATTGCAACTGTCATCAATTAATGGAGTTTTAAAATCAGTGTTTGGAAAGTGAGACTGGAACATGAAGGAAGGGCAGAATAGTCAAATACTTACATTGTTTTAGTTTTGTGATTTGCTTTAGGATCTTATTAGTTACGTACACAGTGATGATACCATTGTTAGCCTCTTTCCTGTTCTCCCCCCCTCCTCAGGGTCCCTCCTCATTGGGGAATATGGGTCTTGCATTGTGAAGTTAGGCATCAGTTAGGGGTAAGATGCAATGACTCTGTGCATAATGACATTCTAACATTCTTTCTGCCCCCTCTTCCACAAATTTCCCTGAGCCATGTTGGGTTCATTTTAGGTCTTCTTCAGTGACGAGGTCTTGGGACTCTCTGTGTCTCTGAATATCTGGTTTGGTAGGAGTTGAATGTTCTCTGTGTCTATCTCCTTAACCTTTCTGCTGGTACCAGGTTCACCAAGAAAGCAGCACTCTTGCTCATTTCTTCAATTACTCTTAGTTTCAGCTGGGGCCATTTTGAGGTGTGATGGGCTGGTTCTCTCCTTAGAATCTGCATCCAATTGAAAAAGAGAAGCAAATTCTCCAACAGAGAGTGAAGTTACCACCAGATAAATGAGATAAACTTTGTGTTCTTTTAGAGAATTAAATAGGTGTAGGCCCTCTTTCTTGTAGCCCATGATTGGTGGGAGCTTGATAATGGACAGAAGGCTCAATTTTTTATATTGTTCTGACTTGAATCTCAGCTCCAGCTATGAGTTCCATTCCACTGAGCAGATCAGCTAGCCAAATCCAGAGTAGTTGGTTTCCCACCATGACTATGTGCCACTATTGCACTTATGTGAGCATCACATCAGATTGTTTACTGCTGAGAAGCTTAGACCACGAGTTGCTTGGACAGATGTTGGTCATTTTCCCCTAGCCACTCATGTAGAACCTTCTGGTACTAGATGAGCTAACTTCCTAGGGACTGACTCTCTTCCAGTTTCCAACTAGGTTGCTCCATGTTCCATCCCAGCAGCATATGGTGTCTTCATAAGTAGGGTCTTACCACTAACCTTTGGTGGTCATCAAGTACTCTGACATAAATCTGTCTTTTTGGGGGAAACCTTGTAGGTCTGTATGATAAAAAGCTCATTGTAGATGTTAGCCACAAGCTGGTCCTGGGTTGCTTTAGGATTTAAAACCAAATTTCCAGACCTGGCTCAAATGTGAGTACTGGAAAATATTCAAATTTATTTAAGATGGAGTAACAAACGAAACCTAATCACAGATCCTAGAATAAAAGTAAGTTGTCTTCAAGACAGAAATATCTCAGGCTCAGTGTCTGGGAACAATAAGAAGATTAGGTGGCATTAAAAGCAAGTCTTCACTGTTGGGTGGCCTCTGCTTGCAAGAGGTCATTGTCTTATCCAGGAAGGACAGATGAGAACTGAAGGACTATTCCCTCCATCCCATTTTTCTCAAGCTTTAGTCTACCATAGAATTGCTAACATCAATCACACTGTGGGAAGGTGTTATCAGTGAGCCTCCCCTTCTTCTCATTTTTCTGCTTCACTAGAAAAAGAATGTAACTGCCTACCTTATTATAAACATCACGTTTGAACATGACTAACATTAATAGTAAATGAATCCAGCATTGAAAGCTATAAACTTGGAAGTGGGATCTAATTTTCTATAGTAATTTGTAATCATTTCTGAGTCATTTTTAGAAAGGTTAATTACCATCTCTGAAAATAATGAAAGTAAAACTTTACTTCAAAGACTGAAGATAACAGTGATAGGAAGAAACTGTGTTTTCCTATCTTTCAGACAAAAAAGTATAACTTACACTCAACCAGAATGATAAGAGTAGTGATTTTTATTCATATGCCATAGTACTGTTCACTAGAATACAGAAAATGCTAATTCAATTTCTTAGAAGTTTTCATCTTTGGGACCAATAGACTATTTTTTTTTCCATGAGAAACATTAGTGTTTGTTTTTAGGTACTCACCAACACAGAAGAGCAATACCTTACATGTATGCATATCTAGCTCTTCAAAGCACCTTCACCCACAGTCTTCAGTAATAATATTTTATGGATGAGGTAACTGGAATTGCACAGAAATTAAAACACCTGATAATATTTGTAAGTTAAATGTGCAGAAGCAAGGTAAAACCAAAATGTCCTTCCATAAAGCCTCTCTTCACCGTCAAAGACCTTCTTGAGCTCATTGTCCTTTCTTTGTGCATTGTGGAAGGTCTCCAAGTTTGAGGGAGGCACTTAGTTTGCATCCTTCAGCTGGTCTCTCTACAGCCTTTACCTCCCAACTCTAATGAACTTCATAGCAATTAAGAAAAAGAGGGTTGGCTGGTAGTCATGAAGAATTTATTTCACCTGTATTTGTGTAAGTGCACTGTCTACTTTGATCCATGGTCCAAAGTACCACATTGCATAGCTCATTTTTTTCTCTTAATAATTGAATTTCAGGGGCAGTATTCAAGGAAATAATTGGCTATCTTCTCAGTTGTATGCTTCTATCATATAACTTTGAGCTTTTAAAAAGTATTTCTTTATTCATTTGCTGAAAAGAGAGAGAAAGAGGCAGAAAGAGAAAGAGAGAGAGAAAATGGGCATGCCAGGGTTTCTAGCCACTGCAAACAACCTCCAGATAAATGGGCCATATTGTACATCTGGCTTATGTGGGTCCTGGGGAATCAGACCTCAGTCCTTAGGCCTCTCAGGTAAATGTCTTGAGGGCTAAGCCATCTCTCCAGCCGAGCTTTTTTGTTTGTTTGTTTTGTTTTTTTTTAAGGAGATATAGATTGTTTTTCCCTACAGGCATCCAGGTGAGCACTGATCAACTTAAATATGAGTAATTTGGAATTTGTCTTGCATGGTTAATTATCTTCATAGGAATATACAAACATGTCCTATCACTCTGTCACTCCAAGTGAAGTGACATCACATATTAAACTGTATATATATTGTTTTTTAGAGGAAAGTCCTGGCTTCTAGCAGCCTAACAGGTGAGACTTGGCCTCCAGGCATTAATTAAAAAAGATGTGAAGAATAATGAAAACAGAGAGAGGAGTTTATTCAGTATGGCCACATGGGGAAGAGTAATAGATGAGGAGGAACAGCGACTCCAAGGTATTAGTATGAACTTGGGTTTAAATAGAGAAGATATTGGGATGGGAGTGGGGCAAAAGTTATGCATAATTAAGCAGGCCAGGTCCGGATTGGTCTGGGTGATCTTTGTCTCAGTTATGTTTCTTCAAGATGGTCTGAAGAAGTCCTTATGGTGGTCGTAGCTTGGGGGAACAAGTCTGGTTCACTCATATCACTTCTGCTTCAGGGTTAAGCTTTGCCTTTATGGATCATTGACATTATTGCAGAAGGGACTATGAGGTTTTGTTCTTGGAATTCAAGATGATTTATTAGGAAAGGTTAAGGACAAGGACTTATCTCTGTGCCTTGATCCAAAGTGAAGAAGACAGGCAGACACAAATTTAAGGTAGAAATGTCAAATTTTCATCCTGCTTCTAGTTATCTTGTGGACTGAAGTGAGGAGTCAATGCTTTTATCAAAACCAGCTTGGAAACACCTTATTTAGTATAGGAAATGCATGTTTAATCTTCTGCCCTGTGGCTTTTCCAGTCCTTGGATTGTGCCTATCATTTTGCTAGTTCTCAAAAGCCATTTGTTAAACCAATCAAAACTGAAAGAAATGAAACTCCTACAAAACTGGTATAGTGAATAATAGTGAAAACATTTTTATTCTAGGCAAACAAATCAAGTTTCCAAACAAACCAGTTTTGAAACATTCCCAAATAGTCTGGCAATTAAGAACTCTTAGTGCAAAAATAAAAGATAAAACATTTACATTGTTTGCTACAAACACCTTCAGAATAATTTGTACATCATAAATTCAGCCATTGTTGAATTGTTTTTTTTATAAAAGTTTTAATGAAACATATTATTTTGCTCCTTGCTCTTGTACAAAAAGAAAATGTAAAGTTTCCCCCCTTCAAGCCATTGTATTGCTCTACTGGGGTTCTCTATTACAAAAGATAGATTAACAAGAGAAGAATAAGTAGGGGTTTAACATCCTAAGAACCTCATATACACATGGGAGAAACCCCAGAGAAACTAGCAAATTCCTATTTCATGGAGTTTAAACTTCAGACTTAGATGCCATCTTTCTGTGAATGAAAACAGAATATGTAGAAAAGTCTCAGTTGAGATGGCTCAGAAAAGGAGTAGATTTCTCATTCAGAGTAAAATTAGGGCCTTTTCCATTGTGACGGGGTGTATGGTTAGTGTTCTTCTCTTCCTGTGGAAAATAAGGGGAGGGGAAGAGACAGAGAGAGGGAGGGAGGGAGAGAGAGAGAGAGAGAGAGGGAGAGGAGGGACTGACTCTGACTTATGCATGGCAAGTGCCTTTGTAGATGTAAATTCCTCATGTAAAACAGCAGCATTTCAGGGCTGTTCTTTTTAAACAATATTATTTATTTGGCAGAGAAAGAGGGGGAGAGAGAGAGAGAATGGACCCACCAGGTCTCCAGCCACTGCAAACAAACTTCAGACATGTGTGCCCCCTTGTACATCTGACTAACATGGGTCCTGGGGAATTGAACCTGAGTCCTTTGGCTTTGCAGGCAAATGCCTTAACCATCCCTCCAGCCTTCAGAGCTGTTCTTATGCCTGAAATTTCTCAAAGTAATCATATCACAATTAGAATTATACTAAATAGAGTAATTTTAGGTGGCATATCCTGGCTTTCCGAAATCAGCATTTTAGGTGGCATGTCCTGAATTCCCATTATTCTTATTTGAAATGTCTCAAAGCTATTTCACAATTGAAAAAATGAATTGGTTGATCCTTCTATAACCTGATGAAGAAGCAGCTCTATAATGGAAACAAAAAAGCAACACACAAATTTGTAGTTTCATGAAATTATAAACCAGTTTTGAGCGTGAAGGAGAGCCCATGAATATTTCTACGCGTTAGACTCAAAGCATCACTTGCAGTCTGAGTGTGGGCATTGAAGTCTGAATGAGCTACATAGTAACAGTCATGAAGGCTTTGATTCTCTTCAGTTTTTATCAAGTAGTTCATGTTGGGTTTGAAGAGTTCAGGGAAAGGAATGGTCTTTATTCTTAGTGAAATGTCAGTTTTAAGAATCTTAGCCAAAGAGAAAAATTCAGGATCCAGTTCAGTTTACAAATAGACTTTTTAAAACCCTCAATGGCAACAGAAAACAAGTCTAATACTAGTATAGTTTTCAACTGAAGTGTAAGTTTTCTCTCCGTAATCACCCCTATTTCTACCAAAGATAACTGGTAGGCAGAATAACTTTAGAATAGACCCCCTTTACCTGTAGTGGATGTGCTCTAAAACTCTTCAGTGGATGCCTGAAATTATAGATAATGCAAAATCCTATGTTATTTTTTCCTATATACTTAACCTTTGATGAGATCAATTTATACATTAATGGTAGTAATTAATAACAAGAACATATTAAAATAGAACAATTTTAACAATATACTGCAGTAAAATCGCCAGTCACTACTATGCACTGGGGTCTTATTAAATGAAGATTTCTTGAATGCAACACTATCCTTGCCAGGGCAGTTGATCTGATAACCATGACAGCCACTGTGACTAATGGGTAGGTGGAATATACAGCTTGTGTACTCAAGCAATGGGGTGATTCACCTCTTGGATGACATAGAGCTGAGTGACATGATTTCATCACACTATTCACAACATGCAACTTTATTTCAAAAAGTTATCAATTATTATGCCTACATGTTCCCATTTAATATTTTCTGACTGTTTACCACAGGACATTGAACCTGCAAAGACTGTAGATATATGGAAGTCTACTTGTTCATGCATGTGTAAGTAAAGAAGGGATAACTATTAACCATAGAGGCTATTTTAAGGCTGAATTGCTGGAACTTTTAATAAGGAATTTCGGCTTAGACATTTTAAAGTCCCAAGGCTAGAAAACCAGCTTAACTTGTCACCAGCCATCATAGGAGGGTGACATAGGAGGGAAACTTGTATGTCATTTTGTCTACTTTGTCCATTCCTTCAAAATAGGAACTCACTAAAAAAAAATAAAATATAAAGGAAGCCAATGCCAATATCAGATGAAGGGTTTTTTGTCTTATACATTTGATTCTTTGAATTTGATTCCCTGAAAATTTATAATACCAACCTGATGTCATCTATCAAAGACAGTGTTGGGATATTTGCTTAAAATATTGTTGCACTGAACTGGGTATGGAACAGATAGAATATAAAGTAGAAAAAAAATGACCTTTGGAGAAAAAGAAGATAAAGAGAGACAGAACCTTGTACCCAGCCTGCCTGGGGAAATGTTGGCTAATATCAGGTATTCTGGAATCAGATGGCCCAGTATGACTCTGCTACCTTATTAAATGAAGAAGATACAATTTGTGACCCTAAGAGTTATTTTAAGCATTCAATGAGTTGGTCCATCTACTCTGCTTAGAGCAGTTCCTCACAGGAATATTTTCATAACTCTGAACCATTATGATGTGACTCAATATCTATTAAGTTGATGAGTGTGTTGACAGAAGAAAGTAAGCACATATGTTGACACATACCCACTTCAAGAGTACATCTGTATGTTGGATCCATTAACAACAATTTCAGATATTATGGTCGTAAGTAAAGTGGCATGCTGCTTCTTTGGTTTCTAAAATCTCTGTGTAACAGAAAGTAACACATTTGATCTTTCTCTCCTAGAGACTACTCCTATCTTTACCAATTCAATAGCTTTTTTTTTTTTTTGGTTGTTGTTTTACTTTATTTATTTGAGAGTGACAGACAGAGAGAGGAAGAGGGAGAAAGAGAGAGAAAGAGTGAGAGAATGGGCATGCCAGAGACTCCAGCCACTGCAAACGAACTCGAGGAGCATGCTCCCCCTCATTCATCTGGCTAACGTGGGTCCTGGGGAATTGAGCCTCAAAACGGTGTCCTTAGGCTTCACAGGCAAGAGCTTAACTGCTAAGCCATCTCTCCAGCCCACAATAACATTTTTTAAGCAAAGTAACCCCTCAAATCCATATAATTTATTTCTTGATCCAGGTTCACAAATAGAATCAATTATTTTCTATTTAATTTTAAATATCAGTGTCCTTTTTTATTCAAAGTGCAAGTAAAGCAAGTGATCATAATACTATAATTTTCTATTAAAATATTTTAGAGGCAGAACATAATTGCTTTATATACAGGAAAACCCCAGTTGTTTATTGTAATTGCCTCCAGTGGTAAGATTATGAGCAACTTTGGGATATGCTTTCATACTTTTGCACAGTGTCTAAATTAATTGCTTAGATTACTTTAATAAATCATCAAAACATTGGTGAAAATGCTTGTGTCCTCTCTAAAGCATTATTTAAGATAAAGAAATATCCAGGTTTATTTTAAATGGAGAAAGTAAACTAAAAGGAAGTGTCTGTTTTCCTTCGGAATACATTGTCTGCATTATAGATGCCAGTAATTTTGCTGTGAACCTACCATTGATGGTAGAAACAGATGCTGTTAATATGTCTCAGATGTCACCTGATCACATTTACCTGGTTGATGGAACTTGAACATGTTTTCTCTTCATGCAACTTAACCTGCTTCACAAAGAATCTGTATCTGATTTTCAAAACTAAGACGTTTATTCTTTCGGACTAAATGACAGTTCCAGATAACTTAGAATAATGCTGAATGGCCTCTTGAAACAAGCCTAACCCTAACTGCTTCAAGGCATCAAAATTGTTCCCATCTTGGTTGAAAACTATTTGCCTTGATACAGCCATGCATTATTTTTTTCCTTGAAACTCATACCACATTAAATAGAATAATAAAGCTATACACTAGATTTAAAGTGAGGTGGCACACATTTCATGATCCTATGCAGGACTGTAGTTTTTTTCAATGAGTTGGTTTCTCTTTCTCAGCATAAATGTACTGAAACTGTCTATACCACGGGGGTGAAGGGCTATATGGTGTTATAAGAATTTAAGCACTAATGGTTAAACTGGAAAAGTTCATAAAGTGAGAGAAAACAAATGGTTTGATTTTTTCTGTTACTAAAGTAACTACAGTGGTGGCCATTTACCAGCAGAATCTGAGACTTTTACTCCTTAATACTAAACTGAACTACTCATGTGACATTGCTTAATTTACTAGCCAATTTTAGTGCCATACTTAGTTATAAGTGAAAGATTTTTAGGTTGGCAAAAAAACAAAATATCAGATATACCCTTCATTTAATGGAAATATGAAAGATAAAGCAGGGGGAATACCTTTTGTGATATTTGAAATCCTGTCTTGGTTTCTTCCCTAACATCTGCAATTGTTGAAAACTTCTTTTTTCCTGCATATAAACAACAAGTATCAGGGTAATTATCATGCAAGAAAATATACTAGAACAAGATTTATTATGAGAGAATAAATAAACTTGTGCTGGCAATAAATAAAGACATAATTACTCAATTATTCTAAAACATATCTATAAATACACTGAGGTGGCTGGCTTAGCAAACAATAAGTTTAATGCAATAGTTCTGGCAAGCATTGTACAGCCATTGTGAGATGAAATATGAAATGGCTTAGAGCAGTCCTGAGCCAGAAGATAATGGGATTAAGTAATCAGACTTTTAGGCCAGGAAAGGACCTAAAAGATCAATTAGCCCAAACATAGCATCTCAAACTATGAAAAATAAGTTTCAGAAGGACTGACCTTTGTAAGATCATATAAGTTTGAGTCCATTTTTAAAGAAAAAATTTCAGTGATATTTGTTAAAAGAAGACTTTTTTAGGTTCCCATTAAGTGATCAAGATTTCCACTGCAATGGGGGTCTTGAATCCAGGGAGAGAAATTTGGCTTAACTCTGAATATAGGCTGAAAAGTAAGAATTTATGGTAAGGAACAGGGCAAGGATCCATGGATGGGGATTTAGGGTCAAAGATAATTCTGAGTAAACCAACATTAGAAATCTTTCTGACTAAAGTTCAGGGTTATCAGAGACCACTTGAGAGTTGGTGGAGGATGAGAAACATGGTCATATACTAAAGGTAGGTTTTCTTTTTCTGGCATAAATAACTTAGCAGTGTTCTTTTGCCAAAACTGGACTTTACAAGGAAGTGAACAGATGAGCCTAGGCAGATGATTGAAAAGCCTGACCAAGGTTTGGCCAAACAAAGACTCTGTGACAGCATCAATATCACAGTTCAGTTTAATATAACAGAAATATATTGCATACTTATTTTGGAACAGGTACACAAAGCCTCAAAGAACAAAGATAGATAAAAAAGCAAATCCTTCTTTTGATTTTATCAGATCACCAGAATCATGTATTCCTTGGTTTTAAGTTGTTTTTTTTTTTTAATTTATTTATTTGAGAGCAACAGACACAGAGAGAAAGATAGAGGGAGAGAGAGAGAATGGGCGCGCCAGGGCTTCCAGCCTCTGCAAACGAACTCCAGACGCGTGCGCCCCCTTGTGCATCTGGCTAACGTGGGACCTGGGGAACCAAGCCTCGAACTGGGGTCCTTAGGCTTCACAGGCAAGCGCTTAACCGCTAAGCCATCTCTCCAGCCCTGGTTTTAAGTTTTAAGTAAAGCACTCAGGTTAGATTCCCACATAAGCCAGATGTACAAGATAGCACATGATTCTGATTCTGGAGTTTGTTTGCAGTGGCTAGAGGCCTTGGAACAACCATTTTCTCTCTCTCTCTCTCTCTCTCTCTCTCTCATAAGTAAATAAAATATTTTATAAAAAAGAAATAACTTGAGGATGAACTTGTTTTTGCTAATAGATTGAGGAGATTCAGTCCTCCGTAGAAGGATGGCAGGACAGTAGCAATCTGCAGCTGTAGTCCTCACATCTTAACCAGACAAGAGGCGGAGAGAACCGTTGAGAAGGATATGTGAGTCTAAAGTTTACGATAGCATCAGATAAGGGTGATATAGCTGGGAGTCAACAACTTTTTAGAATGATGAAAGTGCATGAGACACATAAAAATATCATGTAGTGAAGACTATTGTTCCTAATTTAAAGCCTACAAAACTCAAAAACATACTTAGTGAGACATGATCAGAAGAAAAAAAAATAGTCCATCTAGCATTCCCATAGATGCTGTGGGAGAGAACTGAATTTCCGTAAGCCAGTGGTCAGCATGGCGGTGAGATCTAGATAGTGCTGAAAAGCATTGCTGGACCCAGTGACAATCATATTTGGTCTTCTTCACTTGCACTGTGCATCAACACTTAACTCCTCCCAGGGCTCCCCACTCTACTGTATTATCAGAATCTAAACTTTCCTTTCCTCATCTTTATGTCTCCAGACTACTCAGCAGCCCTATGCAGATTATTGTGTTTTAGCTGGTTTAAGACAGAAAAGAGTTGTTGAGTATAACTTCTAACTCACATGTGCAGTGGTTTCTTGGTCCTAAAGGTGTGAACTCCAGATCTATTACTTGAAAAGTAAGTGTAAAGCATTTTGGTCAAGAAAAGCTTTATGGAAACTATGTGCTTTTAAATACAATCAACCCCTAAAGAAATATTTAATCTATTATCCATCTTTATGCTTTAAAATGATAACATTTATTAGAGTAATTACATAACATAAAATATCAGCTTGGGGAATTTAAGTTATAAGTTCTTCATTCAGGAAATGTAATCAAGCTAATCAAAAGCTTAAAAAACAACCCACTTAAAAAAACTGAATAAGGGCTAGAGAGATAGCTTAACAATTAAAGAGTGCTTGTTTGTAGAGCCTGAAGGCCTGGGTCCTATTTACCAGTACCCACATAAAGACAGATGCACAAAGTGGTACATATATCTGGAGTTCATTTGCAGTGGCAAGAGGCCCTGGATCACCTGTTCTCTCACTCTCACTCTCACTCTCGCTCTCTCTCTCTCAAATAAATAAAAATATTTTTTAATAAAAGCTAAGAAAAGCCTGCCATGGTGGCAAATGTCTTTAATCCCAGCACTCAGAAGGCAGAGGTAGGAGGATCGCTGTGAGTTTGAAGCCATCCTGAGACTACATAGTGAATTCCAAGTCTGCCTGGGCTCGATAGAGACCCTACCTCTAAACAACAAAAAAAGAAAAACAGAAACAAAAAATTAGTTGAACAAAAAGAAAAAAAAATAGTTGAACAAAAGTCCACAAAGAAGCTGCCAAATACAGTTCAATTGTCAAACATTAGAACCGATTATGACTCCTTTGATCTGGCCTTCTTCATAAAGCAGCGGCCTGGCAGAGTAGAGCCCATGATAGGCCCACTGTCAGTACCAAACCTGGCAATTTATTACGTGCCATAAAGAAATAAAAAGGGATATGTTCTAAGAGTAGAAACTGAAGATTTTATTTTTAAAAAGTATTCTAAAATAATGACATTTAATCTTTCATCTTCTTTAGACTGATCTCCATTCACACACTTTGTTTTCATAAACAATAGACTTCCTGCTCAAAGGTAAGTTATAAACAGTCCAAAGACTATGTATAATTAATATAAATTGAAAGTGAAAACGATAATATCTATTATTCCCTCAAGGAAACAGAATCTTAAGAAAAACAAATTTGCATAAAGTGCCACAAATAGGGACTAAAAATAAAGGAACATTAAAGATAATGAAAATTTAACTGGCAGAGACTCAAGGAAAAAAAGGTAAAAATAAAAGCTCATATCTGAAAAAGTCAAAAAAGCTTTGAGTTATTTTTGAAATATGATTGTTGCTACAAAGAGCATGCTTGCTAACAATACCATAGAACAAAGCAAAAAAGAATAAAAGGAAAGTGTGATTAGAGAGATAATTTTGATGATTAGATTAATAATACCAATATGAATAAAAGTAAAAAGAAAAGAGAAAAAGAAAATAGGATAAAACAGTGGGGATATTTATAAATTCTTAAATTCATAAAGGAAATTAATACATGCACACAATTAATTTCCAACCATTCATGTATTCATTTATGGGTAGATGCATTTGTTATATGTGGTAAACATAAAATAATTATTCCTGAATATTTTTCTAGTAAAAAATAAACAACTGTGAATGAAACAATGAAAGAGGGAAAGGAAATCTAGCCAGAGATTTTGCAGTGAAATCTGGAACATGAGCTAGATTCAGAGACACTGACAAGATCACTCACATCCAAGGTGAATAAAGGAGACCATAGGAGCAGAGACTGGAATGGGTCTAAACTGACCGCATATCCTTGGCTGACAGAACTTGTCACACACACAGGGTAGACGTGTGAAGATTTGGTAGTCAGTGAAAGCTAGGCAAGCCTTGCAAACTACCTGAGTGCTGAATGCCTTTACCAGCACTGCAGTGTCTTGTAACATGAATCAGTCCTCTGGCAGATGAATGACCAACAACTCAGCTGGATTCTGAAACTACTGGAAGGCAGAGCATAAGATCCTACAAGTGAAGAGGCTCAGTCCCATAAAACTGCCTCCACTTCAGGTTCTAGACTCTGGTTCCAGGCCACTGATGCTTCAGATCCAACACCTCCCTGATTAGGAATCTCTATGACTATATTCACATGCTTAATAATTTATTAGAATTGTCCATAGAATTTGATTTACCTATGCAGCCCATTATGAAGGAACCTAAGAACAGGAACCTCTGTTACTATGGAGTGGGATCATGTCACCTTCCTTACATATGCATGCATTCATCAGCCTAGAAACTTTCCAAATTGCAATGTTCAGGAGGTTATTTTCTTTTGAATCTTCATGTGTATGTTTATGCTTGTATGTGTGAGTGCAGGTGCATGCACACGGTGCTTGTGGAGTCAGCGGACAATCACAGGTATTGGTCCTCATCTTATACCCTGTTTGATGCTGGGTCTCTTGATGTTTGCCACTACATAGACGAGGCTAGCTGGCCTCAGAGCACCTGGGGATTCTCCTGCTTCTGGCTTCTATCTCTCCATAGGAGTAGGTAGGATTATACATGCACACTGCTGTATCTAGCTTTATTAGGTTCTGGAATCCTGAACTCAGGACCTCATACATACACAGAAAGCAATCTGTGTCATCTCCCCAGATCAAGAGGCTTATTTAGAGCCGGGCGTGGTGGCACATGCCTTTAATCCCAGCACTCGGGAGGCAGAGGTAGGAGGATCGCCATGAGTTCAAGGCCACCCTGAGATGACAGAGTTAATTCCAGGTCAGTCTGGACCAGAGTGAGACCCTACCTCAAAAAAGAAAAAAAAAAAAAAAACAAAAAAAAGAGGCTTATTTAGAATGTAGCTCCAACCTCCACGTCTCCTTCTTGGCCACCTGCTCACCTCATGGCCTTTCTGGTAGCCAGCCCTGTCCTAAGGTTGTATGGAGTCCCCTATTACCTCATTACTATAAACTCAAGTGTGATCCTTCCAATGGCTCATTGTGAATAGCAAAGACACTTTGCACTATGGAAATTCTTTTTAAATTTTGTTTATTCTTATTTATTTATTTGAGAGTGATATAGAGAGAAACAGAAGCAGGTAGAGAGACAAATAGAGAAAGAGATAGATAGAGAAAGAGAGGGGTAGAGCGAGAGGGAGAATGGGCACACCAGGGCTTCCAGCCACTGCAAATGAACTCTAGATGCATGCACCACTTTGTTCATCTGGCTTATGTGGGTCCTGGGGAATCAAACCGAAGTCCTTTGGCTTTGCAGGCAAGTGCCTTAACCGCTAAGCCTTCTCTGTAGCCCCCACTAAGGAAATTCTAAGCACATTAAGAGTTTGGTGTCAGGAACTATGGGAAAGAACACATTTATTTATTTATTTGAATACTTCAACAACCCGTACCTAAGTCCATCAACAAGGCTAGTAGACTTATTGGCTTGAGGTGTTTAAGTATAATCTCTGGCCTGTATTTACCTCAACACTAAACTATAAAGATAAATACTAGGAAGACAGGCTTAAATATAAGAGCAAGGAAATAGAACTAAAGAATCATCAAACACATGCTCTATAGAATTAGACTGTCTAAATACAGTACATTGAAGTTACTAAACAATAAAAACAATAAAGGGATGGAGAGATGGCTCAATGTTAAAAGCCCTTGCTTAAAAACCCTAACTGCCCTGATTCAATTCCCCAGTACCCATATATGAGCATCTCCACATGTTCTATTTAGCAGTCTTCAAAGTAACTATTACATTCAGTGAAAGTAACATTTAAATAAGAAAAAAAAATCATGTGACAGTGTTAGTCCGGTGAAGAGAAGATTTCAAAGAGATTCATACAAAGGTGCACTGAAAGTTCTGGGGTTGAAGAACTACTGCAACACAGAACACAGACTGAAGTGAGGTAAGATAGACAGGCATAGGGACAAGAGGCAGACTGCATGCTGACCTTCTGCTGATGCAACCACAGAGCTGTGTTACAGTAGGATATCATGTGACCGTTCATGCAGAAAAAAACCAAACAAACAAGGCCACCCAAAGTAACCCACAACTGGCCTGACTTACCAGGACAACCACCAGCTGTCTTTTGCTTCATTCCAGTGGCATCTCCACATCATTAGCTTTGCAAAAGTGCCTGTTCCCTTCATACATCAGGCACCATGACATATCTCGAAAGCCTGTAAAAGACTAGAAGGGCACTGGATTCTATTGTGAACCCCTTCCTGGAGTTCTTCCTGCCCCTTCAAAATCATCCACCTTTCACTAAAGCTTACCCACAGGATGATAACCCAAAACCCCGGGCCAGGGGACTCTCTCCTAAGGAGCCTGCACTCACCTCCTGAGTGTGTAGTTTTGCTTTGCTCAGTAATTACTCCCCACCCCTGGCCCCATTCATTACTCTGTTTCATGTCTCAGTATGTTCTCTGATGGTGGCGAGAACCTGGAAACATTGCCTAGTGGTCTCATTCTGTGTTCTGTAGCTATGAAACCTCCTCAGTCTTTACCCATGACAAATGGTCCAATGACGCAGGAAAACAGAACAATTTTCAACATGTTTGCACCTTTAAGTATTGTTTCAAAATACACAAAACAAGAAACTGAAAGGAGAATTAGACAATAATAACAGTGCTATCTGAAAATTATATAAATTAATGACAAACTGGGTAGCAAATCAGGGTAAAGAAATACGATCAATCTTATAAGCCAACCAGTTTTATCTAACGTCTATGGAACAGTTATCTGGACTTGAGGACATACATTCTCTTAAAGGTTATTTGGAATTTTCCCCAGATAGATGATGTGTAGGGCTTCAAAATAAGTACCAACACATTGATTTTTAAAATGATATAAAGTGTGTTCTTAAGCCAAACAAAATTAAATTAGAAGTCCACAATAGAAAAAAATCGGGAAAAATTCCAACTATCTGAAAATTAAATAGCATGCTTGTAACCCTTAGCTTAAAGAAGAAAAAACTGTAAGGGAATGGTGCACCATATCTTAAAGGAACAGAAATAAAAACCAACACATCAGAATTGACAGGCTGCATCACAAGCCATGCATAAGGAAATGTGTAGATTCCCACAGATATACCACCAAAGGAGCAAAACAACACTTCAACAACTAGAAACAATACAAATGTCTATAACCTGATAATTACGGAGGTATCCCCATACAATGGAATACTATTCTGCAGTACAAAGGAAAGAAGTGATACATGTGACAACATGAATATCAACACAAACCATTCTAACAAGATACCATAGACAGGGTAGATTAAAACCATAAATATTTACTTTTCATACTTGTGGAGGCTGGATAGCCTACAATCAGGGTGCAGCAGATTTGGGGTCTGATGAAGACTTTTTTCATGGTTTACATTCAACCTGCTTCTCAAATCCTAACATGGCATAAAAAGGTTATTCTAGTCTCATTCTCATAGAAGCATGTTAATTCTGTCATGGGAATTCTACCCTCAAAATTTCTTCTAAGGTTAATTATTTCCACAAAGTCCTGTCTCCCAATACCAACTCACAAAGAGTTAGGGTTTCAGTATATGAGCTTGGAGGTGAGAACATTCAGTCTGTTAAAAATGGATTAACCTTAGATGTACTATGTTGGTTTGATTCAGGGGTTCCCCATAAATTTAGGTGTTCTGGATGCTAGGTTCCCCAGCTGATGGCAACTGGAAATTAAAGCTTCCTGGAGGCGGTGTATTGTTGGGGGCAAGCTTGTAGGTGTTATAGCCAGCTTTCCCTTGCCAGTGCTTGGCACACTCTCCTGTTGCTTTTGTCCACCTTATGTTGGCCAGGGTATGATGCCCACCCTCTGCTCATGCCGTCATTTTCCCTGCCATCATGGAGCTTCCCCTTTGAGCCTACAAGCCAAAATAAACCTAATTTTTCCCAACAGCTGTTCTTTATTGGGCAATTTCTACCAGCAATGCAAAACTGACTGCAATGAGCACCATATATGAAATACTGAAGATTGGATGACTGCATCTTCTGTGGTTCCCTTATCATGGTGTGGCCAGAAAAAGCAACTCCACAGAGGAAGTAAACAGTGGTTGACTGGAGTTTGTGATAACAGGCCTTGGCAGTAGTAAGAGGTGACAGTATTTGCAAATGAGCTTCCAAGAAAATTTGGGCAGTTATGAAACTTATTATACTCACAAGACCATATATTTACCAAAGACTATTGAGTTGAATATTTCCAGTGGTTAAAATTTATGCTATTTAAGTTACACTGCAATAAATGACATATTTTTATTTATTTATTTATTTGAGAGAGAGAGGCAGATAGAGAAAAATGGACATGCCAGGGCTTCTAGCCACTGTAAATGAACTCGAGACACATGCACCACTTTGTATCTGACTTACATCTGGGGAATTGAACCTGAGTCCTTAGGCTTTGCAGGCAAATGGCTTAACCTCTAAGCCATCTTTTCATGCCAAATGACATATTTTTAAAGCTTTTAAAATCCCTGCAGTCTGGAAGAGATCAATTTGTCTGGACAAGGCTGGCTTTGAGTATTTAGATAAAGATAGAGTTGCCCAGTGATTCTTCTTTCTCATTCTCTGACTTAATTAACTCTGCTTTTGGAAAGATGAGTTTGTGGGAATTTTAAATGCTAAATTCCCCAGAGGCCTTTTGAATTTTTCTGTTGTCTTTGGAGGAGAACTATCCAAATAACAGATGCATGAGCTTCATTAATGATTAAAACTGTTTTTTATTTTTCCATAAAAGTTTGCCAGTAGTTATATTTACTTTCCCCAAGAATATTTCCTTCCAGCAGGTGCTCACTTTCTGAAGCTTCAGCAAAGCAACTATAGGGGTTCAAGGTCTTGTGAATTCTTTATTCAAGAATAGTTATTATGAATGAAAGTATTTGGGTTGGGAATGTCAATGGTAGAGTGTTTGCCTAACATGCATTAAATCTGGGGTTTTATCACTCCAACATTGAAAGGGGAAAGCCAATAACAGATATGTTTGAGTGATTAGGAGTCAATAAATCCTAGTACATACTTTTTATATTAATTTATATTTATATATAGGTAGTTGCATACCAGTAAATAGTTACTCCGTATAAAATAACAATATAGATCTCCGATTTCAATGATAGGTTTAACTTTATGTCCACCCCCTTTTCAGTCCAAGCTGATAGGTTTTATGTAATATAAATATTTTATTATTTCAATTAATTAAGGAAAAAACATATCCAAAGAAAAATGATAGTGATGTCACTTTCAGACAGACAGACACACACACACACACACACACACAAACACACACACACACACACACACACACACACACACACACTTTTTATCTTAAAACTTATACTTGGCTGGCCATGATGGTGCCGCCTTTAATCCCAGCACTAGGGAGACAGAGGGAGGAGAAATGCCATGAGTTCGAGGCCACCCTGAGAATACATAGTGAATTCCAGGTCAGACTGAGCTAGAGTGAAACCCTACCTTGAAAACCAAAAACAAAAACCCTTATACTTCAAAAGCAAAACGGAAATAGAGGCCAAAGGTAGACCAGAAAACTGTAAGGCTATTTTCTCAGTTCCATTAGCAACAACTGTGATTCCAGGCATTTAAAAATCTTCAATTTTCTTTTCTCCATATATTGAATGTGGTTAATAATGACAGTAATTTCATGATGTTGCTATGATGAAAAAACAAAATTAATATGTTGCCTATCTTAAGTAACATATTGTCAGGCCCCATAACCCTAAAGTGCACACAAAAGAGGTGACATTAACAGTTACAACCAAAATATCAGGACTAGGGAGATGGCTCAATGGGTAAGAGTATTTGCTGTAAGCATGAGGACTGGAGTTCGGATCTTCTGTATCCATAAAACAATCCAGGCATAACCACACTTGCTTATAACACAAGCATTGAGAGGAATGGAGTCTAGCCAAAACAATAGCAACCTTCAGGTTTGGTGAGAGGTCCTGTCTTATGGAAATAAGGCAGAAGAGCAATAGAAGACATCCTCCTCTAGCCTTTGCACATATACACATAGGTGCACACATCTGCATACATCTGCATGCATCACATACACATACACAAGCTCTAAAAAAAAATACATAGTAACTAAAATGTTCCTACCTTAGAGTCTCAAACTGGATCAGGATCATGAACCTCTACACCTAATCAAAGAATCTTTGTCTCATAAACACTCAGGAATGACTTGAATCACTCTGTTCTTGCTTCACTTTTTAAAAGATATGCTTTGATATTTATTTATCTGGACAGAGAGAGAGAAAGAAAAAGTAGGGGTGAATATAGGCATGCCAGTGCCTCCTTTCACTATAAACAATCTGCAGATTCATGCACCACTTTGTGCATCTGGATTTACATGGGTACTAGCAATTTGTGATTCACACCTGGACCATCAATGTTTGCAATCAAGTAGCTTTAACTACTGAGCCAGCTCTCCAGCTCTTGCTTCATCTTTATTGAAGGCCACTCTATTACTGTCTTGTCTTATCTGTGAAGCATTTTAAGCCCTTCTCGAGCTTGTGACAACTTCTTTAGAGCAATGAGGAGATGCTGATTTTTCCCATCTCTGCATCAGACTATTACCTAGGCCATAAAACAGTAAATTCAGATCCAATGAAGGTCATTGTTCCTAATGAAGAAAGCCACTACAGCTCTGTCTATAAATAGTGTCATACCATTTAGAGCAACTTATCTTCTTGTATTTGTTCAGGAAATAAATATCATGTCTTAATTTTCATGGGTATGGAATATAAAAACTTCACTTCAAGATCACTTCACCCCATCCCCACCAACATGTAGATAGATTTTTGGCTATTTTTATTCACATATGTACATTAGCAAATTGACTTCTAGTATAAGTTCAGGCATGACCTTGCCAAATCTAACTATTGTATTTGTATGAAATTTTTCAGAAAGCACAATTTTCAATTTCATGGTTTTGCCTGGGCACTGTGGTCTTCCCCTCCCTTATCTAACTCATCGGCTTCTAAGCAGCATTAACCTATTTGCATTCATTATGACTTTGGAACAAATTCGGCATAAGAATGCCATATGTGGCTTTGCAGATGTCACCTGCACACTCTAGGAAGCACAGTTCATAACCAGGCTCAATCCTGGCATTGCTGGATCTTTCAATCCAGAACTGTGTAAGTGAAGAATAATGTGGGGATAATGTTAACAGAAAGGCCACACAGCTGCATGAGGTGAACAAATCATTCCTGGCAGGATTGGCACAGAAGTGCCACAAGCAACACCATCACCGTGTCTTGGCTTGTGCTGCTATAACAAACACCTTGGACTGACTGGCTTCAATGGCAGACTTTCATTTTTCTCAGTTCTGGGTGCTGGCAAGGGTAAGATCAAGGTGATGACTGAATGCACTCTTGAGGAAGACTCTCCCTGGTTTGCAACAGCCATTTTTTTGAGAAAGAGAGAAGGGGAGAGATTATCTTCTGATACCTTTTCTTATGAGGGCACCAATGTTATCATGGTATCTTCAGTCTTCACAACCTCTCCGAATCCTACTTATCTTCTAAAGATGTCAACTCAAAATCTCACACATTGCAAGTTGGAGCTTCAACGTGTGCATTTGGAAGAGATATGTTCAGTGCATAATAACAACACGATGATGGAATTTCTTAAAACTGTCAACCATATAGTTTTCACAAAACTATGATCTCTCTCTGTAATGAACTTTAAGCTTATTAATTTGATATCATGTTATTCTACTCATTTTTAAATACTCATTTTCTAACACCATGTCTTTTCAATGCTTATAGAAAATTAGGAGTCTTTAGGTACATTAGTATATATTGAGAATATGTCAGCAAATAAGAATGCCTTTGCTTTTTCCTGATTTACAATCCAGAGAAGGTGATAATATGCTAAACACAATAAAATATCAAAGATATAGTGGTGTCAAATCCAGACAAAGCAAATTAATAACACAAAAGAGGAAACACTCATTCTACCCAAGAGAGAAGCTATGAGACAATAGAATAAAAAAAAAGAGAGAGAATAGAATAAAAGTTCAGAGAGAATAATAAATTTGTGGTAAAATTTGAATATGGAATACATATTTATAGGCAGATTTTTAGGGGTGTGGACATGAAAATGTTAAAGCAAGGTGTGGACTGAGATCACTGCCAACCCTATTTGACCCAAAGGGTTTAGACTTTACCCTGAAAAAATTAGGGATTTGCAGAAGAAAAGCAAGGTGCTTCAGAATCATTATCATGGTAATCGTAGCTATGCAAGTCCACAGAAGTAAAAACATGTTAGTTGACATTGGCAAGAACCCATAAAGACATAATGAAAGCCTGAATTAAGTAAGTAGCTATGGGATATGTATAAGAAGTAGCAGAGACTATCCAAAGGATCTGATTGGAGACTGGGTAGTATGAAGGCTTAAGTACAAAGAAAGAGATTAGAATGACTCTCAGTTTTCTGCCTTAGATAACTGGGTCTTGCCATAAGCTGGAACTGGCATAAAAATGGAGTAAAAAATCTGAGGTGGATGTGGTGGCCAATGGCAGGTGCTAGGTGATAAGTTCAACATTAGAATTCTTTTGGCCTAGATGTTGACATTTTCTGTGGTTTCCCAGAAGAGTCTCAGAGGCAGTTGGGCTAACAAATATAGGCCCCAGGGAGAGGTTTAGGCTGGAAATATAAACTTCACAGGCATCTCTTTAGGGTTTTATTGAAACCCAAGAGAGCATATAAAACAAAAATAGATGAATGCCATGGATATAGCCCTTTGAATTATTCACTTGTAAGGAGTAGGCAAGAAGATGAAAAGCCAGAAAAGAAGAAATGGTTATGAATATAGGTATAATAACAAAGCAGTGAAAAGACAATTACACAGAACTGTAAGAAAGAGCAAAGAAAAGAAATTGAAACATAAATGCATCTTTTGGATTTGAAAATAAATCAATCTATAGGTATAGAGGAGGTGGTCCTCTGAGAAGTCACTTGAGGGTTGAAAGAAAAGAGTATACCGTTGTTTGAGGAATTTAGCTATAATAAAGGAGAGATGTATAGGCATAGTATGTGAAGTTTATACATTAGAAGGACATGATATAGTAATAGTAATTATTACTAGTAGGTCTTGATCATATTTATAGCCTGTTTGAGAAAGTCAGAAAAGAAAAGGTTAAAGTCAGGTATGGTGGCCCACATCTGTAATCCCAGCACTTGAGAAGTAGAGGCAGGAAGATCAAGAGTTCAAAGGCCATCCTCAGCTACATAGCAATTTGAGTTTCAGAGCAGCCTGTGGTATATGAGATTCTGTCCCAAATAATTGATTAAAAAGAATTGAAAAGAAGATCAAAAGAAAGAAAGAAAGAAAGAAAGAAAGAAAGAAAGAAAGAAAGAAAGAAAGAAAGAAAGAGAGAGAGAGAGAAAGAAAGGAAGAAAGGAAGGAAGAAAGGAAGATGGAGAGAGAGAAGGAAAGGAGGGTAGGTAGGGGAAGGATCAAAGCAAAGAGAAAGAATATTAAATAAAGTTTAGAAGATTGTGAAGGTATAAACTGTGAATAGGATATAAAATATACCAAAGATGTGAAAAAATTAAAATTTATCTGGAGAAGAAAAAGTGTTTTTCTCCCATATATAAGTGGAAAGAGTACATTGAGTGTGATGCACATTCCTATACTCTTAGCATTCAGAAGGCTGAAGGAGGAGGGCATCTAGTTCGAGGCCCGGGTATATATGCCTCAAAACAAAACAATACAGAAACGTAATGAAAAGGGGAATGGAAATAACAAGGAAAATGTTCATTTGAAATTGTAAGTTTGTGGGCTCTGAGTAAAGATGCTCATATAGTTTATATCTGAGAGCTACATTTTGTGTTTTTTTTTTTTTTTTTTTTGAAGCAAGCCCAATAGATTAACCTTTCTTTATGAAAGAGAATGACAGTGAGCAAGAGAGAGACAGAGATTTGGCACACCAGGGCCTTCAACCACTGTAATTGAACTCAAGTCATATGTGCCAACTTGTGTGCCTGGCTTATGTGGGACCTGGGGAGTAGAACATAGGTAGGTCTTTAGGCTTCATCGGCAAGTGCCTTAACCACTAAGCCATCTCTCCAGCCAAGAGAAAGCTACATTTTTATTCTACAAACTTAAGGGTATGGTCACTGAAGTTTCAGCAGAGATAGGACTTTGCATTGTGCACTGTAAGGAAGTATGGTCTAGCTCCCTGTGAGAAACAGAAGAAAAACTTAAACATAAATAGTTAAAGGATTGACAAAAAATATGGATTAACCACTGGTTTTAATTCTATAAGTTTCTCATTATTAATGATGTTTAGCATTGCTCAGCCATCCAAATACATGAGTTGAGAAGGCATGGGGCTGGGTTTATCAATGGCAATGGATTATCAGAGGTAATACAGAGGGATGAAGTCTATGGGCTTTGAAGTGCTGGTGAGAGATTCACCATAGACCCATATTGGGTAGAAAGAGAAACTTTCAAGAGAGTGATGAAGTTGGAAGAAAGGAAAAGATTTTAGAACAGTCTCTCTCTCTCTCTTTCATTCTATTTATCTTCCTATCTCCCTCCCTCTGTTTTCTTTTGTTTGTTTGTTTTGTGTTTTAGGTAAGGTCTCACTCTACATACCAGACTAGCTCAGCTTTCCATCCTGAGTGCTAGGGATTACAGGCTTCAACTATGTGATGATTAATCTTCATTGTAAACTTGATTGGTTTACAACCATCATGGGACTGCTTCTCTGGGTGCATCGATAAGGGTGATTCTTTATAGAAAGGTTTACCTCAAGAGGGAAGACCTAACCTGAATTTGAGGGATGTCCTCCCATGGACTGGGGTTCTGGGCTGGACATCAGCCCCGCTGTCTCTCTGCTTCCTGACTGCAGGTGCTTTGTGATCACCTGCTCACTCTCCTGCTGCCATGCCTCCCACTATGACACACTGTACACTCAAACCACAAGCCAAAGAAGCCTTCCTTCCTTATGCTGTTATTGTCAGGCATTTAGAATTAGAACAAAGAACTGTAGAACAACTTTCAACGACATTCAAGAGACTGACAACATTGGAGGAGTATAATAGTGTTAAGGAGGGAAAATGACAACTGGATCTTTGAATAATGGAATTTACCAAGAGGCTCTTTCATGATTGTAGATTCAGCTACATGTTTGGGTTGCTGGAATGGAAGGACTTTGGAGTCAAGTAAGATCTGGCTATTGGATAGGCTTCCACATGCATGATGCAGTTGTGAGTGATGGTGGCAAAAGTTGGGGATCAAGAATGTGAGTCATACCAGAGGGTTTAGTGATGACAGGCAGCATAGTGTGCAGTGTAGATAATGAATAAATGAACATATTCAATTCAAAGACTAAAAAGTGTTAGTCATAGATGGGGTTTCACATAATCTTCTTAATCTATGAGGTAGACATGACTATTCATGTAATTTTTAGATAAAGAAACAGATTTAAGTTGGAACTTGCCATGAAAAAAAAAAAAAAAAACTGAGCCCATAATGACAGAGCAAAAACCCCTGCCCATATTTTCTGACTATAGCTCCTAAGTACTTTTCACAATAACACTGTCTTTACTGAGATTAAAAGTTTACCTGCTAGAGCACACATTTCACACAAGCTATAATGCATAATCCAAACAAAAGATATGTGAAATTTAAGACCTATTAGTAGATAAGTTGTACTCTCCCTGAAGCTACTGGTTGAAAGAGGAAAAAAGAAGTATTTCTCTCAGCTTGTGTTGAAGGAAACAAAAGGCCTATGTATATACACACTTGTCAAATCCTCTTTCCAAGTATAGAGAGATGTCTTTGAAGGTAAAATCACTTTCCACCAAAGCATGAGGGCCTCATTTGCTTATGTTCGATTTTCCAGCACCAATGTACTTGGCATGACTATGGATGCCTGGAACACCAGTCCTGTGGGGGATCTGAGACCAGAGAACATCTAGGGCTTGCTGGTCAGCCAGTTTGATTGACAAAACCACTCCATGTTCAGTGAGACTCTGTCTAAAGAAACAATGGATTAGTGATGGAGAAGACACTCAACAATCTCCTCTGGTTAACACACACGCACACACACACACACACACTCAAAAACCTCTCCTCAACTGGCTAAGGGAAATATAACTCTCTTAAGCATCCCATAAGAGCTTCTTGATATACAATTTATTTGCTATTTATTTTGTAGTTTTTTTTTTTTTTTTTTTCGAGGTAGGGTCTCACTCTAGCCCAGACTGACCTGGAATTCACTATGTAATCTCAGGGTGGCCTCAAACTCATGGTGATCCTACTACCACCTCCCATGTCACCACACCCAGCTTATTTTGCAGGTTTTTTAATACTAGCTTTGAATTCCTGTTCCTCCTGTTGGCTCCTCCCTAATGCTGACATGGCAATCAGGCACACCACAGTTCCTGACATATGATTTAACTCTGTTATACCAGGCTGAGAATGTCAGCTGAAAGGGGCAGGAGATAAGGCAAGGAAGAATACAGCATACTAGCTATTTAAAAATTATCACAAAGAAGTAGATGGTTCACATCTTAGTGTTCATCAACCTTGCAGGATTATCATATCCTCTCAATGATAGAACACTGATAAATTTGTTAAAGGAAATGTTTCCAATCTGTCAGACTTTCTCAGAGCAAGAATCATGCTGTTAGACATTATGATGATTTATTCTTTTCTTTTATGCTCAACATAACTATTAAAGCATAAAACAAACAAAACCAGAATTGATTCTTCTTTTCCATTTTGCTAGATGTTTTTTTTTTTCCATTTTCTACATGTTTTTCATTAAGTTTAATCATGACAATAATATTGAAGGTAGGAAATTAGCTTTTGGAATAGCTGGTGTTTCTTCTCCACCTAGTCACAAAAGCTAGAATATGGCAAAAACTAAGAAATGGTGAAAAAATGATGTTTTGCCTAATAATTAGTTGATAAAACATCTAAAAGAACAAACAAGCGACAAAGATAGGTGAAAAATACCTAAAGCAATCTTTAGCAAAGCTTAAAATGAAGAAGATGAATGGATGGCACAAGAAAGGGCTCTGTGTGTAAGGAAATGCCTAATGGGAAGATCACCATGAAGACAGGTAAAGTGAAATTATATATGGCAAAACAGAAGAGGATTGAAACAGTAGACATCCGTGAAATTTTGAGCATGGTCCTTACCTGCTAGACCTCGTGAAAGGGACGTGGGTTGTAAGTCAAGATAGTGGATCCTTCTGAGAGCCTTTGTTCCAGAAGATGTGGGTTTAGTGGGACTAAGGAAGAAGCTGCATCGAGAGGTGAGCTGCAGTCAGATGCCACAGACACCAGTTTTCCTCATGACCCACTAGATCATTTTCCACTACTCAAAGAAACACAAGGATCCCCAACTCATGGATATGCCTAGGGGTTAGAAGACATCTGATAACAGTAGAAGCAACATTAAACAAAACTCACCAAGGAGTCTTATTCCGGGGGAGGCTTCACAATGCAATAAGAGCAATCATTGGAGAACCTGGCCACTGAGTGTCAGGAGATAGTAATGATGGCCACACAGAGTGGTATGGGAGTCCTCGGAAGACCATTCCCTATCAAGCCTCTGAAGCAGAGATAGCGGCCTGACACCAAGCGCAAAATCCTAGATATTTACAATACATAAAAGCCAGGCATGGTGGCACATGCCTTTAATCCCAGCACTCGGTAGGCAGAGGTAGTAGGATCACTGTGAGATCGAGGCTAGCCTGAGACTACATAGTGAATTCTAGGTCATTCTAGGTCAGTCTGAGCTACAGTGAGACTCTACCTTGAAAAATAAATAAATAAATAAATAATAAATAAATGACAGTTAAACAGACACCAGTCTAGAACCTCTAGCAATGTACCATCTCTGAACAAGATGCACATTAATTATTGGGAACTCTTGTTCTGTTATAACAGTAATGATTAAAATGTTGACGTTATATCAATGCATTGAGTAAATGCCTCAGAAGAGCACTTCATGGAGTTGAATTAAATATAATGAGGCACAGAATATTCAGCTCTACTGGAGTACAAACTAGTTTCTCAGTCCCAGCACTGACCATGTCAGCAAGACTGACTACTGACTTCCGACCTCCAGATTACTAGCTCCATGGGAAGGGCAGGTTATTTGCTCTTATGTGCATTACTTTGCTCTAGGATCTAATCTCCCTCAACAGCCTAATTTGAGAAAGATGTAGGTTCTATTCTTGGAGGACCAGCTGTCTAAGCAGAACCTGGGAAAGGTGACAAAACTCTACTGGGAAAATGTTTGCCTAGAGTCTCTAGGTAAAGAGATCCAAAGACAATCTTTAAGAGGGAGCTGGAAAGGTTATATGTGTAAGCACGATGGGTCAGAGCGAACTGTCAGACCTAGAGTATCCACTGTGAAAGGACCAAAGGGAATTATATTTCTGTTTTATGTGGACAAATGAGCGAAATACAGATGTCATCCTTCCTAAGCCTGTGAAGTATTATGGCATAATGGAGAAAAATTATACATGGCCTGTGGGTCTAAATTTATGATTCAGATATTTCTACTATGTTACTTTAGGCAAGTTCGTTAACTTTTCTCTCCCTTTTTAAATCCTAATTTTCTCTATATAAAAGGAAGTGAGGATATATATATATATATATATATATATATATATATATATATATATATATATTCATTTATTTATGAGGGAGAAAAAGAGGTAGATAGATAGAAAGAGAGAGAGAGAGAATGGACATGCCAGGGTCTCCAGCCACTGCAAATAAAGTACAGACACATGTGCCACCTTGTACATCTGGTTCATGTGGGTACTAGGGAATCAAACCTGGGTCCTTGGACTTTGCAGGTAAGTTCCTGAACTGCTAAGTCATTTTTTTTTTCAGTCCAGAAGTTAGGATTTCTAAACTCACTGGATTTGAAAGACATAGCTAATATTATTAAAAAATTATGGAGGGGCTCAATAGATAAAGCACTTGTCAGCAAATGTGATAACTAGGGTTTGGATCTCCAGCACCCACCTAAATACTGGCTGGACAAGGACGTCATCTTTAAACTTGGGAGGCAGAGATGGGGTCCTCAGGAGAAGGTGACTAGCTAGACTAGCAGATTTAATAAGGCTCTGGATTCTAGTGAGAAACCCTTCCTCAGTAAATACCATTGAGATTGGTCAAGGAATATTTTTTTTATAAAATATTTTTATTTATTTATTTGAGAGTGACAGACAGAGAAAGAGGCAGATAGAGAGAGAGAGAGAGAAGATGGGCGCGCCAGGGCCTTCAGCCACTGCAAATGAATTCCAGACGTGTGCACCCCCTTGTGCATCTGACTAACGTGGGTCCTGGGGGTCAAGCCTCGAACTGGGGTCCTTAGGCTTCACAGGCAAGTGCTTAACTGCTAAGCCATCTCTCCAGCCCAAGGAATATTTTTAACATCAATGTCTGGCCTGCACATCTATGCTCACACACATGCACCTGCATACGTGTGTGCCCATATGCATGCAACTATGTATACACATACATGCAAAACACACACATACACACAAATATTATGCAATATAAGCACTCAATAAGTGAAAATCATTAAAAACTACCTTCCATGTATCTATAGCACATATACGTTGATTGCAAATTGAGATAGAAATGGAAATAATATATAGTGGTGATAGTTCATTGCTTTATGAACAGAATAGAATGTGAAGAGATTTTGAGGTATTCAGACTGTATCCTTGGAATTCACACTTGGCTTCCCTTTCCAGCTTATCTTCTCTTCCTCTTAAAGGATGCAGTCACTTTATTCCTTGCATATCCAGTGCTCAGGGAATCTGCCTCGCCTGCAATCCTCCCAACTAAGCCTTTGACCCCTACCATCACCTTGGGGTTGCTAATGTAATTGATGGCTCAGTTCTCTCCCTTCTCTCCTCCTTTGTATCCTTTATAATTCTCTTTTGTAAGTGTCCTTCCTTATACTCAAGCTATCTGAAACTTCCCAATGGACTCCTAACAAGTTATATGTTTCTAACAGGTGTTGAAGAATGGCTAGTTGCCAGTAACTATGGAATAACTACTGGCTTTCAGGAGTCAGGTATATACACCCACCCTGTCTCCAACTGCACTTGACATTGAGATTATGTCTTATATTTTCATTTAACTACAATGTTTGATGCAAATGGGGATTACAAATATACTTCAACAAAAAGGAAATCAAAGCCGGGTGTGGTGGTGCACACCTTTAACCTCAGCACTTGGAAGGCAGAGGTAGGAGCATCACTGTGAATTCAAGGCCACCCTGAGACTACATAGTGAATTCCAGGTCAGCCTGGACCAGAGTGAGACCCTACCTGAAAAAACAAAAAAAGAAATCAACCACCACTATCATGATGTAGTACCCATAGGATACTGTGGGGTTTTTTGCCAGGCATTATGCTCATAATTTTACATATATCAAGATAGGATTTTTTTTGTATTCTTGTTGTAAAGATAAGTCTGAGTTTTAGTTAAATAACTTCAGTTATACACATGAGGAAAGTTTGTGAGACTAAACCAGTGTGTCAGTAAAGATAGAAACATTTTAGCTGATGAAAGCCTTTAGCTTTTCCAAATCACATAGTAATGCAGATGCATTTTTTCTGTTTTTGTGTAATAGCAACTTTATCTTTGGGGCCTAAGGGGAGAGAGCTCTGTCACACTGATGTCACCACTATTTACTCCAGATTTATAGCCTTCGCTTACCCACTCTCAACTCAATTCTGAAAATGGAATGATTTTCTAGAGACCATCTGAAATATAAGATACTGGACACTGAAAATTTCTCACAACAGTGGTGTTGAAAAACTAGCTGGGCTTCTTCTCTAACAACATTTAAAACCAAAAATTACTTTTATTTCTATGAACAGATTCAAACCACAAAGATTTAGATGGCAGTAGAAGAAACCACACTGGCTATGGGCATAAATATTTTCCTCACCAAGGAATGAAACTTGCTTCCATTCTAATTCTGCAGAGACAATTAGGACCCATGGGAATGCAGCCACTTGGCCTAGCAGCCCTGGGCCATGGATCTCCCTGGGGAGCACTGTCTTTTAAGGTGCCATGGGGATCAGTTGTTGAGGCTAGTTTAAGGTCCTTGGGTCATTGTCTGAAAGAGGAAACAACAAAATCTTCATGGGAAAATTATGTAAAAATGAAAATAGCCTGAAAATACAAGTATTATCTAGCACTCTAGGGAGATGGTAAGTATAGTCTGAGAGGGGAGGGAAAAAAGTGCTAAGGAAAGATAATGGAAAAATGAAAAGAAAATAGGAATAGAACCCTACAGTTGTGTTAGGATCCTCCAGTGTGTCACTCTTTCTCTCTGCACCACAATTTCCTTACTGGAAACGATCCTTCCAGATATGTTCTGTGAGATACTGTCAAGGCTTGCCATTCTGTGGGGCTGTTTTCCAGTAAATCACTTGGTTGAAAGCAAAACATTTTTAAAACACAAAATTATGTATGTGTAAAAAGTAATATCATACAATGGAAAGGGGGAGAATTTTTCCATTTGCTTTCTTATCAGAAGTTTGGGGCTGTCTATTTAGCTCCATCCAACCTAACCTCTTAGGCACCCACTAACTCCACACCTACAAAAGAACAAAGCCGGTGATTCTAGAGCCTCAGAGTGGAGCTCCTGTTTGACTATGAAGTCTTTTCTAATCTTACTTTGCCTAACTATATATCCATGCTCCACCAGTGTGGGTCCCACTCACCCAGGCAGAAATAAACTTGCTTCTTTTTTGCATTCAGTAGCCCAGAGAACATATGTCAGAAACACCATGTCACATGACACATGATGTTGCCACTATTTCTTTTGTTGTCCAAACTAGGCTAGTCTAGACTCAAACACCAGCTGCTTGATGCCAGAGACTGTGCGCCAATCATCTGAGGGTTCTCAAAGATATTTGGTAACTCTTGACCCATATGGTAAAATGTCAAAAAGTGTGGTAAGTGGAAAAATGAATGATTATGTTGAAAAAGAAAACTGAGCCCAGACAAAAGAGAAAGGTAGTTGGTAGTAGATGACCTTGGAAATACTTTCCAAATCTAAGATGGTTAAATATTTTTGACACCAGTAATGTAATAGCTTTTGAAATATAAACACGATTTTATGTTTATGTTCTTCTGTCTTTACACTCATTATCTGTTGAGGTGCACGTGTTTCTGCCCCTCTTCCTTCCAGCATTATGGTATAAGCATTTTTCGGCTGACTACTGCTTCCCATCCTGCTCTCCCCTTCGCATACGTGCAGAAGTTTTTGTTCTCTAGTTACAGAGTGACGGATCGGAAGAAAAATATCTTTTAAACTGTTTTCCCAATTGCCAGGAGATGTACCTTTCTTTGTGGAGTTCTTTCTGAGCAAGGATGCTGTTACAATTAATTGTAAGCCAGTCCTGATGATGCACTCATACATAGACATCAACTTCCTCCTCTTTGATTCCTGCTTCCTGCCATCCCCCAACCCTGACTTACTTAAGAGAAAAATTCCACAACCCTTCAGGTTTAATGTGGATAGGGATTACAAATTAAAACAAAACAATCAGTGTGTATATTTCAAAAATACTGCAACACAGAAAACAGATAGACAGAACATTTGAACCATTTCCTCCTATAAGAAGCAAAAAATATCTTGTGTTTTTATTAAGATGGTACTATTAAAATATTGGTTCATTTTTCAGGAATTGGGGTTTCTTTAAGCATAGTCAATGCTTATATTATGTCTTTGAGTGTCCCAAATCAGGATTATGCCACATTTTTGTCACAGATAAGATCTCATCTGCAATGGGACATTGTATTGTGATTTAGAAACATTTATACACACACACACACACACACACACACACACACACACACACACACACATATGTGTGTGTGTGTGTGTGTGTATGTATAACAGAAAACTCAAACCCAGGTTGGAGTGTCTTATCCAAAGTCACAGTCACATTTATTGCAAAATCCTAGACAAGAGTCTACATCTAATGCTTCTCTGTTACAATATAAATAACTTCAATAAGCTCTCATATAGACTAAAATGCCCACCCTTTATTTCACTTGTTTATCTCCAGAAACTCCTCTGGAAAATGCCATCTATACTTTAGAAGTATATTGTATTCTTGGAGTACTCACTGCCACAGATTTGGTTTTCAGGTTAGTTCCTGGTCCCTAGTAGAGAGCAGAACTCTGAGAGAACTGTGTTCATCAGACAGGTATATTTGAATGTTGTGAGCAGAAGTCAGAACATGGCTGGAACAACATTCTATAACTGTAGCTTACAGATTATTTGTGATCTTTAAGATGATAATTAAATCAATTATGAAATATTGGAACATACAAAGTTAAAAGCATTTTAAATTTTTCTCTGAAAATCACTTCATGTAGGTCATGACAAGACACAATGTATGATGATACTTTTCTGTAATCCCGGCACTGAATGAGGAGGAGAACAAGTTTGATGCTAGCCTGGGCTACCTAGGAAGACCCTATTTCTCAAAAGTTGAGGAGCAGTAGAGATGGCTCAGTGACTAAAAGTGCTTGTTGTGCACATCTGACAACTGGAATTTAGAACCTAAGTACCCAAAAGTCTGTAATCCCAATGCCACTAAGGCAATCAAAGGTAGAGTTAGGAGAATCCCAAAGCTTTCAAGCCAGCTATTCTGGCATTTACAATGGCAAATAGCAAGAGATATCCTGTCTCAAACAAGGTTCAGGCAAGGACCCGTACTTGAGGTTTTCCTCTGACCTTGGCACAGGTGCTCCCATACATGCTGTATCAGTAATTTTTCATTGTTGGGACCAAATGCCAGAAGCAACTTAGGGAAATAAAGAGTTTATTTTGGTTTATGGTTTTAAAAGGCAGTTTTATTCTAGCTGGGAAGGCATGGCAGACCAGAATTCCAGTGTCACATCTTCACATCAATGGGAAGGAAGTAGAGAAGCAAGACAAGCAAGTTGGAATTCAGCATCACAAAGCCTGAGCCCAATGACACACTTCCTTTAGCAAAACTACTTTCTAAAGGTTGCATAACCTTCCCAAGCAATGCGATCTTACTGGGGATCAAATATTCAAACTCATGAGGCTACTGGGATCATTTTACATTCAGACTCTCAAACAGTTAACTACAGAGAGTATATTTTGAAGCCACATACCCTATATCTAACAATACATTTATATAGAAATTAAAGGAACTTTAAATCTCAGCAGTATAATAAGAAAATGCATTTGGAAAATGGTCAAATGCATTAAAAAACAATCATTTAGAGGCATGTATAGGTGAAAAATGGGTACATGAAAAGACATTCAATATCCTTAATCATTAAGGAAATGGAAAATTATATACAATGATGTCTCACTATACATTATTTACAAGGGCTATCATCAAAGAGCCATGTGACACCAAATGTTGGCAAAGATATAGAGAAACCATCTATTCACATGTTTCTGATGGGAAAAATAAAATGGTACAGTTATTTTGGAAAATAATGTGGGAGTTCCTTGGAAAACTAAATATAAATTTAACATATGACTCAGTAATCACACTCCTGCACATTTATTCCAGTGAAATGAAAACATGTGTACACCATATATATATATATATATATATATATGTTTTAATTATAACAGAAAAATCAGAAATAATTGAAGAACGTTTTAGTAGATGACTGTTTAAATAAATAGTGCTGCACGAAGATGAATAGGCCACTAACATACACAGCACCATGGATGAATCTCAAGGAAATTATGCTCAGTTTTAAAAAAGGACAACATGAAAAGTGAACATATCAAATGATGTTGTTTATATAACTTTCTGGAAGGGACAAAATTGCAGAGCTAGAGATAGTAGTGCTGAAGGATAGGATGGGTACCATTCTAATGATGTAGTGGAATAGCTATGTAGAACTTACAAAACTAAGAGCCAATGGCTGGTAGACATCACTGATAGACATAGGCTGGATGAAATCCCTTTGGGATAAGTGAAGATAGAGAGGATAGGAAGTCTGAGGCCTAACCCTTTGGGCCAAATACACTTAAAAAGAACTGTAAGTACAGGTTGGTAAGGGAACAATTAGAATGGAAAAGAGAAGATAAAGATGAGGCCAAGATTAGTTATATACTTGGCCAGACATGGGCGTGGTTTGGACTTGGGGGAACGTTAGAGTGGTAGGACTTAGACTGATTTCTCTCTGTGTTTAATATTTTCTATGTTACAGTGCTAGAACATTAAACATGAAAATATAATAGTTGAGGGCTGGAGGGATGGCTTAGTGGTTAAGGCATCTGTCTGCAAAGCCAAAGGACCCAGGTTTGATTCCGCAGGACCCACGTTTGCCAGATGCACAAGATGACACATATGTCTAGAGTTCATTTGTAGTGGCTAGAGGCCCTAACATACCCATTCACTCTCTATCTCTTTTTCTGTCAAATAAATAAATAAATAAAAATAAAATATTTTTGAAAGGTAATAAAATAATTGAAATATTCATTATTGGTTTGTTTTAAAAATCCTTTAGATAGAGTAAATTGATTTCTTACCCTGTAATATTTCATTTATTCCAATGACACTTTGAAACCATCATTCTTCATGGAAAAAGAGCTGGTTATTCAAGACCTTACTGAAGGCATTTCACAGGCATGATCAAGATTGTGTTCATGTCATACATGTTTGGCTGTCTTATATGAAATGTAATATGAGGAAAGTAAATTCATAATTTGTTACTGATAACTTTCAGTGTTAAATTTGCCCTCCTCCATAATCTGAGCTTTGTAAGATCAGAGACAATATCTAATCCTTCATACAGTGTGTTATACTTTGTAAGGCTCCATGATGTTTAAAATATTTAAGTCTATAAAAACACTCTAACACCTATACCATACATTTAAGTAAAGCTCCCTTGTTAATGACTATGCCCTGAGAAGAATTTATCTATAATTTTATATGCCCACAATGTTCCCTTTTATGGGTAGAATTTTATAGATCATAAATTCAAATGTTCAGAGAACCTTAAACGTTATTTATTTTACCATCTCTACCAATCCTCTAGTACTGAATTACTGACAGGACTTAGTTGAAACTGGCACTATTCTAACATTAATAATATTTCCTATGTTTTTGTTGGAATCTTTCTTCCAAGAACATTAAAAAGTAGTGAGGTAAGCAGAAAAAAAAAATTCTTCTCCAAAGGTCAAATCTTTAAAGTTTACCCTTGCATTGGCTACCATAAGATTTTCTCCATTTTTGCCTGACTTCAACAAGTTTTCTTCAGCAGAATTTTAGGGTACCTCAATTCTATTTGTAGATGAGTTATTTGCTCTTGAAGCCACAATGACTCAATTATAATGTCATGATACCACATTGCTCTTATCACCTTACATTTGAGACAAGGTTTATGAGTGGATTCAAACCATATTGCTAGTTAAAGGCCACTAAGTATTTGTCTTTGGCTTTCTTTTCTCCACTTACAATAACTGCAGTGATTGCTTCCAAAAAAAATGAAATCTGCACCTTGGTTCTCTAGTGTATCCACTCTAGATAATCAGCAGACAATCAACCAGACCTTAGTCATGTTTGCAGAATATCTTGAGACCCATCTGGGAACCTAGTTCTTTGAGGTCTTTTGTCCTAGATCAACCAAGATACATTAGGTAATATAAGATTAATTAATGAATGAGTACTGCAAATTTCAAATTCATATTAATATGGGATCTGTTGCAGAGTTGTACCTGACAATTGGAATACCATACACTGAGCAGAAATAGCTAGGGTAAGACAGAGGAAAAGAAACTTAAAGAAGATAGCCAGCACTTGTTCATTAATGGAACAAACTCACCTAATTTCTCTACTCTCTCTCTGTCTCTGTCTCTCTCTCTCTCTCTTTGCTCCATATATACATGCATAGACTTTTCATTGTGTACCAGTCACTTTCTCATTACTTTGACAAAATTCCCTACCAGAAGCAAATTCGGAAAAGGTTTGCAGTTACAGGTGTTTCAGAGTCCATCATAGTGGGAAAGGCATGGTAGGCTGGAGCAGAAATCAGGCATCACATCTTCATACCAGCACACAGGAAGGAGAAAGAGAGAGAGACAGAGAATATACTTCCTCCAGAAATGCATGCTAAAGGTTCCACAGCCTTCCTGAGCAGCTTTACCAGCTGCAGATCAAGTATTCAATCCCATGAGCCTATGGGGACATTTTACATTCAAACCACCACACATTACAATGACCATCTTCCTTGCTGTATACAACTGGAAACTAAACCATGAAAAGAGTGACAGTTTGCAAGTTGGAGGTTTGTTTTATCTGAAAAGATCTTACATATTGTGAAAAAAGAAAACTTTTCTCCCTCTCTTTCTTTCTCTGCTTACAAATAAATAAGTAAAAATTTAAAAACCCTTGATAACAAACAACCATGCTAATTTAGAGGCTCTTGCTACAGTATAGTGAGAAGTGATAAAAACTAAGCTAACGAGTTCAACAAGAACTCATTCTCCCTTTCTTTTATTTTCATACTAGACACATGTTTATATTACTCCCTACAAACAGTGGACTGACATAGACAAGTCCTTTCTCTACATATTTATTACAACTGAGGGAGCAAGGGCAGTTGATTTTAAATGCGAGAGCTTCCTGCTCAATTAAATAGTAACTTCACTTAAGATGTGTTTGTCAAATCAAAGGACAGTATGTGTGTCCTTTCCTTCTTTGGAATTTTGTGCCCTCCATATTACAAGACAGCACAGGGCTCTCACCTATTCCCCCCACTGTGGAGCAAGCAAAAGACGACATTTGCTGTCCCAGTTGGTGGAATAGACCCTCTCCAACTTCTCCCTTGATGTTTGGATACAAATTGAATCCAACTCTTCCTATTGATAATACAGATAGTCAAAATTAGGGTTACAGGTTAAAATGGCCAGAAGTAGATCTTAGCTATAGTCTCAAACACAGATTTATCAAGACATTTTGTATTTTGCTAAATAACTATTAACACAGCTGACTCTTCCTATCCTCTGCCTTTCTCTATTCCTAGTAGGTTCCTAAGGAAAGAAAGTAGTTTAACATCCAAGTGTCCTGAATAAGCTGCAGGAAGAATGCATACTTGTGTTCACTAAGTGTGTTTACTGTTTTCCAGGGAAATTCTTATTCCTGATGCTTTGAGGAAACTGCTTCCATGCCCTGCCTGTGCTAGAACAAGAAAATGAGTTAAAAGTCTTGTGAACCTTAGGCTTCTTATTTGCAAAACAAGGATAACTCATTTTAAATAACAATAATTCTGTTTCTTCTCCCTTCCCCTTTTAAGTTCATCATAGGTTTTATATATAATAAAAATGGTAAGTTTTCTGTCATCTCATATTGAGAATGAAATCAGAGTTTTCTCTTGGGTCTCTGGGAAACCCTGATAGAGTGTCAGACATCATTAATGGGAAAGAACAAAGATAAACAACAGGAGTCTTTGATCTTTGGGCCTGCTAATCAGTCCATTAAAAAAATAATAAACAGTGAGCTCAAACAACACTCTCTAACCACATTAAAAGCCAGGCAGTCTCTGGATATCAGCATGTTTCAGGGCCTGTTTGTCTCAACCAGATCTAATAAATAAGGTGGTTTTATCTCTGTCCTGAAAAGTAACATGGGCAAGGAAAAAAATGTGGAAAGCTGATCACTAGAACTGATCACATCTCTGAGCACCCTCAAGGGTCAATCTGTTGGATCCAATGTCTTTTCTATAGAGATTGTCAGTAGGGTAGGAAAAACTGATAAAATGTTTTACTTTATTAAAAGAATACATATTCACAGATCATTTATCATGTCTAACATTGTGTTGGATTCTAAAAGTGAGAATAAAAATATGAATAAATATTATCCCTTGCCACTCAGAAAAAAAACTTTATCAAAAAGTTATATAACTGGGTAAGGGGGAGAAGGGAAGGAATCTCGAGTTCAAGACCATCCAAGGCTATATTATGAGACCTTGTCTCAAAACATAGCAAACATCTGTATGTAAAATTGTGTTCATCTATGTATGTACGTATATAGATAGATAAACATGTTCACTTATATTTATATATACATATATAAGCTTCAATCTAATCAAATTATAATATTAGATCCATAACTAAGGAGTCATACTTAGATGCTTTGAAATTATTTTTTAGCAAAATTAGATGTATTTGCTTGGTTTCTTGCCTGACAGTCAATCTTTTCTTTTTTTCCAATGGATTGAAGAAATGGACTTTTCTAATCTTTTAGTTGTAAAGATTTCTTAGCAAATAAAAACCAAATTAACATCCTTCAAATAAAATAAATAGAATCTGCAAAGCTTACGACAGTTGTTCTGAAGGGGAAGAAATGGAGGCATTTTCTGTAAAGTCAGGATATGATAAAGATAGCCACAGTCAGTAATTCTATTCATCACTGAACCAGAAGCCCTAGACAGAAGACTAAGGAAAGAAGAAAAGAGAAGTCTCATAGAATTTGTCATGGAAGAAACAAAACAAAAATTCTTTTCCAATAATATTTTTTTAAATGCCACAAAATCTTCAAATAAGCTATCAGAGCAAAGACTACTGGATCACTAGATAAAATCCATTGCTTTATTATTAACCCAGTGAAACTATAAATAGATTATGCAAAAATTATATCAGTGTTAGCTGTTATAAATATTAAATAAGGCAATTAATCTCAAATAAATTCTTGTGCGCTAATGCTAATTTTTGAATAAAATTATTGGACTATCAAAAATTATGTGTAACCATGTCCTCCTAGGGTTAAGAATAAAGTGCAAGAGGGGTCAGAAAGAATGTAATAGCCAGAGGATGGGAAGGAGTGATGTCAAATGTTCTCATCTAGGCATGAGATGGCTATTTCACTTATAACCTCACAGTGACCTGACAATCTTTTTTAAAAAATATATTACTTATTTATTTATTTGAAAGATGAGACAGAATACAAACACACACATACACACACACACACAGAGAGGAAAACATGAATGTGCCAGGGCATCTAGCCACTGCAAATGAACTTCAGTTGCATGTATCACTTTGTGCATCTGGCTTTATGTGGGTACTGGCAAACAGAACCTGGGTGGGTAGGCTTTGCAAGCAAGTGCTTTAATTATGGGCCAATCTCTCCAGCCCCCTAGTAATCAATTGTAATAGTCCTTGATTACATATTAAACTGGTCTAAACTGACAAGTAACCGATGCCATAGATGATAAAATTACAAATCATAATGGAGCCTATGGTGGTTAATCACTGTTGTCAACTTGACTAGATTTGGAATTGCCCAGGATAAATACCTGTGGGTGTATCTATGAGGGTATTTCCAGATAACTTTAACTGGGTTCAACCTGAATGTGGGTGGCACCATTCTTTGCGTCCTAGATGAACAGTGGCCTCAGCTCCTGCCACCCTGTCTTTTCGCCATTATGGACTGTAATAAGGACTTAAACAATGAGCACAAATAACCCTTTTTTACCTTAAGCTACTTCTTGCCACGTATTTTGCCATAGACATGTAAAAGTAAATAACATAGCACCATACCACAGGTCTGAGAGCCTTAAAAGATTACCCATCCATTCCAACAGAATGAAAACTTCCTATCAAACATTTTCTTAAAATTATCCAAATTGCTATCCAATGTCTTGTGGAAAGTTTTTAAAGTATATTTTTGCAATAAATCATAGAGGGATCAGCAGATAATACTAGATTCATTTTAAATTGTTCACAGAGACAAGTGGCATTGTTCGCAATGTCACACTGAGAAGAGCTGTTTTTTTCCAGCAGACTAGACTTGTCATTAAGTGTCTAGATACTCATTGTCATAAGTGGCTATTTTGTTTTTAACTGAAGGCAAAGTTGAGGGCATAATCTGAGTGACTTCTGTGGAGAAGATAATTATTATACTGTACCACGAAGGACCACAGAATTTGTTTTAAGCTCCAATTTACTGGGTGCAAACAATGGATCAAAAGCTATTTTAAGCACTTTATATATGTTTTCATAGTTAATTCCTGCAGCAAACCATTAAAATTGACATTATCAGGCTCATTTTTACAGATGCATAACTAGAAATTCAAAGAATTAAAATAACATACCTACCTTTACAGAAATTGTAATAAAGCTGGCATTTAGTTTTATATCCTCAGCTATGACACAGTAAACAATATGTCAGGCATTTCCAAAGTCTTGGTTTCAATTGGTAGGATCTAACAATATGCTTGGGGAACAAATATTTATGAAAGCAAAGTGGTATCAATGCCAAGGCCTTAGAAGTGATGTCTTATAGCAGTGTTTAAAAAGAAACATATTGGGCTAGAGAGATGGTTTAGTGGTTAATGTGCTTGCCTGCAAAGTCAAAGGACCCGGGTTCAATTCCCCAGTACCCAAATAAGGCAGATGCACAAAGTGATTCATGCATCTGGAATTCATTTGTAGTTGTTGAAGGCTCTGGAGCACCAAGTCTCTCTCTCTCCCTCTCTCTCTCTCTCTCTTTCTCTCTCTCTCTCTCTCTGACTCTCTCTCTTAAATAAAGAAAGAAGGGCTGGAGAGATGGCTTAGCGGTTAAGCGCTTGCCTGTGAAGCCTAAGGACCCCAGTTCAAGGCTTGGTTCCCCAGTTCCCATGTTAGCCAGATGCACAAGGGGGCGCACGCATCTGGAGTTCGTTTGCAGAGGCTGGAAGCCCTGGTGCGCCCATTCTCTCTCTCTCCCTCTATCTGTCTTTCTCTCTGTGTCTGTCGCTCTCAAATAAATAAATAAAAATTAAAAAAAAAAAGAAAGAAAAAGAAAAGTATCTCAGAGAGATTTGTTGAGGGAGATGAGAATTTTTCAAAAGAAAATTGTTTCTACAAGTTACAGAGAAAAATGGATTCTAGGTAAAGATTATTGTAGAAGTTTATAGTTATACTCAAAGGATGGTGGGCAGATGGGCAAGTAGAGGTCACAGTTTATAAGTGAGGATAAGGATAAAAAGTAGAGATGAGTGAATGGAAGAAGACCTCAAACAACCCCTTCCTCCCTGTAAAAGTAGGAAAACTTATAAAGGTTCAGAAATTATGACTGTATTTTAGGGGTGTGTATGTGTGTGTGTGTGTGTGTGTGTGTGTGTGTGTGTGTGTGTGTGCACATGCATGCAAGCTTGCACTTGCATTAGTGTGTAGAAATCTTTTCAACTAATATTTTTAAAAATCTGCTCAGAAAAATACACAGTGATATCCAGGAATGTAGCATGAGGCTTATTTCTCAACTTCTCTTACTGACTTCTTCTTCAGTCCTTTCTCATAAATAACATGGAGACAGGGAGAAGGAATGAATATAGACCCTTGTTCTGGAACAAGGGAACACTGGAGGCAGAACTCAGATGTTCTCAGGGAGCCAGGTCTCCTCAGTCATGGAGGCTTCTTGATCATATTGCTGGCCTTGTTACAGATGAGTGGTTGTAAGGAAGGCTTTTTGGTTAATTAAGCATTCTGAATGTTTCTGCATGATGCTGAACTATGTGATTCATTGTGGAGCAAGCATATAGCCTTTCCCTCATGGAGTTCTGTGTCAGTGAACAAGTGAAGTGGTTTGCTGTTTGCCACCTCATACACAGTGAGTCAGTTGCTAGATTGAGGACTAATTACCCTTATAGTCTGCTCCAATGATTTCACTTGTTTTATTTTTCCTTTGTTGATAGTATCATTTCCCCCAGCCTGATTGTTTTTTTTAAATACCTGTCAAAAAAGAGAAAAGGAATCACTTGTAATCTTTGTTACTTGTTCCCACTGAATCCTAGAGTCTGTGGTAGGACAAACCCCATGTAGTTGTAAGCAATGTGTTTGATAAACTCTGCTGTGTTAATAGCTTTGGGGAGCATTTCTGAGCAGAAAGAAGCCCACTAAATTAGTAAGAGAATGATGAAGATGCAGTGAAGATGGGAAGTATTCACTCACTGAAGTAATTTCTGAGAAGAAGAAAAAACTTGAGACAGACTATGGAGGATTCTGTGTTCTCTGTCTGGTTCTTCTTTTGTTAAAACTACAAAGCCACACCCTTGGCGAATACCTACCTGACTTTGTAGGTCCCAAGCTGCTTCTGGTAAATTCTGTTGTGAAATTATTCACTGACTTTGTGTAGGACTCACATTGAGCACGTTAGTGAAAAGGGCAACAGTAGTCCTGTTAGCTCTCAGGTACTGCTTACTTACTACAGTTCAGAGATATAATGTATAATGTAATCACATTGAACGCTTAACAAAACTGTGAACTATTTTTAATTCCCCTCTCTTTCAGAGAGTTTAAATACCTTAAGCAAAGTTAAATAGCTAGTGTCAGAAGCAAACTTTTAACTGATTGATTCTAGAGCTCATGCCCTCAACAATATTCTACCTCTCAGGTTCACTGCCAGCCAAACTTGTGTGAACATGTGTGCACGTGTGTGTTTCATTTAAATAATAATACTCTATGTAGTGCATAAAGACCCTCACATAGGGCTGGAGAGATGGCTTAGCGGTTAAGCGCTTGCCTGTGAAGCCTAAGGACCCCGGTTCGAGGCTCGGTTCCCCAGGTCCCACGTTAGCCAGATGCACAAGGGGGCGCACGCGTCTGGAGTTCGTTTGCAGAGGCTGGAAGCCCTGGCGCGCCCATTCTCTCTCTCTCCCTCTATCTGTCTTTCTCTCTGTGTCTGTCGCTCTCAAATAAAAGACCCTCACATAAATGTATCTCTGCTCTTTTGAGTTTAGAATGTTTGTTCATACCCAAAAGAATTAATTTCCCTCTTTGTTTGTTATGGCCACCTATAGAAACTGCCTTATAATACCCCCTGCAGCCCATTCAGCATGTCTTTACAGAAGTAGCTTTTATAAACACAGATTTAATCATGTCCATTTAATATTCAGAAAACACAAGTGGTTCCATATGGAAAATGTAATAAAGTCTAAACTTCTCAGCCCTCCACCAATATTCCCCCTACTGAACTGACCTTGCATCTCAGTATATCATTCCTCTTTATTGAAGTTTTTCTTACAGTTGACTACAACCAATCCTCCCAGTGAGGCAGGCAGGGTCACCTTTTCAGAGATAAAAACTGACTACATAGTTGAGGGTAATAGCTCCACCCCCCAAAGTGAACAGTTTTGTTCTCCTCCTGGCCAAAGCAGAAAATGTTTGTAAGCCTATAAGGGGATATTTTTTTTTTTCCTTATCCCTTTTTCCCTAAGGGAGGCCTGCTTCCCTAGAAGCCTGACATGACTCTGTCAGTAAGATTATAAAATGCCTGAAACCATAGCATGGGATCTGGAATTTCCTGATCTCTTCTTCCTTAAAGGAAATCCCCTTCCCTAGAAATCTGACAGGAAGATATGAAGAAGAACCCAAAGTACCTAGACATCTGGCTTGACCAGCTAGGTCCTATCCAGTAAATTCCATTAAAAGACCCCAATCTGAGTCACAAGGCAGGTTTTCTCATTCTGGGGATCTCTTTCTGGTTTACAGGAGCCCTGCCTTCCTTTCTTCTCTTAAGTTCTATAACAGAATCTTTCTAAACTTCACCCTATAGGGTCATTGGACTTCATTCTCTGAATTTTTAAGAAAAGTGTCAGGCCACTGACTCACTGGAAGTTGTGTGTGACTGTGACCACCAGGTACCCTAACTCCCAGGTTAAAGCCCAACTAAGAGACAAGAAAGATTGAATCTCAGACGCTCCAAACGCCCATTTCCCAGGACTTGTGCTATCCATCCTTTTCCACATCACCTCTTCTTCCTTGAGTCTCTTACCTGTCACAAGTTTTGTTTTTTTTTTTTTTTTTTTTGGTTTTTTGAGGTAGGGTCTCACTCTGGCTCAAGCTGACCTGGAATTCAGTATGTAGTCTCAGGGTGGCCTCGAACTCTCGGCGATCCTCCTACCTCTGCCTCCTGAGTGCTGGGATTAAAGGCGTGCGCCACCACGCCCAGCTTGTCACAAGTTTTAAATGATTTAAGAATCATGTGAAAACATCCAATACAAAATCCACCCTTTTATTTTCTGATTGCACACTATGTTTGGATATGTTGTTTTAGTATGCATTTGAGCACATGCTTAATTGATTATGTATGTATGCATGTGTGTGTGTCTTATCTCATAGCTCTGTCTTATCTCATAGCTTCCTTTCACACAGAATCCTTTTAAGCAGAGGATAGGCACCTGATTAATTTAGTATTCATCATGCCTAGCATAATGTCAAGACAGTTGCATAAAAATTTGGTTACGTTGAATCACATATTCACTACATATTTCTTTGTATGTAGCTTTCTATAGCATACAGAGTGTTCTTATGCCATGAACTGACTGGCATGGACATTCTTTTTTTTTTTTTTTTTTTTTTTTTTTTTTTTTTTTTTTTTTAGGTAGGATCTTACTCTACTTTAGGCTGACCTGGAATTCACTCTATAGTTTCAGGCTGGCTTCAAACTCATGGTGATCCTCCTTCCTCTGTCTCCTGAATGCTGAGAATAAAGGGGTGTGCCACATGCCTGGCTACATCTTTTGATTTTAGTCCATTTTCTACTTCATACAGCAATTAATTCAGATGTTTAAGTCAAAAATTTTACAGAACTTATCCATAAAGTATGAACCAAATAATTTAAAGACATTATTTTTCATGAAGGATCTTTCTGTGCAATGAAGATTCCCACTCAATTAAATTTAAATGTTAGAGAGTGGCCAATAGTCTCTTGCCTAAGGATAAATGTGCAGGAACCAAAAGGAAGCGAAGAAACAAGCCATGAAAAGGTCTTGAGAAGTGTTTCAAGAAATAAGAACAGCAAATGCTTCAAGAATATTTTCTGGGTTTGAGAAATAGCAAGAACCTCACGATGCCTGAAGCATAGTGAGCTATGGATACTGTGGTAGGAGGTCATATAGGACCAACATGAAGATTCTTTTGTAATTGAAGTAAAATTTATGTACAGTGAAGTGAACAGATCTGAGGTGGAAAATTAGTAATATATATTTTTTCTTTGCCTTTCATTAGTGAGTATTCTAGTATATGAACGTACATAATTTCTCATGCTATTAGTTTCTGACTACTATAAATAAGACTATTATTAGTATTAAATAAATTATTGTGCTTATATCTTAATTTTCCTTGAGTAAATATATAAAGTGGAATTTCTGGGTCCTAGGACAAATGTATTTTTTAATTGAAATGTAACAAAACAGCTGTTTTTCAAAAGTCATTTTACTATTTCTCATTATTTTCAGCAATAGAGAAGAATTCTGGTTCTTCCATATTCTTTTTAATATCAAGCGTTGCTAGTCTTGAAAGCTTCGTTGTATGAACATACTGCACATTAGTCATATTTCCATCAAGTTATACTTTCGTGTTCCCTTTCCTTTGCCCCATTTCACTTAGGGCTCTCCTCAGAGGGGATGTCAGTGTTCACAGTGAAGCCATGAATAAAACAGTCTCTGCAGGGGAGACAGGGCCTCAGAGCACACCTTCCCAGCCTGTGACTCATAAATTTTTTCCATTCCTTTCTTGCACAGTGTTTCCTGAGCCTTGAAGGGTATGTTATAGGGTCTCCTTTAGTGTTGAGCTCTCAGCAGCCTCTGATTTTCTGCTTTGATGAATTTTAAGTTTCCTAATGTCTTCTGCCATCTCCTTGGAACAGGTTCTCAAGCTAGTGGTGAGAGCAGCACTCATATTTAGTCTGTCACTGCCTCTATAATGTTTCCTAGGCCCTTGTAGATGTGATAGAGATGACATGTCACATGCTAGGCAGTTGGCTTTCTTTTCTTGTCATACTGATGGGACTTAGGTCTCCCTGGTATTCACTGCCATCTCTAGATATCAGATTCTCTAACCAAGACTGAGAGCAGCATATATCATAGTTGATAAACATATTAATTATACACTGAAGACTTTTTATGGGCATAACTTCTCCTTTTAGCCCAAAAGCAGTGGAAGCTTCCTTCTAGGCTCTTTGTTCTCAGTACTAGATATGAGTTCCTTCCCATGAGCAAGCCTCATATCCAATCAGAGGGCAGCTGATTACCACCATAGCCTATGTGCCATTATTACACTGCTATGTTCATCTTGGTTGAGTTTGTTTTATAGCTTCAAGAATTCTGCTGGTTTATGTTGTTGATACCATTTTCCTCCAGAAGCTCCCATGGCACTTTAAAACACTGTGAGGACTAGCCAGCATAGAACTGGATGCCTTCTCAGTGCAGCATGATCTCTTTTTTTTTTTTAATTTTTATTTATTTATTTGAGAGCGATAGACACAGAGAGAAAGACAGGGAGAGGGAGAGAGAGAGAATGGGCGCGCCAGGGCTTCCAGCCTCTGCAAACGAACTCCAGACGTGTGCGCCCCCTTGTGCATCTGGCTAACGTGGGACCTGGGGAACCGAGCCTCGAACCGGGGTCCTTAGGCTTCACAGGCAAGCGCTTAACTGATAAGCCATCTCTCCAGCCCCAGCATGATCTCTTGATGTCCTACAACTTCAGCTTGTGGTGTCTTCAATAATAATGACTTACTATTTATATATTGTGGGTAACCAAGTGCTTTGGCAATGACCTGCATTGTTTTGAGGATCTCATGGATCTCCCTGACCAAGAACTCACTGTGGGCTAGGTAATCCAATTCAGGTACTTGGATTTGCCAGCAGTAGCTTAAGGCTTTAGTGTACAGCTTTCTCTATTCCTACAGGGTGATTTTACCCAACGTTTTCCTCCTTTCTCTTATTAAGAGAGTTATATATTTTAATTAGCTAACCATAAGGTAGGTTATTTTTTTTTCAGCTTTTGTTTTGCGGTAGGGTCTCACTCTAGCTAAGGGTGACCTGGAACTCACTCTATAGTCTCCAGGTATGTGGCCTTGGGTTCTAGCTCAGTACCAGAACAAAAGAGTGAAAAATACTGAGAAAAGGGCTGGAGAGATGACTTATCAGTTAAGACACTTACCCACAAAGCAAAAGGACCCAGGTTTAAGTCCCCAGGACCTTCAAAAGGCAGATGCACAAGGTGGCACATGTGTCAGAGTTTGTTTGCAGTGATTGGAGGCCCTGATGTGCCTGTTCTGTCTCTCTCTCTTTCCCTTTTACTCTCTCAGTTAAATAAATAAGAAATAAAATATTACAAAAATAAAAAAGAAATCAGTAAAATTAGAAATGGAAAGAAATCGTACTGACAAAGAACATTTATGAAAGTCTCACAGCTAACAGACTGCTTTCTCCCCCAAATCCAAAACAAGGCAAGGATGACGGCTTCTACTCAACATTGCACTTTGTGTCTAGTCCAGCAATAGATGAAGGGACAGAAATAAAAGGTTTGAGATTAGAAATGAATAAATATTGGCTGATTGCTTTATTTAAATGTTTATTTTAAAATAACCATTGTGTACATAGGAAAGTTCAAATAATCCTATTCCTACTTGGAATTTTTAAAATAAATAGATAATTTGTACATGAATTATCCATGGAAGACAAAGCCATGTCCCCAAAATTTAATGAAAACATCATTGAAAAATATCTCTTATTATAGACTACTTGTTATTGACAAAGAGAAAATGGAGAACCTTTCAGAGATCATTTTAATCAAGCCATCAAAATTAATGTCATCAATGGTAAGACACAAAATGGGGCAAAGTAAATGTCACCAGTCACAGTGTTCTCGATGGCACTCTGAGAAGGAAAATGAATTGTGAAGTAATAATATCCTTGTATAAGGGTTAAAACCTAAATCTCAATATGAAGATAGTTAAACACAAACTAACAAACAAATCTACGGAAAGTAAATATGTAAAACCAAGATGTACTTAGAACTCCAATACATATGAACAGAAAACAACCTCTTCATAACATGCCATTGACAAAAGGCCAAAATTTTAGCACAAAGAAAAAAATTGTCTCTCTCTCTCTCTCTCTACTTACAAATAAGTAGATAAAAATATTTGTTTAAAGGAGGCTGGAGAGATTGCTCAGTATTAAGATGTTTGCCTGCTAAGTCTAATAACCTGGGTTCGATTCCCGAGTATCTGTGTAAGCCAGGTGCATAAGGTGGCACATGTGTTTTGGGTTTGCAGTGGCTGGAGGCCCTGATGCACCCATCTTTCCTCCCTCCCTCCCTTCCTCTCTCTCTCTCTCTTTGTCTCTCCTCTTTCTTGCCAATAAATAAACTAAAACTATTAAAAAATGAAAAAAAGACCTAAAACTAGCTCACTCATCAGAGTAACACCAGACCCTTCAGCAAAAGCCCTAATGAAGGAGAAACAGGAGAAAGCCAGCTTTTTAAATATAGTTTCAACTAAAAATTGAGGCCCAGAGAGAACCAGGAGATGATACCCCATATGTCTCCTTTGCACCAACAGAACTCTTGATATGAATGGAACTTGTGTCTGCACAAGACTAATTGACAAGACATACCTACACCCATATACAATGCTCCTAGTTGCCCACAGTGTGGCATACTACCTAGGTAGGCTGGCTCTGGGGTTTCCAATCCAAATCTACAAACCAAGTGGGTCTCCACCTTACATAACTGAATCTGATGAAAGGATACATTTTCTATACTATAAAGACTAAGGTCCTTTGGGGCTGGAGAGATGGCTTAGCGGTTAAGGCGTTTGCCTGCAAAGCCAAAGGATCCTCGTTAGATTCTCCAGAACCCACTAAGCCAGATGCACAAAGGAGCACATGCATCTGGAGTTCATTTGCAGTGGCTGGAGACCCTGGCATGTCCATGCTCTCTCTCTCTCTCTCTCTCTCTCTCTCTCTCTCTCTCTCTCTCTCTCCCCCCACTTTCCTGCTCTCTCTCAAAAAAAAAAAAAAAAAAAAAAGACTGAGGCCTTCTGATTGAAGCTCTTTCTCTCTGCTTCTCCTCACTCTGGCCACAGAGATACATGTGAGTCTGGCCTCTCCCTTCCACCCAGACTGACTGCTCTGGAACCCCCAAATCCTACATCACTAACATCCAGCAAAGTATGGAATGATGTACTTCCATACTGGCCTGGTGGAAGGGACAGCATAATACTGTTTCCTGGTCTGGGAGAACTTTTCTGCTTGACTCTGCTTTATAGTTTGGGGTAACTTCTCACTTTGACTACATATATGGTTTTTCTCTGATCTGTAAATCTACCACTCGTGTATTTCCCTTCACTACCATCTACCACATGGATGCTTTCACTAACTCTAAACCTATTCCTTGTATATCTAAATTCCAGATAGCCATCATCTGATTGTTTTGGTCTCTGCTTTGATATTTTTCTTCTGTTATTCTTCTTTAAGCTCCCACTTTCTGCCCTTACCTTTCTTCCATGGAGAAGCACAAGGCAGATACTATATTGTGTTTCTTCTAACTCTTCCTATCTATGCACCTAAGTTCTATCTTCCATGATCTTGTGGCTCTACTACAGTCCTTCCCTAAATGTCTCAGTTTCTCTTAAATGAGCTATGAACTTTTCTCCATGTTCTTGTGGTTCTATTCCAGTCTTTCCTTTAAAAACTTCAATTTCTCAGGCTGGTGAGATTGCTTAGTGGTTAAGGAACTTGTCTGCAAAGCCTAAGGACTCATGTTCAACTCCTCAGATCCCATGTAAGCCAGGCACACAAGGTGATGCAAGCACTCAAGGTCGTACATGTGGTGCATGTGTCTGGATTTCAATGACAGTGGCTGGAGGCCCTGGCAACCAATTCTCAATCTCTCTTTCTCTCTTACTTGCTCTTGCTCTCTCACATAAGAAAGAGCCAGTTTGTTTGGCTTGCCTCCAAAAAAAAAAAGCTCAATTTCTCTTCAATGAACCTCATGAACTATACAGTGTTCTCCACCTGAATGCATGATTCTCACTTCCCACGTGCCTGTGGCTCTGCTCTAGCCTTCATCCTAGATTCCAATTTGCCTTAAATAAACCTTCGAATTTATGATTTCTGCTTAAGTAAGCTTAACAACCCATAATTTATCCTTCTTGAGCTGACTTTTAGCAATTATTTGTTAAAAATAGAATAGGACACAAAATTGGGATTCATGGACTTATGGGACCCCTGGAAATCCAAAGTCCTGCATCACTAACATCCAGTAAAGTATGGAATTATGTAATTCCAGCACTGAGTCAGTTGTTGGTCATATATATATATAGGACATTTACCATAAATATGTCATTTACTTTTTAAAATTAAGGAATAAATAAAATAAATAAATATACACATAAATTAAAGCAACTGAAGACCACCAAGGAAGCAAGCATTGTGGAAGATACTTAGAAGACTCTGATAGGTACAGTGATATATACATGTAATTCTCACACTTGGGAGACAGACCAGAGATCACTGTGAGTTTAGTGTCAGTATGGGCTACATACATACTGAGTTTCAGGCTATCTTGGGCTATAAAAATGACACATTGTATCAAAAGCCAATATTTTTTCGAGAAATGCACAGGAGTTAAGAAAAAAGTTCAAGCATGTCCAAATCAGGACCAAAACCAAAAACAAAATGAAAATACCACAACATGAATATGGAGAAAGATAAAGTAGAAACAGTATTTGAACTTACCAAAAAAGTATTCAGGCAAAGAAAACCTCTCAATAGTCACTCTAGCCATAAATGATCTTTACACTCCAATTTAAACATACACAGTGCTGAATTATGAAACAAGGTACCAGTTCTTCTTATCTATAAGAAACACAGCTCACTGGCAAAGATGCAAACACACTGAAAATTTGAAAATAATGGAAAATTATATACCACACAAGTAGAAGCCAAAAGCCAGTAGAAACAGATTATATTATCTCCCCAAAATAGATCCACACCAAAATTAGAAGAGGTAAAAAAATAATAGGGACTGGAGAAATGGCTTAGTAGTTAAAGCATTTGCCTGCAAAGCCAAAGGATCTGTTTGACTCTCCAGGACCCACATCCACAAGGAGGTGCATGTTCATTTGCAGTGGCTGGAGACCCTGTAGCACCCATTCTGTCTCCCTCCCACTCTCTCTCTTCTCTCTCCACCTCTTTCTCTCTGTCAAATAAATAAATAAAAAATATAAAAAATAGTTCAGTGCATATCAATAAAGGAAGAAATCTAGTAAGAAGATATGATTGTAAATATATGTGCATTGAATGTTGGTACACTCAGTTTCATAAAACAAATTCTGTTAGACCTAAAAGGTACAAGTTTGTCCAGATGTGCTTATTGTGGATTACTTCAATATTCCACACTCATTAATGGAACCAGACAAAAAAAAAAACAGAAAAGAAACTTTAGAGTTAAACTGTATCATAGAGCACACAGGAATAATTGGTTGGTAAAGTATTCAGTCTAACAGCATTAGAATATACATTCTTCTCAGAATCCTATAGCAATTTCTCCAAAATAGTTACTATTTGGGGCCATAAAGCCAGTCATAACAAAGTTAAGAAATAATAAAGATCAAGAGGCAATGTTTGGTGTTCACCAAGTACTTTGACCCTAAAGAGATGATTTTTTTTTTCATTTTATCTTAGAGTTCACCACTTACTCTTTCAAAAACACCAGATAGAGTTTTAAGAAGCATAAATGGTCTTGAGGGCTTATAACTAGAGCTTGGGCACAGGGAAACAGAATCAAGTAAGTTTAGTTTATTCCTCACCACACAAAACACATTCCTTCAGGCTTAGTTGAACCTTGGGCATACCATTGGACTAAAAATAGATGTAACATTTCTTCCTAGAACATTGTTTGGTTTACTATTGTTAAATTCTCCAAGCAAAGTTGTTTCCCCCAGAGGTTATATTTGGGAATTAGAAAACAAGGATCCTCCTTCATATGAAGGCAAGTTTTGTCTTTTACCAGGGTGCAAACTTCAGCAACCCAACTATTATCTCTGTGTCCAGTTAAATAAATATGGACTTTGTATGCATTTTCAAATGATCCAAATGTAATAAATTATTATGGCTGTCAGGGCCCTTTGCCTGATCTTGTCTCATTCTCTTGCTGATGTGTCCCTCCTGATGTACAGAGGTGATGTCCAGTCTTTCCTTATGCCCATCTTTTTACTGCCTTCATGGAGCTTCCCCTTGAGACTGTAAGCCCTCCCCCCCCCCCAAAAAAAAACCCTACCCTTCCATAAGTTGCTTTTGGTCAGTTATTTTGTGCCTGAAATGCAAAGGTAACTACAATGGGAAGCTGGTGAGGGCCAGACTTCACAGCCCTGCTGATTCTCCTCTCAAGTGTTAGGGTTTCAGGAGTGCATCACCATGCCTAGCCTTGGAATAGTGATTAAAAAATACCTGAAGGGTTTGAGTAATACAAAGTAACATGTGTCCTTGAAAGGTGGAGAGTAAAACATTTTATTTACCTCCAATAATGAACTTTTAACTGTTTGAATCTCTGCCTTGAAAGATATGATAAAGTACCACCAAGGATTCACTTTTTACATAAAACTGAGTCCAATTTTCAATTGTTTTTCTACTATTGATAAAAAGGGCAATTCTTCACATTATTTCTTCTTTGAATATATAATTGGCATCTGATTCACAAACAGAAGTTGTGGAACATTCTTTGGTCACTATATTGAGCATATTGATGAGAGTGAAGGCATATTCAGAAACCATAATCAGGTCTTGGTGCCAGCTCCAACATGCCCATCCTTGGAGTCTGGACACTCTGGTATGAGCTACACAGTAATCCTCCTCATAGGGTTACAGACCCATGAGGTCACTCATCCAAACCTTCAATTCAATTCCAAACTGATCACTTGTTCCCCCAAGGCAACAGGTGGAAGCACCTTCTTGTAGTTGCTCTCTTCATGAAGATTTTGTTTCCATTTTGCACTCTAAAATGTATCCACTTAACACATTTTACATACAAGTATTTGTTCTTCATGCTAAACTCCTCTTTTTCTAGTAAATTGTTACATTTGCCTCATAACTGGACAATGGTTGATTCAGAAATTAGAAACAGTATTATCCAGGAAGCATTTCTTTTTTAAATAGTATTTTTTCATTTTTAAAAGTTACTTATGAGAGAGAGAGAGAGGGAGAGAAAGAGAATGAATGGGCATGCTAGGGTCTCTAGCCACTGCCAAAAACTCCAGATGCATGTGCCACCATGTGAATCTGGCTTACCTGAGTTCTGGGGAATCAAACCAGGGTCCGTAGGCTTCACACGCAAGCACTTTAACCACTAAGCATCTCTCCAGCTGCAAGAAGCATTTTGTCAAAGATGGAACTTTGACATTGGTTCAGTTTGGGCTTAAAGTCGGTGCTGTATTTCTGGGATAGAAAATGGAATTTTGGTGGTATGACATTTCTTTAGGTATTAATTTTGATTGATTGACTGAAATAATATGTCTACTGAAGCAAGATTCTGAAGAGTTCAATTGTCTCTTCTGCTGAATCTTGATATTTATTTATTTATTTGGTTTTTTTTTTTTTTTTTCCATTTTCTGAGGTAGGGTATCATCCTAGCCTAGGCTGCCCTGGAATTCACTATGTCTTAGGGTGGCCTTGAATTCACAGCGATCCTTCTACCTCTGCCTCCCAATGTTGAGATTAAAGGACTGTGCCACCATGTCCAGCCAGTGCTACGTCTTTGTATTAGGAATCTAGTTTTCCCTTGCTTGAAGATCCTGTAATAACTACATCCAAGTGCTGATTCTCAAAGCCTACCCTAATGACCATTTGTTTATTCTGGAGAAAAGACAGGCAAGAACTGAGAGGAAATAGTCTATAACCAAGACACTTACAAGACTTTGCTATTTTCTATAATTTACACTGGTAGAATGTTTGCAAACACCTTCTGAGTAGAGCAAAGAGGATTGTGAACTTAACCTTAGGTTTATTTCAGATTCCTGATATGAATACTGCCCCCCATCAGATGTTCTGGGTTGCAGTTGGAAGTAGATTTAATAGTTTATTTGATGACTTGGCTGAAATAGGGGGCTATGTACAATAGTGTTAAAGTTGTCAGTTATTCCCCAGTTTCATGTGGAGGAAAGAAACCAAAGTTCTAAAGATGTAGAAATGATGAAGTTTAGTTATCATTTATAATTTCAATCCCCTTTTTCTTAACCTTTTGATAGGGTTCTTTTAAAATCTTTTATATTTATTTATTTATGAGACAGAGAGAAAAAGGAAGAGAAAGAGAATGGTGTGAATGGTGGACCAGGGCCTCTAGTTGCTGCAAATGAATTCCAGATGCATGTGTCATCATGGGTATCTGGCCTACGTGGGCTCTGGGGAATCAATCCCGCTTCCTTAGGCTTTGTAGTCAAGTACCTTAACCATTAATACATCTCTCAAGCCCTATTTAGGGTTCTTATAGAAACTTGTTTCCCAAGGCAATGAGTAATTCATGAGTGGGAAGAGCATCCTTGGGAGGTAAGCTATAGCTGTTCCATCATGCCATAGTGGCAGTGGGAGATGCTATCATGGAGGTGGATGTATACATCAGTGAGGATGTTGGAATTCTGAGGTAAAAAGGCCATCAGCAGTGCTTCATCACCTATGATAAGGCAGATGATTTTGTGGTGAGAAACAGCAAAAACAAAAGACACTTTTTATAACTCAGAACACTCAGTAGTGGCCAAATAATCTTTAAGAGAAAAATATAGAAACATCCCACCAAATTTTGATTTATGGAGCATGAAAATTTTCCCAAAGGGAGCTATAGCAACTTAATAAAGTGATTATTCACAAAGGAAAAAGATACACCACTCTTTTAGGGTTTACTATACACTTCCTTTTGAATCTGTTAGTAAATTGAGGTCTTAAGAGAGTCAGATAATACCTGGATTTTTGCTTGTCAGCATTTTCACCCACCTCATCACTATCTAGTTCTTGAATACAAAACTGAAAAAGGGTAAACTAGCAGAGAACAGAATCTGCACATGGGATCTCTGATTATTATAGGATGTGCCAGGTGAAATCCCATAAAATCTTTCCTTCTTTGCAAGATAGTAAACCATGACAGGGCTGGATTCCTGGGAGAACTGTAGATATTAGTATCATCATCGAAGATATGAAAGATGTGGTAGGGATGTACACAGCTCTATTAGCCCCATCTAATATAATTCTAGACTCTAAGTTTGATAAGGGAGTGACTCATCATAGGAACTATTCCAGATATGATACTTTTCACTAAATTAAGTCGACACAGCCCCCAGATATAGTAAATGTAGCTATTGCACTCCCAGATTTTCTCCTATACCATTGTGGAACAAACAACAGCAACAACTGTTTTGTCTGATAGCACTGACAACGAAACTGCACGGACTAGCCTGAGGCTACATCGACTCTACAGCCCTTTTCCACTGTATAGCCTACAGACAATTTAACTGTCTTCACATTCCATACAACATCACACCAGGGAAAGAGTTGATATACATCCATAGAAGGTTTTATTTTGCATACAATTGCCAGGACCAACACAGAGTGGCTCCTCGTTTTAATGACTAAAATGTGTTATATTGGCTTCCTACCAGAGATTACTTGTCAAAGACTGCCACAAACATAGTTTTTAAAAATTTCTTTCAGAAGTCTATAGCCAATGTACTTAGTTTAGAAGCACCAGAGGAGAAGTTCTTTGGCTTCTAGAGGCAGTGTGCATTTATTGTCCCATGTCCCATTCTTTGCCTCACTGTTACCTGTTGTTTCTATCACTGCAGGCATTAGATTCTTAACTCTCACTCTCCTGCCTCCCTCCTTGCAAGGACTCTTGTAATAACATATGTCCACTGAGATAATCCAGGATAAGTGTTCCTCTCCAGGTTTTCATCCTTAATTACATTACATGCAAAAGTCTCCTTTACTATGTAAGTTGACATTTATATGTTGTGAGAATTAGGACATGGACATCTCTGGTTTAAGGAAGGAGGAATGTTACTCTGATTACCACAGGGGCCTAGCACTGGTCATGTGCAAATACTAGATGAACTAAGTTTGAAAGTCACCACACAGAATGAAGGAGTTGAATCTGCTAAGACTGTCAAAGACAGAAAAGAAATGAAATTAGGAACTAGGATATATTTAAGACAGATAACCTATGATGGATAAATGCAACACAGGAGAAATGGCTCAGCAGTTAAGGAACTTGCCTACAAAACCTACCAACCTGGGATCAATTCCCTAGTGTACACGTAAAGCCAGATTCACAAAGTGGCACATGTGTCTAGAGTTTGTTTGCAATGGCTAGAATCCCTGGCATGCCCATTCTCTCTCCCCATCTCTCTCTGCAAATAAAGAGATAAAATAAAATAAAATAAAATAAAATAAAATAAAATAAAAATAAAGTTTGAATACTTAGTAAAATTTTAGTGGGGTCTGTGGATTGGACAATGTGGCAAACATTGAAGATATTGTTGGCTTGGTTTGAGACCACCTCAATAGAGCAAACACTTCAATAAAGTAAGTCAAAGTTTTGCCTCCTGGTGCACCTAAAAAGTTATATTAACATTATATCACAGCCTATTAAATATGTGGTATCATTACTTCAACAACTGTACACATCTTAATTAAAATGTTTTATTGTTAAAATGCCAATATTCACCTGAGCCATCAGCCAGTTATAATTGCTTTCCTCGAGGAGGGTTAGGCCCTGATGCTGATGGGTGCTAACTGATCCAAGTGGCGGTTGGTAACAGCTGGAGTAGCCATTTCAGCTTCTCAAAACTAGACAGCAGTGAAGTTACCTCATTGAATGGGTATTCCCTTTACAAATGACTTTTCCTGTAGTATGCAGTGCTATTTCATGGCCTTTCTTCTGTGGCAGAACATCTACCAAAGTGAGTCAATTATCTCAAATGATGCCACTGCTGTCACCTTGACCTTCTGTAACATTCTGAGTCCTTGGCGGTAATCTCAGCAGAGTTCTAGTGTCTTTCCCAAGACCAGAGTCCATCTTGAGAAAGTACTTTCTTTGTTCATCCAGAAAAAAGTAACTCCTCATCCACTAGAGTGTTTTCATAAGACGCCTACAACCCTTAAAGCTCTGCTTATGTTTCTCATTCTTTTGCTATTTTTACTACACCTATAATTATTTCCTCAATTCAAAGTTCCTCAAAGTCATCCATGGGGGTTGTAAGTCAGCTTCTCCCAAACCCTGCTAATGCTGACACTTCCAACTTCTATGAATAATGAGTGTTCTTAATGGCAAAAAAATGAGTGTTCAGAATGGCAAAAGTATCCCACAAGTTGTCTCAATTTATCTTGCTCAAATTCATCAGAAGATCACACCATCTATGGCAATTATAGTCTCCAGTGATGGCTAATCTCGATTGTCAACTTGATTGGATCAAGCATCTCCCAGAAGACAAACCTCTGAGTATGTCTATGAGGGATTTTCTTGATTAGATTAACTGAGATAGGAAGGTCCACCCTAAGTATGGGCAGTACTATTCCATGGCCTAAGAGCCTAGACAAAATTAAAAGAGGGAAACACACTCAGCACCAACATTCCTTTCTCTCCAACCCCCTCCCACTCTCTTTCCTTAATGAGAATGCAATGTGACCAGTTACCTCACTCTCCTGGGGCTCCAATTTCCCTGCCATGACGAATTTCACCCCCAAACTGTGATCCAAAACAAACCCTTCTTCCCTTATGTTGCTTCATGCCAGGGATTTGATCACAGCAGTGAGCAAAGCAACATGCCTCCCAAATGCACTTCTCAAAATCATGTCTTGACGGAACTTTTAGTCCTTGGCCATGGGCTGCAGAATGGTTGGTACATGACCAGGCATGAGAACAACTTCCATTGCTTTGTACTTTTCCAGGTGAGCTCTTAGGTGACCCAAAATTACCAATAAGAAGGAATGTTTTGCAAGGAAGTTCTTTGATCCATAAGTATCAACTGATGGTTTAAAATGCTCAGAAAGAACATGTTATAAGTAGGTGTACTATTTACCAAGCTTATTTGTTACATTTGTAGAGCATAGGAAGAATTGATTTAGCATAATTCTTAAGAGCCCCAGGACTTTTTTTTTTTGAATGGTAAATGAATGCTGGCTTCAACCCAATGACACCAGCTGCATCAGCCCACAGTGCGTGAGTCAACCTGCACTGTGAGGCTTCGAAGATGTGCATTAACTTGTCCTCTCTAGGTGGCATCTTCCAGTATAATCTGCTTAGTCTATACCCAAGTCTTTTTTTTTTTTTTTTTTTTTTTTTAGTGCAGCCACCTCTATCAGTTTATTTTAACTCGGTCTGGATGACTTGCTTGTTAGTAGTTTTCATATCGCTGTGATGAAATGTATGACATAAACAAGTTAACAGATGATTTTTTTTTTTTTTTGGCTCATGGCGTCAGAGGATTCAGTCCATGGTTGCTTGGCCCAAGTGCTTGGGAGAATATTGTGATGATGAGGATATATGGTCGACGCTGTTTGAAGAGGAATGAGACAGAGGGGAGGCATATGCTAGGAGGCCAGGCAAAGAATAGCTCTGTTCACCCAATTGGGTTCCATCTTGTGCCTTTCACCATCTCTCAGTAATTCATCATATTGTGAATCCATCAAGGGCTTCATCTGCTGATTAGCTTGGAGCCCTTACAGGCAGGACCTTAGGTATTTCTTACATTTTTTTTGTTTATTTTTATTTATTTATTTGAGAGCGACAGACAGAGAGAAAGAGGCAGAGAGAGAGAGAGAGAGAGAGACTGGGCATGCCAGGGCCACCAGCCACTGCAAATGAACTCCAGATGCATGTGCCCCCTTGTGCATCTGGCTAACATGGGTCCTGCGGAATCAAGCCTTGAACTGGGTTCCTTAAGCTTCACAGGCAAGCTCTTAACCGCCAAGCCACCTCTCCAGCCCCAGGTATTTCTTAACACAATCAAGCTGACAATGAAAATCACCCATCACTGTTAATCATCATCATTGTTGTGTCTTCTATGCTGGCATTTTCAGTGTCAACTTGCTCTATTCTTTAAAGTTCATTTATTCACAAGAGAAAGAGAGAGAGAAGAGGGAATGGGTATTCCAGGGTCTTTTGCCACTGAAAGCAATCTCCAGGAACATGTGCCATTCTGTGCATCTGGCTTTACTTGGGTACTAGGGAATTGAACCCAGACTGACAGACTTTGCAAGCAAGCATCCCCAACTGCTGAGCCCTCCCCTCAGCTTCATTGCCTTGTGCTCTCATGATACTCAAGTTTAGTTTTCTTTCTTTAAACTGATGAGCTGACCTTTATTGCTTTATGCTTTTCTCCTATAACTCCCTCACCATGCACAGTTTTCATAGAACAGAAGATCTGAGCCTTGTTATGAATTAATCATAAGGGAATGTTGGGATTGACTTAGTTTTCTCTGCAAATTACTGGAACTTTCTATCTCAGCAATGAGCCTGTTTTGCTTCCTTCTCAGTTTTGTGCTCATTAGAATAGCTCTTGTAACTTCCTTTAAGAACTTTCCATTTGCATTCACAACTTGGTTACTAGAAGAGATGTGTCAGAAAACATAAAGTGAGACTTAAGACTCTTCACTTCTCCTGAACATTCAGGGGTTACTGTAGAGTTAAATGACCAAATGTTGATCTTGTGAGCTCAGATAGTAGAGAAGTAGCCTGTGCAGCAATCAGACACATATACATTTATGGTTTGTTGCTTCATATGGGTGCCACTCATGGAGCTCCCCAAACAATTTTCATAGTAACAACAAAGATCTCTGGTCACAAATCACCACAGCATAATAAACATCCTATAATAATAATGAAAGATTTGAAACATTATTAGAATTACAAAAGGTGGCACAGGGACACAAGTGAACACATATATGCTGTTGTGAAAAGAGTGCTGATGGGAATTCCCCACCAGGGTTGCAACAAATACTCAATTTTTAAAAATTCAAACCTGTAAATTGATTTTAAAAACACAGGTTCTATAAAGCACAATACAGGGAGCATGCCCCTACATAAGTACTGCCATCCTTAGCTCAAAGGGCTGGGTATGAGTACTTCACACTGAAGTGTTCACACTGGCATGGTGTCATTTTAGAGAAAGGTTATTTGTCTGCTTATGTTTGTATGTACATGTATGCAGAAAAAGTAGGGGAAGAAAAGAAGAATTAAAAAATTATAAATCCTAGGCAAGTAAAGTATAGCATTAATTTATATTAGTACTGAATTTTGTAGGTTTAAAATTATTCCAAACTAGAAAACTTTAAAGTAAAAACAGACAAGAACATTATCCTTACTGACTCCTCGAAATGCTTAAAGATTTAAAGAGGATGTTTTAACACTTCATACAAAATATATTTGATAATGCTTTTTAAATAAGTTCCTCAAGATATCTTCTTAAAATAAGCAGATGAAGTAGAAAATCTGGAGTGTTATTTACTAAAAACATTGAATTTGTTATTGAAAATCTTCCTATAAAAAGTACTCTGAGCCTGGGTGACTTAATGGATAAGTTCATTCTGACATTTGAGAGGAAATTACACCAATATTTCCAAAAATAAATAAAAGGAACCTTTTCTAATTCAGTTTAGTATGTCAGTATAAACTTGATTGCAAAGTACATTAAAAAAGGAAAATTATTCACTAATTTCTCTCAAGAATACAGATTTTAAAAAAAATCCTTTGGAATTAGCAAATGAGCCTGGTCAAATAAAAAGAGTCATTCTGACCAACTAAAGTTATCCAAAGTTTCAATGGTAATCTAACTCTTAAAAAAGCTATCAACATACTACACAGAGAGGAGAGATGAAGGGAGGGTTGAGAGGGGAGGATCATTTCAATGGATGGATGAAAAGATTTAAAAAGTTAATTCCTACAAATCAGTAAGAAAGGATACTCAGCCCATTAGAAAAATGCATAGCATAACTTAACAATTTAGAAGAGAATACTCAAATGCTCAATATGCACATATAAAGTATTCAATTTAACTTGTGAGCAGAAGAATGCATATTATCACTCTGATAACTACTAAACTACCAACAGAACAGCTCCAGTGCTCCAATGTTAGCAGTCACTACTGTTGTAGGACTACAGAGGAGCTCTTGATGCTCCATTCCGTAATCCGGGTGTGTGTGTGTCATAAATGGGTGTTCAGCTGGAAAAAAAAAAACAAAAAAAAACCATAGCGCTGTACACTTTTTTTGTATACATGCACAAATCCAGGCACAGAAACACAAGCACCACATGATCTTATGTATAAAGTATAAATACTTGATCCCACAGACTTTGAGAGTAGAAATGGTGGTGACTAAAGGCTGAGGAGGGTAGTGAGTTGGGAAGGAGAGTCAGGAAAATTTCAATCAATGGGTACAAGTTATAGTTAAATAGGAGCAAAAAGTGTACTTTTCGTTTTTGGTTTTTAGTTTTTGGCTTTTCAAGGTAGAGTCTCAATCTAGCCTAGGCTGACCTGGAATTCCGTCTGTATTCTCAGGGTGGCCTCAAACTCACAGCGATCCTCCTACCTCTGCCTCCCGAGTGCTAGTAATAAAGGCGTGCACCACCATGCCTGGCAGGAGTAAGAAGTTTTGATGTGCACATATGGAGTACTATGACTACAGATATGATTATGTGCTGAAAAACAATAAAGCTAGAAGAAAAAATACTGAGTGTCTCCACCACAAAATGATAATGGGATCCCATTAACATGCAAAAATTTTATGTCTTTATGAAAATTTTTTATTTATTTATAAATTATATAATTTTTATTTATTTATAAAATTTAAATTTTATTTATAAAATTTATTTATATTGTTAGTTATTTATAAATTAAATAATTTATAAATTATTTATAAAATAAAGTTAATAAATATTGAAACAAATAAAAAATGCAGTGAAGAATGAGCTGCTGATCTTCTATTTCCATTCAGAGCAAGGAATTCCATCCCCAGTCTTGAGCTTGATAATTCTATATTCTCAGTAATCATCCTGGCTCACCACAATGCACTATGCCTGGAGCAATTATAAACAATAGTTTTGCATGTAGAAACACCCCCATAATCTATCTCTTGCTCCTAAGCTCTTTCCTAGCTGTCCTCACCATAAATATTTGTATCTCATTTGGTGGGGAGAAGAACACTTATTAAGATATACTAGAAGTGACCTGAGGCAGTCTGTTTGCCTTTACTATATCCCATTCCTAAAACTCTTGTCTCCCTATCTTTTCTCTCATGAACACAACCATGGGTAAATGTTCTAACCTTTCTTGCATGGAGTCTCTTTTGGAACTTTGATGACTCTCACAAAGATTTTCTCAGAAGACTGTCTTATGCACTTAAGATTAAAATGCACAAGGCACCAAAAAAAAAAAAAAAGAGATAGTTGTGAGAATATTGAAAAAAAGTGTGGCATAATGTTTACTCATAAATTTAATATTTAATATATCTGATATTTATTAGCAGTAGATCTACTGAAATGTCAAATAATTTTTAACGTGTTGTTTTTAATAGTCTCTGTACCAACTGTAATGTGAAATAAAAATATTCACAAAATCTATTGGAAAGCCCCATCTGCAGGTATGTTTATTGTACATTTATAAATGGATGAGATGCTATCTTTCAGTTATGTGCTATTTTAAAATGATGTACAACCAACCTTCAATTCTTTTGGAGGATTGGATCCAGTACCCCTGTGAATAGCAGAATTCAAAAGGATGATTGGGTTCTTTATTTTTAAAAAGGCCACATAAGTATTTACCTATAACAACATACCTCTTTCCATGTATTTGTAAATTATCTATAGAATACTTAAAATACTTACTAAGACCGAATACTACATGAACAGTTATCATATTCTATCATATGGGGATGATGACAGAAAAAAACTGTACATGTTTAGTCCAAACATAATTTTAAAAGTATTTTGAGACCAAGCCTGGTGGCACACACTTTTCACTCCAGTACATGGGAGGCTGAGATAGAAGGATTACAGTGAAGGCAAGGCCAACCGGGGGCTACAGAGTGAATGAGTTCCAGGAAAGCCTGGACTAGAGTGAGATCCTTCCTTAAAAATTTAAAAGAAAAAGACTTTGATCTGCAATTGTTGAATCCAAGAATGTAGAACTTGCAAAAATAAAAGGCCAGCTGTCATTTATTTTTTCCCATCCAAGCACACTGATGCACTAAATTTCATCAACAGTCTCAGTGCCTAAAATACTTGGATCACAGATTAAGAAGTTGTGTGTCAGAATCATTTTTTTCCATCCTAGCATAGTTCTAAATGATCAGACACCTTGGTTTATTTGGACTACAAGGTATAGCAATGACATGATTGCTAATTTTTTTTTTTTTGTTTGCCAGTTTCCTATAGCCCACTTGCTTCTATATTGAATAAAACTATAATAAATCATTTAAATATTTTGCCCATGTTGTGGGGTTGTTTTCTTGCTAAGTGCTGTTAGTTGCTTTCTTGCTTTCTAGGACAGAGCACCCAACCAAAAGCAGGTGATGAGAGGAAAGTTTTTACCTCAAGGGAAGCTCCATGATGACAGGGGAAAGCAAGGCATGAGCACAGACTGGAAATCACCTCTGCCACAGAAAGTGGGAAACAGCAGCAGGAGGGTGAACCAAATACTGGCAATGGGGAGATGGCCCCAAACCCCAATGTTTACCCACAACAACACACCTCCTCCTGAAAGGCTCCACCTCCCAAATTGCCACCAGCTGGGAAGCAAGCACTCAGAACACATGAGTTTATGGGGCACAGCTGATACAAACCATGCTGCTAAGTTTAAAACATCCTTTGTATATATGTATATTTAGGGAAAAGATATGAAGAGGTCCATTTTCTATCCTGGCTTTACTCTGTAAGCAGTTCATCATTTAGTGAGGAACTCACCTATTCATCAATGAATGTATGCAGCCGGTGCCAGGTTTATTAGGGAGTTCGGGCACAGGAAGCAGTATGCATATTCTGAGCAAGGGGCCAATCAGAAGCCCTTATAGACCAGTCTATTCCCATGCATACTTGTATACTGTCACGAGTTGATCTTGACCTACATCTTGCTTTTGTGGGGCCAGATGACACCAGTGGAATGGGTGTAATTTGAAGCAGACCATACAGAGACTTCTTTCTACCTTGGGTTTTGGTGTCCTCTTTCTTTGGAGAAGGCTTAAGTGTCTGCATATATGAATCTATCTGCATATATGAAATTTTACAGATAGTTTTAATACAAACCAAGCAACTAGTAGTGGTTTCTTTGGGAAGGAAAAATAATAAAACTAGAGAGATTATTTTAATTTATTTGTAATAATTTGTTTTCTCATGTTACACTTGTTTTGTTCTGGCCTACAAAAGCTAACAGCTTCCTTTCTGTGAGATGATCACTGGAAAAATGTACTATTCCTTGTAGTTTCCCTATTCTCTGCCTATGCTTTGGTAACTACTTCCCTTAAAAGGAAAGCTTCCTCCAATTATCCCAATGTGAGTATGCCATCCATGTTCCTCCTGACACACTAAAATTGCCTGTTTACTATGGGACAGGAAGGTTTTCTCATTCCACATGTCAACTCAATGAATCCAAATACATAGCTGCATTTAACATTACATTTTTTATAGATAAAGTGACTAATAGAGGGTTTAAGTAACTTGCATAACAGCTGGTAACACAGGCCAGGATTAAACCAAAGCAGCTTGGGCTAGATCCCCTCCTCTTTCCCACTCTGCTGATGGCATTTGCCAAAGAGCAAATCATACCATAATTTTATGGGGTGGCCTGGGGAAAGAGAGGAGTGGAGGGCTAGAGAGAAAATCAGAGTTCAATATATTTGTTTAGAAATGAATCTTCAAAGATGTTTAGGTAGAAGTATTGATCAGGGCTTCCCTCTGACTACCAATGTCACTGTGGATGGAGGGTCAAAACCTGGCCTTTGTAGCCTCAGAGGACAAATCGGGAGGAAGAAGTGAGTTTTATTTGATTCAAACATTAATTAGATAGTTTTGTTTTGCATTTCTAATGGGAAGTTTGACTACAAGCTCTCTAGACTGACATAACAGCTATGTGGCATCATTAATCTCCTTTTTAAAACAATTTCCTGTAAACCATGTTTAATTTGTGGCTTCTGAGATCATAGTTGCTACTTCATGGCTATTAAGATTCAGCATTAAGTTGATATCATACTCAGCAAGGAAGGGAGAAAAGCACAAAAGTAGAGGAAAGCTTACTCTCACCCTGCCCCCAAGGCCTTCAGATGAGTTGCTGCAAATTCTGCTGACTCACTTCACATTAGCTAAAAACATATGATTTGGCTAACTCAGTTACAAGGAGAACATATTTTGTCCATAAAGTACTAGAAATATTGTTTCTCACTATAGAATTAGGTTTATCTTTTGGTAAGTAAAAGGGAATAACGCATAGGTAAGTGGTGGTGTTGCAGACAGAATGGTATGATGAAGAGGAAAGCTTTACTTCTGGGAGTCTGAAGTAAACATCCTGTCTTAATCTGCTTTCCCTTGTTACAACAAATTACCTGAGACTCCATGACTTATGAAGAGCAGGGTTTTACTTTCATACCTGGTTCTATAAACTGAGAAGTCTAAGATTCGAGAGTTGTATCTAGTGAGGGCCTCCTTTTCCCTCAGCTCGTGGTGGAAAGTGGGAGGGCAAGCAAGGACATGTGAAAGAAGCAAAACACTAGGGACAGCCTTGCTCCTTAACAACTCATTCTCAAGAACATCCCTGGAGGGCAGACTTACTTGAGAAAGGCATTTATCCATTTATGAGGGCTTCACTGATATGACCAAAAAAATAAAAAAGAAAAAAGAACAGGACTGGGCCTCACCTCCCAACACTGCCACATGGCAAACGAGCCTTAGTGTGAGGTTTTGGTCAGACAAACCACATTTATGTCATGGCAGGGACCCAAGGCTAACCAACAGCGCTTCTAAGGAGGGTGTGTATTTTGGTCATGGTCTACATGGTTAGTTGGCAAGTCTCTGAGGGAACTAAAGTCGAGCCTGGTCCTCACACTTCAGTATAGTTAAACTGTAGTATGACAAGGGCTGAGATCCTTAGCCCAGCTTTGGGAGGTTGTATTCTACACAGGAACCCATGACCAACAGGGGAGATAGAGGCTACCATATAGCAGGCACTCCACTATCTAATTCACACACTGAAGTGGGTCCACACAACAGGACTTGTCTAATTCTCATTAAGATAACATTCTTAGACAATGCTATGATACTGGGAGATATTTCTACTTGTTTAATGAATTTGTTTATGTTTTCAGTATCGGAGATGTACTGGTGGTACAGGTACTCCATCTTACTTGTTTCAAGGGTTCCAAAGAGAAGTAAAACCAGCTTTAGAAATAGCCCAAGAAGTTTAGCATACCCTAAGGAAACAGATATAAACCTCTGTAATTATTCATATTCAAAGAACCCCAGAAAATTAAAAATAGTAGGGAACTTAGAGGTCATCTATTCAAATCCCTCATTCAGATGTGGGAATGAAAACCTTTTTAAAAAATATTGTGAAGAAGATGGAGACAAAAGATCGAAATCTCCTCCATCATCCAACTATGATGCTTATACTGTGGAAAGAGAATTGAGTCCGAGACATATTGGCTTAGAAAGATCAAGAAAGAAAGACATTGCTTTTAAAATGTCCTCCAGTGCTGTGTTAGATGATATGATGTAGTGAGGACATGGACTAACAGAATGTTCTTCCAACAGATTGTTTGTCTGGGGAGGATGTTGTTCTCCAGGGAAAGGGACAGCCTTTACAACAGCCACAGCTGACCTTGGGGATAAGTACTACATTAGGGTAATTACACCAGAGAAGCAGCTCTCACAGAACTATGTCAACTGTCTGTTCCCTTTAGAGACAGAGCAGGACTCCTTGTTTTCAGAATCTCCTGGTCAAAGAAGCATGGGGTCTGGACTCAGCACCATCCTGCTTGGGATGCCAGCTAGCTGGGGAAAGGCCAGTAAACAAAGTATGCCCCTCTCCCTTTGTTAGCTCCTGGTCTTGTTGGGGACTGTAGTGTTCTTGACTTGGATCTTCTCTCTATATGATCAAGATACTTAAAACTCTTCCTTCTCTACCCCAGCCTTTAGGGTCCAGCCAAGACATCTTCACAAGACCCAGTTTAAAAACCTTGTGTGATGGCTACAGCATGACAGGCTCAGTATAGAAACCTGAATACCACACAAAGGTGTCATCTCACATCCCATTGGCACCCTTGGAAGAAACTCTTTCTCTTTCTTTCTTTTCTTTTCTTTTATTTCTCTATTTTTTCAGGGTAGGGTCTCACTCTAGCCTGGCTGACCTGAAATTCACTATGAGTCTCAGGGTGGCCTCAAACTCGCAGTAATCCTCCTAACTCTGACCCCTGATTGCTGGGATTAAAGGCATAAACCACCATGCCCAATATGCTGGTTTGATTCAGGTGTCCCCATAAACTTAGGTGTATTGAATGCTAGGTTTGCAGCTGATAGAGATTTGGGAATTAAAGCCTCCTGGAGGCAGTGTATTATTGGGGGCAGGGTTATGGGTCTTACAGCCAGTTTTCCCTTGCCGGTGTTTGGCATAGTTTCCTGTTGCTCTTGTCTACCTTCTGTTGGCCTGGGGGTGACATTCACCCTCTGCTCATGTCATCATTTCCCCCCCACCATCATGGAGCGTCCCCTCAAGTCTGTAAGCCAAAATAAACCCTTTTCTCCCAAAAGCTGATGTTGGTTGGGCGATTTCTGCCAGCAATTTGAACCTTACTGCCACACTTGGCTTGAAACACTTTTTAAATATTTTTATTTTGTTTATGAGAGAGAGAGAGGTAGAAAGAGAAATGGAATGAGCATGCCAGGACCTTCAGGGGCTGCAAACAAACTCTACCTTGTGTATCTGGCTTATGGGATCCTGGGAAATGAACCTGGGTCCTTTTGCTTTGCAGGCAAATGCTTTAACCATTAAGCTATCTCTCCAGTAGGGAAGAAACTCTTTCAGGATTCAGTTTTCCAATGATGAAGTCTAATACAGAAATTGAAAGCCTTAAGGAACTTCAGTGTCAAGGGAAAGTTAAAGATAACAGAGATAATTTCAATAGCATCTGTTTTCCAGGAGCTCACTTTGTGAAATGTCTCATAAGCACTTTCCTGGCCCTTGTCCTCTTTTTGCTTCACTTTATAGAAGCCATTGAGGTGCCAAAGTCTTAATGTTCCCAAGGCACAGCAAAGAAGTGATACAATTGTATTTTTAACCCTGTCTTCACTCAGTTTTCTTTCCCACTCTGTTCTTCTGCCTTCTGAGAAGTCACTGAAAACTTTTGAGATAAATGTTTATAAAAAGCTCAAGACAATAAAGCAGATCGTAAAACATAACATATCATGACGTAGACTTGCTACAGCTAAATTTCAAATTAGTGAACTGGAAGATAACATTGAGAATACTCCTTGAAAACGCTACCCAGAAATTTAAGTGAAAATGTTCTTAAGTAGAATGGGATTCTCAGCTTCATCCATGGAAGGTCCCAGTGGAGCACAAGCAACCGTGGAAAGAAGTTATGTGAAAATAATGGTGAAGATTACCTAAAAACTGAAGAAAGATGTGAGATCATATTGAAAAGTTCAGTCAAGGTGTGACAGACTTGTTTAGCCACAGTTGGGCACATGGCTCTTAAGGAAGGGGTTTTATATTTTATGTCACATCCTTGCCACACCTACCATGAAGGCTTCAGTCGCAGAACTCAGCTCACCCAGTCAGATTTCTCTCAAATATGCACCCTTCCCAGGAGTGGGTAGACTCCTCCTCTCAGCCCCATTGGCTGGGATACCTCATGCAGGTGTGCCCACCTCTTCCTGAGCATGGACTCCATAATACATCTCATTTGCACCCAAGAGGAAGGTCTTCTCTCCTCACTGGGCTTTGAGCTGCACACAACTCTGGCCTGGGTCTTCTGAAAGATTATTTTTCTCCCACCCTGGCAGCCTGGCTAGGAAGGGACATATTATTACTGTTTTTAATCTCTTTGGAAGCATACACTTTTAAAAAACCCTTTCTCGCAGCTTTTGGATCTAAGGTCCATGTTGGTTTATATGGGCTTCTGGAACACATGGTGTATTTTCTCTGATCTTTCTGGTCACTTTCCCATCCCCTTTGGCCCTGAAACCCTCCACCCATCTCCCTCTATAATGTCCCTTTATGTCTGACTAAAGTGTGTTGGTATAAAAATCAGTCTCAGTCTGAGTTGCCAATGTTTTGGTTAATTAACAGACATGAACTCAGTGTTTGGGGTTCCAGGAAACACTCTGCTCCCCCCTACAACTTTTCTGTAACAAAGGAGTATTAAAAGCAAAGCCACAGTTCAAAAGGTTTGCTGTCCTGAAAGACTGCTCTCTATGGAGCAACCCCCGTGACAGGAGAGTTCAGCTAGTGAGGCCCTGCCAAGAAAATCCCTTCCAAGTGCTCAGAGCAAAGGACCCTGAACCACAATGCCCCAGCTAACCCAACTTTCTTTTTGAAATTCAAAAATTTACAATCTACTGCTATGAATCCATGAGAGAAGAACTGTGAGCTAAAATATACAGAAAAATGACTCAAAAAAAGAATAAAAAGAGGGGGAGAGAGGAAAAGTAATTATAGGAAGTACATAAATATATAAACAAAAAACAGTATAATGTACTGACAAACCTTTCTGAATAGAGACCAAAATCTTAGGAAAGTAACAACTTACTGCTGTGTGTGTGTGTGTGTGTGTGTGTGTGTGTGTGTGTGTGTAAGAGAGAGAGAGAAAGAGACAGAGAAAGACAGAAGCAGATAAAGCTTACATGTTGTCCTTAGCTAGAAATATAATGATGAGTAAAAATAACAGTAGAGGAGGAGCTACTGGATACAAGGCAACCCAAACCTTTTGTTTTGTTTGGTAAAGAAAAATATACTGTTTAGTCTGTTAAACAAAATTCACTTACTATATATATGTATGAAAAATTAATATATTTATTATATGTAGTTAGTCATTGAAATAACAGAATGTCTAAGCTCCCAAATAAGTAAAGCATAATAAGGATAGCTAAAATTGAAGGTTATTATATTAATAAATAGAAGATAGTACTGCAAGAGTACAGGTAAATATATCAATAAGCATAAAAGATGAAAGATTACTATACTTACCAATTATCAAAAAAATGTGGATGGACTCTGGTATTTGGCACATTCAGAGAAATATTTTTAACTTAAAAATCTAAGTGGAAAAGAAAAATAATCAACTACTAACAAGAGACAAATATTTTTTAAAGGTGATGTACAAAAGGTCATGTCAGATTTTTATACCAAATATTATTGAAAGACAGTGGCAGATATAATAAAAAATTAAATAACAATTAGAGATAAAGTGATCAAGACCTTGGAGAAATCTAAATACAGCTTCATAGCATTCAAAACAAATATTGATTTTTTTTTTAATCACTAAAAGGAGCTAAAAAGTTTATGTAATTCTCTGGGTATAGTGGTACACATCTGTAATCCTAGCCTTTGGGAGGTAGGGGCAGAAGGATCAGGAGTTTGGAGGACAGCTTTAAGGACATAGTAATTTAATAAGTTCATAATCAGGATGTGGGCTTGGGGAAGGTTTCGCAGGTAAAAATCTTAGCTGTACAAGTGTGATGACCTGAATTCAGACCCTCAGAGCATACATAAAAGCCAGACATAATCATGAGGATCTGCAGTCCCATCACACATACAAAGACATGGAGGCAGAGAAATGAGACTTCCAAGAAGCTTAGGAGCCAGTTAGCCTGGAATATGCAGTGGCAAACAAGAGAGCCTGCCTCAAACAAGGTGGGAGGTGAGAACTGACTGACAGCCAATGCTGTCTTTTGACCTCCCATAGGGGCCATGGCCTATGTGCACTCACACACACCATTGTGTAAGCAATACACACACACATACACACACTTAGCAAATTGGCTTGGGCTACAAGAGATTCTCGAAAGTAAACCATTATACATATAATTATCAGTGATCTAATTGTACATTTTCCTTCTACTAGTTTTGGTTTCATCATTCCTATACAGATATTATCACACAGTACTGAAAATCAAATAGTAAAAACATGGACATATAAAATGAAGAGAAGAAAAACTCCATGACAAGTATAGAAATAAACCAAATCTCAAATTCACTACTATTCACATAGGTAAAAATTAAAACGGCATGCTTTTTAACAGCTGTCACTGGAAAACTCTAAAGGCTGGAAGATGTTGAAAACTGGAAAAAATGAGAAGGAAGTGATAAGTTAGGGGACCAGATTCATATTATCACTCTATGATCTTGCAGTATTACACTTCATGAGCCAGTAATTTTCCTTTATGAACTACATTAGAGAAACTGCTGCAAGAGACAAATGCAGGGATGCTAAAATGCTGTCGCCAAAACAAACAAAAAAATTGTAAGTGACCTACATGTTTGAGGATGGACCTACAGAGAAATGCATTGATATTTGCATGAAGTAGAAGTGTCTCTAGCAATGACATCAGGGATCCCGTGTATACATGATTCAGTTAAAATGAATCAGAGCAGGTGATTAGGCAGGAGACTCAGTGAATGGAGACTTCCAGTGACTCCCATACTAGCACTCTGGAGTCTACACTCCTGTGGCATCATTAGGCACAGATAGATATATCTTTCAAGTATCCCTTGAGCTCCTTCTCCATCTCATTAGTTAGCCATTTTGAGTTTATGCTTCAGAATGTCTTGACCTGTTTCTCCCTTTTTTGCCATTTTAACTAATTGCCTTTTCTATACACTTACTATCATTTTGCTATGTGGATTTAGTTACTTTTCTTGTTTCTGTGACAAAATTACTGATGAAAGCAACTTAAGAAAGGATCTGCTTATTTTGGCTTACCATTTTAGGGTTTACTCCATTATAATGAGCAGGAACACAAGGCAGCTGGTCACATTGCCCCAGTAGTCACCCGGTGCCCAAAGATGTGACTGCTGCTGCTCAGCTTGCTTTTCCTATTTTATATAGTCCCCAACCCCAGCCCTAGAAGTGGCATTGTCCCATGCTTAGGACGGGTCTTCCCATCTCAATTAACCCAATCTACAAACTCAAGATATACCCAGAGGTTTGTCGCCTAGGTTTTTCTAGATCTTGTCAAGTTGCAAATTAATCATCATTGTATGTGTGTATGTATGTATGTATTTATGTACTTCAGAGAGAAAGGGATAAGAGGTGGCATTAATATCTTTTTAATTATGACCTACGGGAAGAAATAAACTTTACCTAGGATCCTGTGTACATATACATATTGATAACTAAAGCAGAATTTTTTTTTTCCTGAAATCAATACTTACTATTGCCATGCATTTTGTTATTTTAATTTTTATTTAATATAAAGCACTAGGTCAGAAAACACTAAGTTGACTTTATAAGACTTTATAGGTCTTCATCAACAATTTTAAAATTGGAGAACCACGTAATACAAATAATTTTAGAACAAAGTGAAAATTATTATAATGATATTTATTACCAGATTTAGAGCTTTTCTCAGAGATTACACAATGCTGATTATTTTCAGCTTGTACTCATGCCTGTTGTAGGCATTTGCATATTAATTTATCTGTATCTTCAGCAGGATGAGACACAGTTCAGGTAAATTTTGAGCTACATACTTCATGAGTAATAAGAGGCCAGGAAAGGTTGAAGAGCAAGGAAACGCAAGCCTAGCCAAGCATTACCAGGAGAGGGGTTGTGGGGATGGGTCTAAGTAATTACCAAAACCAGTTATCCATTTAAGGAATAACAAAATAATACGAAATTAGGAGCCTCTTACTGAACCTGGAGCTGCTGATTTTTTCTTTAGACTTGCTGACCAGGGAATCTCCTGCTTCTACCCCTCAGCCCTGGGGTTCCAAGCCTCCTTGGCTTTTCACATGTGTTGGAAACCCGTCCTCCTCTTGAGGCAGAAAGCGTTCCTACCCAGTAACCCATCTCCCCAGCCTCGCTATGTGTCTCGATTTACATAAATCGCAATTTTGTTGCCTCCATCACTAAACTCCAAAGAATCTTGCCTAAAGGCCCTGGACAGCTCACAACATCCTGGGCCTGCTTCCATGGCTCACACACCTGGTGTAATAGAGGATGCATTCGGATCTCGTGAGCAGAGGGCGTGCCTCTTCTCTGAATTCCCAGCGCCCATCTGAGTGTCTGGCACATGGCCATTACTCACGTACACATTCCCCCCACCATGAAAGAAAGATTTTTATTACACTGTAAAGGAAAAAGGAGCTAAATGATGTATGCAAGATTCCTTGCCAATATCTTTGACAGATCAAAAATGGCTAAAGATACTTTGCTTCTCCAAGAAACCTCACATCTCTGTTGTGGCTCACCTAGAATTCCAAACTTCAAACAAGAATGGCCTGTGTACAGCTTAGGGCCCAACCAGGCCCTGGAAGAATCAGTAACAGATGTCTGTGATAAGAACAGTCAGAAGTTCTGTTAACAGCAGTGCCTGCCGCCAGGAAGGGTCCCAGCCTCGCTGGCCTCCTGCACAACTGCTTCTGTTCTCCAGCGTGCAATTTCCCCTACGGCTCTGGATTGGTCCACAGAGCCACGGGGGGGGCGGGGAGAGAGCCTGTATATAGCTTGCAGAGGGAAAGGAAGTCCTGACAGTTTGAAAGTTTACAGAGACCCACTCCTCCTTAAAGAAGTTTATCTTCAACGCCGAGGAGCTGAACCACTCGCCAAAATGTGTAAAGGACTTGCAGCTCTGCCCCATTCCTGCCTGGAAAGGTGAGAGCCGAGCTATTCTAGATAGATTCCAGTTATGCAGGCGTGGGGAGTCTGCTCAGGGAAGGATAGCAAGAGGCAAGAGAGGTACTGGAGCTTGGGCTAAACTGAGGTGAAACAGGTGCTTCATTGGAGATGGGAATTCTTTCTTATCTGTAAGCAGTCCAGAGATGGTTAAAGAACTCAGTTTAGAGGCACACGAAGGGATATTTCATATTTCATTTAATACCCAGAACATCATTTTCTTCAAGATGCCTGTTCTGTAGGAGATGTATGTTTCAGTAGGTACATTCTACTGTCAAGTTGCCTGGGTTTGAAACCTAGCTCCACTACTTACTATTTGTACGGCTTTGGACACTTTGTTTACCCTTTCTATATCTCAGTTTCCATATCTGTAAAATAGAGTTCTGAAAAAGCATCTATCTCGCAGGCCAATTATAAGGATGGAGTGAATTTTCATGTGTTTGAAATGCTCAGAAGATTGACACCTAAGGGTGCTACATAAATGATGACCTTTGTTAATGCCTAGAGACTAGGGGAAGGAGAATTTCTCGTTGTTTTGGTGCTCTGCCTTCTCTAGCTAGAAGTAGATGAAATGCTGGGTAGAAGATAAGCCCTTAGGACACAGGCATTATTTGTTAGCAGAAGTGCTCAGATAAAAGAGTTGTCCCCGGGCTACACAATATTCTGGGAGGAATCCTAAATGTCTAAAGAACATAGAAGAGCCAACATCTTGTTAGAAGACTGCTTCTCCTTTTGTTAACAAATTTGCCTAAATTTACTTTGATCTGTGATTATTAGAAGAAACAACAGTTTACCCTTATTACTAACTCTAGCCTTAAAGACACTGCTAATGTTTATCTGAGAAGGTCATATTGTTTTAGTTGGCTTTATTTTTAACCTCTGCTTTTTAAAAGTTCAGGTTTTTTTGTCACGATTCCCATCCTAGAAATAAATTCAAAATAATTTCTGAGGAGATACCAATGTAGGGTAATCATTGCTTCCACTAAGGCTTTCTAGTGATTGGAAATGAAACTTTGAGGGAGCCTTTCAAAATCTCAGATTCTTCAGATAGATGAACATAAAAGCAGCTTTTAAGTCTAGTAGATTGTAACTGTGGCCTCAGTTCTGTTCACTGGACTACGAGGAGGAAGATGGGTTCCAGGGCAGGATAGGGTGGATTGGGCTGTGTCTTGCCACTTACTGTGGAAAACCTCAGAAACGGGGAGCTGAAAGGCAGCCAAGCTTCTTTGAATATGAGATGATGCACAATTGCTTCTTTTTCCGCTATTGCAAGTCTGAGGATGGCGCCTTGATGTTCTGATATGAATGGATGCCTTTAACCCATGTGCAACTGGCAGACGTTGCACAGGTGCACACAGTAGATAAATCTTGCTTCATTACCAGCTGAACAGCTGACTCTGAAAAGACTGTTACATCAGTCTACCAGGGGTTCTGTGATCCTATGACACGTGGTTGGCTTGGACTTGGTGAGTAATTGATAAACATTTGTTGAAATCTTAGCATTGTTACTATTTCTCTATATATTCATGCAAATATACATAATGTTTATGGAGACAGGACAGAACATTTTATCATTTATTTCTGTTACTGTTATGTACCTGATTTACTACTGATATAAGTATTTGTTTATGCTGAAGACTAAACCCCAAATTTTCATGAATGCTGAGCAAAAGGTCTATGACTAAACTGTTGCCCCTGCCTCTTGCTTTGTGAATCTTTTAATACTTAATAAATTCTTATGCTTTGCCACATAACTAGTGTTTGTGCAGGAAATACCAATAACTATCAAATTTTTTAGTAGATTGATTCTTTTTAATCTGTTAGAGTGTGTAGAAACCAGCAGTTATAATATGCTATTCTATGTGATTTCGTGATTTGTTACCATTTTTAATTAAGTCACATTTCTAGATGCAATTCTGCCTCTCCTTGTTCCAAAGAAATGGAATCATGAGGTGTTGCAGCTATATCACCCACCCATGGGCAGGACCTGAGACTGGCATACATTCCTGTGAATACCTGTTTTCAAACTTGCCTTCAGTGACCCTTCCCTCCCTTACCTGCACAGGCTCCGCCTTTTCACATCTTTTCTCTACACAGTGTGGTAAGGCCCAATGTTTACATAAACACATTTTAAAATCCATATAAAATAAATTAGAATAACAAAGATGCATTACAAACAACTAAGGAGAGCAATAGGCCAGAGCCAATTTTTATATATTTATAGAAACTATTCTACATTGATTTAGAGTTTAAGACAGTTGCTCATTAAAACTCCCAGTAGAGAGACCTTATATATTCTGTATTTTTAAAGGGCCACATAATCCAGACATTTGAGCAGCAAGTCACCACCATCACAGGATTTCCACCCTCTGCCATATTGAGTTCTGTATAGGGGGAATCCTATAAAGCCAATATGGTTAAGAAAGAATTGAGTCCATATTGAAAGTCATTTTTCTACTATGATTTTCAAATTTAAGTTTTAGGCTTCTTTTGAAATTCATTTCAGGGTCTCTCAGAGGTGTAAAGACATAATGACAGAGCCTCTACTGGGCTTATTTACATGTTGTTCAACAAGCTGACAGGCTTAGGATATCACTGAGAGGATGATAGACTTCATAGTGTTAAGAAAATGCATTACCTAATAAAATTCAAAGTGAGAAAGTCACTAAGAAACCCTTTCTCAGCTCTTATTGATGAAACAACTTTAATTGTTTCTCCAGATTATCTTCAATGCCCTGTGCACAAGCATCCTTTAGGCATCTAGATAAATGAACCAGACCCTCCCAACAACAAAATTTTATCCCAATTGGGGAAGCAAAATAGGAAAAGTTAGTCAGCAGTGTTTCAATATAGTATAAACAAATGAATACATGGAGTATGAAGAAGAACAAAAGTGAGTACGTGGGTGGTAGTGGGGGAAGATGTGATGAGAAGCTGCAGGAAAGATGTTTGAACTAAGTTTTAGAGGACAAGGATTAATGATGTCCAAATATGAAGGGGACATACAAGGAATGTCTTTGAGACCAAGGTGATAGGGCAACATGTACAAAGACATGAAGGTGAGAGAGCCTAGAAAGTTTAGCCAATGTTATGGCATCACTGTACAATCCCTATTAACTTTCAAATACAATCAAAGAGAGAAACCATGTTTGGGCACAAGCTCCTAGAGAGCACATCTCGTATATGGTCCCATGGTATCATGGTTTGTATACTAAGGATTAATATGCTGGAGGGTTGGTATGGCCTTTGAACAATGGTGTTGAATTTTTGAAGAGTGAAGGCTGTGATAAGAATCTTTCTGTCATTATAAAAAACACCTAAGAAAGTCTACTTGTCCAAGGTGAAGCTTCACATTGGCTTCTATTTTTGGAGCTTATAATTCATAGTCAATTGGCTCCATTGCTTTTGGGCCTGCTGCAAGGCAGCATGTCTTATAACAGGAGAGAGTGGCAAAGCAAAACTTCTCACTTCATAACCAGTAAGCAAAGAGAAAGATGAAGGAGTAGAGTCCCGCTAACCCATATGAGGACACGCACCCAATGGCCCACTGACTCCTGCCTCTTGAAAGTGCCACTACCTCCCAGTAGCATGTCCCTAGGGACCAAGCCTGGAACATGGATTGCTGGGGGACATTCGTATCCAAACAGCAGAGAGATTAGTGAGCTGGTCCCCACCCTGGCTCTCCTTTCCTGTTTTCTGTACATTCTCTCCTCTCACGGGTTCTCCCGCAGTGATGCCATATGCCAAGGGATCCTCAGGAGATCCAAGCTGATGCCAGGACCATGCCCTAGAACTGCAGACCCCACAGAGCTCCTGCGTGTGGAGTACTTAGCCTCAGGTATTTTGTTGTAATATCAGAAAACAAACTAATATGTTTGGGAACTTCTAAAGTGCCCACTCACAGGCTGGGAAGATGGCATGTGGGTAAAGTGCTCAACTACACAGGGGTGAGTACGTGAGTTGGGATCTCCACTCCCCCGTAAAAAGCTGAGCCCAGTGGCATCCACCTACAATTCCAGCATTGGGAAGCCCAGAACAGGAATCCCTGGGGTTTACTAGTGTGTTCTCGGTTTAGCAAGAGACCATGTCTCAAAGAATAAGTAGGAACGTGATTAAGGAGACACCCAGTGACAACCTCTGGCCTCTACACACACCCAGTGTACATGCACCCCCCCCCACATATACCCACATGCACATACATACACATGCATGCAAACATGCTACATGCACATATACCACAGACACACAAAATCCATTTATAGTATTCTTGTCTTTGAGAACTGAAGATATTTGCTTAGGGGAAAGATTGTTTTCCCTTATTGCCTTAATGAATTCAATTATGGAAAAGATAATCAGACTTTAGTACCTAATAGGTCCCTAATAAATATTTTTTTCTTCAGCTATTGCTTTGATAATTTCTGGTAAATAGAGATAGGACTGCTCACAGTCAGCCTGGTATTTTCTCTGCTTTCCATAGGGATTTGGAAGAGCAAACATTGGCAGTGACTAGGTAGGGCATGATGAGAGAAAAGACCCTGTTTGTAAATCAAGACAGGTTCTGGCTGGGGATTGGTGAAGTCAGTAGGGGTAGGTGAAGAAGGAAGGTATGGAATGCTATCATCCAGGCATGACATGACCATTGCATTCATGACCTCACAGTGACTTCTGAAACCTTCACAGGACCCACAAAATACTGGGCCCTTCAACATTGCTTCATGGATGCTAGAGAAAGGTGTGGGGCTCCTGTTCCTCCTTGAGGAGTTATAAGCTGTTCATAATGGCTGTGGGAGTGCGAGATATTTTCCACAGTGGTAGGATTCACATGCTGCAGTCACTAATCACTGGCTCATATCCATGCAGAGAACCTTAACTGTGTGTGTGTGTGTGTGTGTGTGTGTGTGTGTGTGTGTGTGTGTGTCATTCAAACACAAGGCAAACAGAGACACCAAAGTAGAAGATAGATTAGTTGGGAAGAAGTGTTCAGAAGAAGGGAGACAGAGGAGGCATCAACAGAAGGTAATGGAAAGAGCTTATGATCAAAATCCATTACATACATGTATAAAATCGTCAATAAAAAAGACAATCTCTCGGGGCTAGAGAGATGGCTTAGCAGTTAAGCACTTGCCTGTGAAGCATAAGGATCCTGGTTCGAGGCTTGATTCCCCAGTACCCATGTAAACCACATGCACAAGGTGGCACAAGCATCTGGAGTTCGTTTGCAATGGCTGGAGGCCTTGGTATGCCCATTCTCTCTCTCTCTCTCGCTCTCGCTCTCTCCTCTCTCGCTCTCTCCCTCTTTCTCTCTCAGTCTGTCACCCTCAAATAAATAAATAAATAAAATAAAACCAAACTGCCTGTATTTACTGAAAAGAAAACTAATAAATTAAATTAAAAAAAAAATAAATAAATAAATAAAATAAACAACAAAAAAATTTTTTTAAAGACAATCTCTTGAATTTCTGTCATCACAACAGAAACCCTTGATAAAGGAACGAGTTGTTTGTTCATAATGATGGTGTGCCTTGGCTATTGGTGAACATTAGGGTGTTGCACAGCTCGGGCTATTTCTCATGGAGTTATGATCACAGTTTTTCTAGTGACTTTCCTTTTATATTCTAACTAGCTGCTTCTTTCCAGCCTTTCATTTAGTCTGGACTCTATGGAATCACTAGATAACAATTCAAACTACTTTCGCATCCCAAAAATGTACATTATGAAGGGTCCTTGAAGGGTTATCAAGTCTGTTTTCCTCTTCCTAACAAGAACTATAGATATAGTGGAATAGATTATATCTAAGGAGAAAGTTTATTTAAGTTTCTCTGGGCAGTGTTAATGGCTTTTTGTCTGTCATGCTGGCCAGAGAACAAAGTAGTTAAACTTTAATTAATTCAGTCTGGATCTATCATTAGAAACAGGATATGGCTGGAGGCCAGCAGATAACAGGTTTTTATCTCTTACTCCTTTAAAGTTTCAATCAGTTCTCAGATAACATTGGATCTGAGATATATTTTAAAGACTGGGTTTCAGGAGAATAAGGACAGTGAATGCCTGTTTCTGATTGCCTGAGAAAGTTACTTCAGAGATCTCACACTTGAGGAACACAGCAAACAATGCAAAGTAGGAAAGGATGTGAATTTACAATCTATCCCCTGCCTCCATATCAACACCTGAACAATTTTAGGAGTAAGGAAGGAACAGTGATAATAACTTTTCTCTTTTGCTTCCTCTTGAGGAAGCCACCAGATTTCTCCTAGCTTCATTTCCTCACCTGAAAATGAGAGTATTTATCCAGTTGGAAGGAACTATTTTGAGAAGTGAATGAAACAATGTAAACAAAATGACAAGTTTTGTAGGTAGAGCCCCTTCTATCCTTCTTTTCTTTTCCATAGGAAATCAGGAAAACATCACTTATAACTCATAAGTTACATACCAAGGCCTTGGATAAAGCTTACTTCTTTTTATACTGCTGTATCATAGACTCATCTTTTATTCAAATAATAAAGATGAATTTGTACCATTCATTTGTACCATTTCATTTATAATCTTCTCAACAGACTTTGTTAGAAAACATTAGAAACAGTCTTATAAAATATTAGAAATCTTCTTGAAAACCAAGATTAATACTAAAAATTAATAGTAACTCTTTAATACTAGTAAATATCCAATAATAATGCAAATACAGTGTCTTATTGCAACTAGAATGTATGAAATAGTTCCAAAATCTCATACATTTGAGGCTAGGTGAATCTCTTAAGCCTTCTATCATCAATAGTCTCTCTCTTTCTCATATAATATAGCATTTTACATACAATTGAAGCTATATAATACATAAGAAAGTTCCCAGGGAGGGAACATAGGCAGAGGTCCTGAACTGTAAACTTGGCTTTTACTAACTAGTCAAGGCCACCCTCTCTGGGCATAACTATATTATTTTCCATACGGCATTATCAGTGATATGTTCCTCTAAACTCCTAGCTCCATCACTTGGTTATTCTGAATTTGGGCACCATGCATTATTAGGAAAGATTCCATTTGCCTAATAAGTTAGCATTTCATTCAAGTCATGAGGAAGACCAGGGAACAAACTACTGGATGGAGCATAACAGAAGCAATCAGTATAAAATATGCATTTTTCTGTCTACTAATTTCAATCTTAATGGACTTGGTTAAGAGCTGCATAATTCTTTAAAAGATGTGTGTAATTTTAACTTGTGTGTGGAGACACAGTGAAAAATGGTGAATTCTGAGAAGGAAAAAGATGGTCTCAGCCTCTTGCTCAATAGAGGGTGAACTAGATTAGTGACTCTATCCATCATTATCCTTGAACTTTATATTAACTTTATTCCTTGGAACTTACACTGTAAGTTACTTGAGAACAGGGAGGAAAATGTAAGTCAAGACCATGAACAGGGCTGGAAAGATGGCTTAACGATTAAGCACTTGCCTGTGAAGCCTAAGGACCCTGGTTCGAGGCTCGATTCTCCAGGACCCACATTAGTCAGATGCACAAGGGGGCACACACATCTGGAGTTTGTTTGCAGTGGCTGGAAGCCCTAGTGTGCCCATTCTCTCTCTCACTCTCTCTATCTGCCTCTTTCTCTCTCTGTCACTCTCAAATAAATAAATAAAAATGAACAAAAAAATTTAAAAAATTAAATTGAAAAAAAGACCATGAACACATATGACTAAGGGAGGATGACAGTATTGCCACCATACCATATCACAGCTTTGTTTTGTTTTTTGAGTCCATGGACAGGGTGACATGCTTGTGCTTTTCTGGATATTGACCAGAGGAAAATTGGTTTGCCTAATCAGTGAAAGAGTTCCCACAACTTTGTAACATAGTTTTATTGTTTTTCTGATAGAACTTTAGTAACTTATTTCCTCTCTAGAACTCTGTAAAATTACATCAGAGGAATGAGAACTGATAAATCAAAAAATTAAAACCCGGATTATATACCTAAATTAAAAATTTTATTAAAAGTGAAAAAAAAAAAGAGTTCCCACAACTGATGTAGAGACAGACAAGAAGGATGCGGCAAGGTGTCTAGGTCTTTCTGTAATTAACCAGTTTTTATCTATCAGTTGGGTAGATCCTGGAATCCTGACAATTGTTGAAGGTCTATGAATTCAGCTGTGGCAGTGTAAACTCATGTCATATATACACCGTGCTGCAGTTTCAAGCCAAAGTGTTGACATGTGGTATTAGAAACTGGGTAATTTCTGGAGTCTGTATAGGTAACTGCTGCCTAATGGTAGGAAGCATGCATTATCTACACAGAGAATATACGTGTGCATCTTTGGGCTGTTATGCCAAATCCAGGTAATATAACCAGATTGTTCTTATGCTTCAAAATGAAATGTTTAAAGATTTAAAGGAGTTTGCCAAATAGCTTTTAAATACCCTGGGCAATAGATATTTAGGCATCCTGGCTTTATGATAATAACAGACTAATCACACTATTCTGTTATCTCTATTTTACTTCTGAACTCCTTCCTAAGATACTTTGTAAAGGAGCACATAACTCATATGGGCAGAGTCTCATGTAAACCCTCAAAACTCTGCATTCAAGAAAGATGTTGGAGCTCTCACATTAAAGCCAGAGGAGGAGGTGTAGCATAAATTAAAATACTTGTAGAAGCATGAAGTGCTACACTCTGAAAGTGTTTGTTATTAGTAGTGAAGTATGGAGAGTTATTTTGGTCAGGTTTTACTTTGGGGTGTGTGTGTGTGTGTGTGTGTAAAATATCTCTTTCTTCACTAGGCGCTTGTCTATGGATTTCGAGACATATAGGAAGAATCAAGATGTTTCATTGAGAAAGCATCTTCCTGTATTTTGGCAGCTTATTTTAAAATATATTTGTTATTTTTATTTATTTATTTGAGAGTGACAGAGAGAAAGAGGGAGAGGGAGGGAGGGAGGGAGGGAGGGAGAGAGAGAGAGAGAGAGAGAGAGAGAGAGAGAGAGGGAGGGAGGGAGGGAGGGAGGGAGGGAGGGAGAGAGAGAGAGACAATGGATGTGCCAGGGCCTCCAGCCACTGAAAACGAACTCCAGGTGCTTGTGCCCCCTTGTGCATCTGGCTAACATGGGTCCTGGAGAATCAAGCCTGAACCAGGGTCCTTGAGCTTCACAGGCAAGTGCTTAACCACTAAGCCATCTCTCCATCCCTGGCAGCTTATTTTAAATGATAGCTTAAAAGGGATGCATGGGCCCTCAGCAGTGTCATATCTAGACCAAATGTGTATTTTGGGAACGTTCTCAGAATGTCTGGTGGTCTGGTGCTCTCTGGATTACAAATTTCCAGAATTTTCAGTGTTGCTTCTGAATACTCTGAAATACATTGCACATGAGTTATGTTGGAGGAGAACCATATTCAAACCATGTCAACCCAGTGTTGATATTATCTATCTGGAATTAAAATCAAATCCACAGGTTAAGGGCTCCATCCTACAAGACTTCCTCCACTTTACATGTTAATTATGAGTGTGGCTATATACAGAGGGTTGTCACAAGTATGTGTCGGGGTTCAGTTTTAGGAGATCGGTGTGAGAAACTAGGGACAGAGACCAGATGTATACTTCTCATTGTGCCAAAGTAGAGCTCCCAAGCTCTGGGGCCTTGTCCAAACAAGGTGAGAGTTTTTGATCGTTTGTCTCTATTTGGACAGGGACTCTATAATGCATTTCTTTCTCTTTATTCTTTATAGTTTGCACATCAGTGTTTCCTTTATTTACCTTACTTCTTAATAGCATTGTAATATTGTTGAGAAGACCTTTGACTCTCTCTGTCTTGTTCCTACCTTTTCCCATCCTCTTGCTAATTAATCTGCCACTTTTAACTTGGATCTTACCAATATGAAGACCCATGACAGGAATCCCATATGGAAAATTCATTAAGGCTTTCTAGAGTCCTGCTAAGTTTTTCATCAGGAAGACTATATCCATGCAGTAGTCACTATGTCCTGAGTAATGGGCATATTCCATAGATGGACATCCTGACCATCACAGAGCCAGCCCCACATGCATACTTCCATGCTTTGTATACTATGCACATTGACTGCCAAGTCTGGGGTGTTTCAGTTAACATTTGTGTGGAAAAAGGATAGCCCCCATTATGGGACAAGCAGAGCTTATCTAGTGTAGCAAGTAGGGAATTCCCCTGAGGTTAATCTTCCCTATGAACGGCTATGTGTAACCCTCTGGCTGATCTGTAGTATCTATGGGTCTGTATTAATACAGAATCCGTGTTAGTAAAAGCTTTACAGGAAACTAATGCAAACGTTCCTTCCCACTATGCATGCTGGTTTCAGCAGCATCTCTGCTTTGCCCCCCCCCCCCCCACAGTGACTGCCAGCTGGTCACCAGGCACCTTAGAGGTAGTTTCTGTTCTTTTGAATGAAGTTTTCCCATTACAGGCAGCTTCCAAGCTATTAGTTAAAGCTTAGAAGGGTCCAAACCTGAACTCATACATCAGCAAAGTCTGAGCTAGCCCTTTTACATGTTAATGATTACATATAGCAATAACCACCTAGCATGCTTCTTATTTTGCATTTTCTTACATAATTTTCATTGGTACCTACTTCTTAGGAATTTGATTGCCCATGTTACTATACTCCACTAATAACGTTGTCCTTCAGTAACTGATCACAGTACAAGTGCAGTTGTAACCAGAGAATGACTAAGTAGTCACATTTATAAGCTAGAAACACTGATAAAGTTAGACTTTCTCAAAATTCTCTTCTGAGCATTCAGAAAAATATAAGTTAAAAAAAAAAACAAAACATGATGTATTGTAGTGATGGTCCAGTCAGAAAAGGGCTTGCCACTTAAGTGTGAGGACCTGAGTTTGAAGCCCTGGAATCTACACAGAAGCGTTGGGCATAGTGGCCTGTGTTTCTGATCTGCAGCACTAAGGAGGCAGAGCTTAGGTATCCCTGGGTCTCTGTGACCAGCTAGACTAGCCAAATCAATAGGCCATAGGTTAGAAAGAAACCCGACCTCAAAAAATAAGGTAAAGAGTGACTGAGAAAGATACCCAACATCAACCTCTGACTTCCACACTTATGTGCATACATGTACATGTGTACCTTCACACACACACACACACACACACACACACACACACACACACACATCCATGCAAAAAATTAAAAAGCAAATGACCTCCAATCTGTGAATCTTCAGATCCAGTAAGTATAGTTCAACTTTTGCCTCTTTACTGATGCAGAGTGGACCTGATGTTTTATGTGAGTGCAGTTGGCTGGTGAAGAGCTCATTTTGATAAATAGACACTAGCTGAAGAGAAAGAATACAAAAAAAGAAATCCCCAAAACAACTGTTAATTGTGACAGTCTGGAATAAATGCCCAGAACAATTTTGATCACACAGTAAATCTATTGAATTGAATTGAATATACTCTGCAAATAGATTTTCTTTTCTAATATCCTACCTTAGAGTCATAGACTCTATTCAAGTTCAAAGACTTCATTTATTTTTATATGTTATGTGCCTGCATGTGTACATGGTACACATGTGTGCCCATGAGTGTGGAGGACCAGAGGGCAGCCTCAAATGTCATCTCAGGGATCCTCCTGTCTCGGACTCTCCAGTTCTGGGATTACAAATTCATGCTACAACATCCTGCATTTTTAATAATATTTTTGTTGCTGTTGTTTATTTGTGAGCAACAGAGAGAGAGGGAGGGAGAAAGACAGAGAGAGAGAGAATGGGCGTGCCAGGGCCTCCAGCCATGGCAAACAAACTCCAGATGCGTGCACCCCCTTGTGCCTCTGATTAGCGTGGGTCTGGGGAATTGTGCCTTGAACTGCGGTCCTTAGGCTTCACAGTCAAGCGCTTAGCCACTAAGCAATCTCTCCAGCCCAACACCCTGCATTTTTATGTGGCTACTGAGGATTGAACTCAAGTTTTAATGCTTGTGAATGAAGCACTTTACTGACTGAGCTATGTCCTCTACCTCAAACTCCTTTTGCAGATGAGAAAACAGGTCTCAGTGGCTTGAGTGACTTGTCCCAACTCACATATCCAATTATAATTGGGGTTAATGATAGGTGCTTCTGCATTTATGTATCACCTTCATTTGTTTTGCCTGATGAACTTTTATTATGAATTTTTATTATGCAGCCATAATGTTGTATGTCTTTACTTTTAATGTACTTACTTTTCTGGTAAAATACGTCAAAAAAAGTTTATTTTGCTGCTTTGTGCTTTTTACAGAACTGAGGATTGAATGCAGGGCTTCACATATGCTAGACAAGCTCTCTACAACTGAGCTGCAATCCTAGTCCTCTATTTCACTCTTCTGTTTTGAAGCAGGGTGTTGCTAAATTGCCCACGCTGTTCTTAATCTTATGATCCTTCTGCATCAGGCTTGGAAGTAGTTGGGATTACAGGTATGTGCCACAAGAGCCAGATCTATTTTCAAAGGTTTTCGAAGACGCCACTGCAGCCATCAGCTACTTAGAGCTACAATGTGAATATGTAAGCAACAGGAGAGAGAGAGAGAGAGAGAGAGAGAGAGAGAGAGAGAGAGAGAACAGAGATACTGAAATGAGCCTGTTTAGGGTCCTGTCATTTACTCGATGAATTTGGGCAGATCACTTGGTTTCTCTATGAAGAAGGTAGCAAGCAGTTAAACTTCCTGTGGGGGCTTGCCGTCAGCCCCATATGAAGGTGTGTACTTCGTACATGGAGTGAGCCACTCACTTAGCTGGGAAACATAGTTTCTCTCTGACTGTGCTTCACCTGGTTACCATTGTGCTGAGACAGCATTGAGGCTGAGTCTCAGAAAGGGTTTCTACAGGGGAACTTGGGAGCATGAAACTCTCTACAGAGCCCAACAGGAAGCATGAGAGTGACGTCTGTCACACAGAATGTGAGGAAGCAAGGGAGGCATGTGGAAAACAGGAGGAAGGAGAGAAAGGGTCCCAGACAACCCAGTTGAGCCTGGGGGTTAAGAGGGTCAGTAGATGATGACAGGATGTGGGTGTCTGGAAAGAAGATCCTTCTAGAAATAGGTCAGAGTTTATGCTTCTGAACTCTGCCCTCTTTTTTTTTTTTTTTTTTGAGATGATATCAGGTTAGAATCTTTTCCTGATTAAATTTCTAAATTTGTGTTTAAATAATTGCTGATAATTAATTTGATTTAAGTAACAGCTGTGATTTCCATGTGCGAGACTCTGAGAATCAGTTCATAACCTATGCTGGATAAGTGTGTGTGTGTGTGTGTGTGTGTGTGTGTGTGTGTGTGTGAAGATGATGCCTGTAGGACCCAGTGTCTGTTTGTTTTTAACTTTTGAGAAAAAGACAGATGGAGAAATGTGGAGACAAACAGTGGGTCCACGGGAGGAAGAGTCAATAACTAAAGGCTGAAAAATGACCTACAATAAAGGTGAACATAACTAGGAGTAAGCCCACACGGAGAACAGAGCAATGAATTGGGGACCTGGGAACCCTGGCTGGCTTTCAGCCCATCCTTTACCTATAGTTGAGCAAGTCTAACAAGTGAATGGAATGCGGATGGATACATTTCCTGTTGCTGCTGGGACAATTGTCCCAAGCTTGGTGGCTTGGGGCAGCAGATTGATTCTCATGTAGTTCTAGAGGTCAAAAGTCTGACAAGGGTCCCACAGGGTGGATTATCTTCTGCAGATTCTAAGAGAAATTCTAAGAGAAATTGATCCATCGCCTGGAGGCCACCAGCATTCTTCAGCTTATGGTCTCATCTTTTATCTTCAGAGCCATCAGTGAGCAGTTTTACAATATTGCTATTTCCATTGTCACATTAGCTTAGCTGATTTCCCCTTGCCTTCCTCTTACATTGATCCTGTGATTACAATATGATCAGAGTGAGACCACCCAGAAAGTGAGAGTCAGAAAGGCTCTCCTCACCTCAGGATCCTTAACATTACCACATCTGCAAAAGCTATCTGCCACACAAGTTACCAGCATGTCCCAGAGACTAAGATGTGGACCTCTTTGGAGTGCTATGACTCAGCCTGCAATGGAGAGAGATAAGGGAGTGGAATTGCATGTGACTCCCTTGGGCCTATCTCTTTTCCTCTTGGCTATTATTCTAGCATCATTAGAGGAAATGTCTCAGACATATGACATGTTTATCACAGGATTGCAAAGATATTTTGCCCACTTAGGAGATGATGCTCTTCCCTTCTGTTTTCTGCCAGACATTCCTAGCCCATCTTCTAGCCACACTCCCCCAAGTTCCTAGGTCTTTTTACCTTTGGTGTGCTCTGCATCTGTTAGTCTTCTGTCAATTATGACTGCCATTTGCAATGTAGTGTTACATTTGCATGTGTGTAAGATGGCTCATGCCTCTTCTCTAGAAGAGGGGACTCTGCCCCTAGACTGATGTTATATATGCTAGTGTCTGTCAAGATCATGGCTTCTGGGCTTGAGAGATGGATCAGAGGTTAAGAGCACTTGCATCAAAAGACTTTGAATTCCCCAGTATTCAAGTAAACCCAGATATAAGTGATGGAATGCCTGTGAATATTTATTAAGTTCTCAGTTAATTTTCCTCTACTTCTCTGCTGTCTTCTTCATTATCCAATGCCATTCACTACTTCTTTTATCTTTTCTGAGATGTTAACTGAGCTGAAGGTAGTGCCATGTACAATCGGAACTTTGATTCTGTGAAATCCCTCTTAATAATTGTAAGTCGAAGGACACGGAGATGTTCAGCTGTGGCTAACACCAGCTTTCACAGACCTCTCATGGAAACTTCTGACCCCTCCACCTTTGGAGCTCAAAATAGCCATAAATATCTGTCTTCTTTAACTGAAGGACCATTTCCCACTGTTCATTATCTAGCTTCCCAACTAAATTACCAAAAGTCCAGCAACCATGTCAATAATATTTTGAACAAGATGGGGAGACCAAGGTCAATCAGAAATGACCTGCTTTTGTCCTGTCCATCTTGTCCCTGCACTCTCTTGTTTGTCACCCCAATAACCTACTCTGTGTGATGAATATGCCAGAAACAGACCAGAAAAAACCATGGGAAATGTCTCAATTTACATGGAAATCCTTGAGTAAGGAGAGGACAGTACTTGGGGAAAACAGGGATTGTACCCTAAAACTTCCAACCCTCAGTCCAGAGAGATTTGCTCAACCATGTTTATAGCTGCTCAATTCATAATAGCTAAGAGCTACAGATGTCCATCAGTAGACGAATGGATAACCAAGATGTGGTATATCTACATGATGGGATTCTACACAGCAGTAAGAGAAAACGACACATGAAATTTGAAGAAAAGTGGTCCAACCTGGAACAGATCATTCTCAGTGAATTTACCCAATCACAGAAAGATAATCACCACATAGTCTTATTCATCTACAGAACCTAACCTGAATCTACCCAAGATGCCAACATACCTAGCAAGCATCTCCAGAGCTATTTAAAAATCTGAAAGAACAGCACTCGGGAGGCAGAGGTAGGAGGATTGATGTGAGTTCAAGGCCACCTTGAGACTCCATAGTGAATTCCAGGTCAGCCTGGGCTAGAGCGAGACCCTACCTTGAAAAACCAAAAAAATAAAAAGAAAAGAAAAGAAAAGAAAGAAAGAAAGAAAGAAAACAATATCACAAGGGGAATGATATTACAGTGTGATTGAATTATTCTAGACAACCTCCGAGGTCTCAGAACTCCCTTCCTTAGTTACGTCACATGTGTCCTCAGTGGAGAGACTAGCAGTCTGCCTTCACTATACTTTCAGAATTGGTTGCATTGTTATGGGTAGAGACCTTGTGAAAGGAGCTTTTCTTGAATGTCAGCCAAACAGACCTCCGTGGTACATATGCTGCTCCCTCCTCTCCATGCATCCATTCAATACTCAGTGCACATAATGCCACAGTAAAGATGGCAGCAGTGATAATAATTCACAATATTTAACAGATATTGTCTCTGTGCCAAGTGCAATTCTAGACAGTTTAATACATGAGCTTATTATCCTCACAACCTATTGTCATTACCACTTTTCATTGAAAAGGGAATTATTAAATTTAAGAAACCTGTTAAAGACACCCTGCCTGATGGTAGGAGTTGAGTATGAACTCTGTTAGATTGGACTGGTCTGAATCTGTGGTTTTAGCTTCCATCCATCACAACAGTTAAAGCAACTTGGCAGTACTTCATCACTTTCAAGAGGCTCTGGGGGAGATCATGAACCCACCTTCAAGGAGATTCCTAGTTCACTGGGAGTACATACATCTGGAAATTCTAGATGTAAATTCACACACACACACACACACACACACACACACACACACACACACACAAATGAACAAAGCCTTGGATAACTTCATGAATCCACACTTGCCTCATTGTTAGCAGAAGAAATGTGTTCTGTCTCTTGCTCTGCAAATTATTAATGAGAACTTTGAAATGTCTTTTAATTTCTGTAAACTCAGGTTATTTTTAACTTTTAAAATGAGGAAAGAAAATTAAAACTCTCTAAGGTGCTTTAACTATGCCCAGGCATGGTGGTCCATAATTGTAAACCCAGCACCTTGGAGGTAGAAAAGGGAGGATCAGAAGTTCAAAGTCATTCTCAGCTGCATAACCAAGGGGAGACTAGGTATGTAACTCAGTGGGTAGAATTCTTGCCCAGCTACACAGTACATGAAGTCCCAAGTTTGATCCTAGCATCACATAAAACTGGATATGGTGGCTCATATCTGTAATCCCAGGACCTAGGAGGTAAAGGCAAGAGGATCAGAAGTTCAAGGTAATCCTCATATGAGTTCCAGGCCAGCATCAGCTACATGAGACTGTCTAAAAAAGCCTGTATTTTGTAATTTTGTAGCAGGGAATAGAGGAAGCAGACAGGGCTAGGGTGGGAACAGAGACTTGGGGAAAAGAATGAGGCTTATCTGGGCCTTGAGGATCAGAAGAGATTCAAACTGGAGTATGGGAGAATGGTGAGATGGAGGAGGTGTGCTTGTGAGGTACTGAGGAGACCAGTATGACTCTGCAGGCAAAGAGTTGTGGGGACTAATGGGAAAATAAGGTGGACTTTGAAAGCCATAAAGTAGTATTTCAAGTTCATATGACAGATCACCTCAGAGAAGAAAATTTCCTGGCCTGTCCAAAGAGCTTCTGAATCAGAGACTCAGGAGCAGGGTGGCAGTCTGTATGTTTAACCAGACTCTATGTCATCCAGGTGCACACTCAAGTGTGAAAAACCACTGTGGTTGGTAAGAGAGCAATTACAGCTGAGCAGAGAAGTTGAAAGTTCAGTCCAGTAGTGAGTCCAGGAAACATTGAAGGAGGATCATGGGAATAATACAGTTGCATGTAACAATAATTCAGTCCTGAAGAAAAATGGTAGATTTAGGCATGGAGGGGAAAAAAAGACACATTTAAAGAATATTCTAGAAAGAACAATATATGTGGTAGATTAGCTATTGACTGATATTGTTCCAAGAGAGTACAGATTATGAGAGTAAATTTGTTGCACTAAAAGATAAAATGGGGGCTGGAGGGATGGCTTAGCAGTTAAGGTATTTGCCTGCAAAGCCAAAGGACCCAGGTTCAATTCCCCAGGACCCACCTTAGCCAGATGCACAAGGGGGCACATGCATCTGGAGTTCGTTTGCAGTGGCTGGAGGCCCTGGTATGCCCATTCTGTCTCTCTCTCTCTCTCCTCTCTTTCTCTGTCAAATAAATAAATAAAAATAAAATATTTACAAAAAATGAAATGGGATATTGAAACCATCTCAGGTCCTGGGTTTCTAGTTTACATATCAAAGATACTAAATGTTTTAATTATAAAACCTTAACTTACTAAGGTATGGAGCTAACAGAGATGTTGCCACTAAGTTTATCTCTTTTCTTTTATAATTAAAAACAAAAGAAGTCAAACAACTTACTCGGGATCCCATAGCAAATTGGTGACGGATTGAGAGTAGGGTTCAGTCAAAGGCAAACTGTTACTGTGTTTTCTCCTTACTCCCAATTATTGTCTTCTTTGTTGAAGGCTGCCATTTTTCTTGTGAATGAGCTACGTGGTTTTCTTCCTTAGCACAGAAGTTTCCGAAAGTAATAATCATATTAGGAATAGTAAACCGTGCCATTTATGGAGTACCATGGCAAGTGAGGCCAGGCACAAATATAATTGTCTCCCATATGTTAGCTCATTTCATCATCGCATAAGAAACTGATGAGGTAGGTGCTGTTCTGGTCTCATCTTCCAAACACGAAAACAACTAAAGTATGGTTTGGAAACTTGCTGAAAGTCACACATGCAGTGAGATGAATGTGGCTTCCTTCAGTTTGATAGGCATGCCCTTAAACACTATGCTATTCTGTTGCACATCTGTAAAGTAAAGGGGTTTGGGAATTCACTGAGCCTTCTGGATAAGAGCTCAGTGTTCCATTTGGCCTCCCTCTCAGAGCAGTCTCTGTACATATAAGCTGGTTGCTATATAAACCTTTACTGTTACATAACCAGAGATGGGATCCTCACCAGCTGGATTTTTTTTTCTGCCAAGTTCAAGGAAGAGATTAAACACAGTTGAATGTATTATTTGTGTCTGTAAAATGAACTGCAGGTCTGGAAAGGATCATATGATGTCACTTGGTCAGATCCAGGTGGTCATATGACTCTCCCCTGAGGACTTTTCTGAGTAATGGAAATTTCTCCACATCTATTGTTCACTATTTCCATGGCTTCATCACATCTATGGGTCTTAAATTCTCCTGAACACTTATTTTAATGAGCAATCTCTTTTTGTGTGGGAGCTTTTATATACTTATACAAGGCTGATTTAAATCATTTTAATTGGATACACTTTTATAATTTTCTTGTTTGAAACCTCATAGTCCCTGGCAGTCACTCCAGATTCTGTTGCTTAGAGGTGGGACTTGCGAATCATCTTGGGTACGGCTGCGAGCTCTGCTGCTTACAGTCCTACATCTTTATGGGCAGCATCCACCCGTCCATCACCCACCCATCATCTCTGCAGTCCTCCCATTGCCCTGGCGTTAGGGATGTGTGAAATGGTGTGCGTCAACAGCAGGAATGCGTTCACTTAGTTCTAGACAAGAGCTTTAAACTCCAGTAATCTAGCCCTATCTCTGCGAATCTCTCGCTGCTTGCTCTTAATTTATTTGTTTCTGATTTTACCTCACATTAAAAGTAGCATTCTTGGGCCTGCTTATTGAAAATAAGCCAGAACAACTCCTCAGTGAATTGAGGGTTTGGAAACCAGACTAAAGTATAATACATCCTCCATCACCATTTGCTTTTAGCTCATGATACAACCCCCCGAGATAGAAAAGCACAAATGTCTGTTGCTACCTTTTGAGCGAGAGGAAAACTATGTGCTTTTGTATGTGTATGTGTGTGTTTTATATTTATTTACTTTATATAGCCATTTATTTGTTTTTTATGTATGCATGTGTGTATGTATGGGCATAGTACAGCTTCTTGTCACTGCAAATGAACACCACTTGTTTGCATATGTGGTTGGCTTGGGAATTGAACACAGACCAGCAGGCTTTGCAAGCAATTTCTTGCAATCTTCCCAGCCCTTGTGTTATTATTTTAAAAGGATGACAGAACCACCTAATTTCTTTTTGTTTATGCTTTGAGATGTCTCATATAGCCCATGCTGGCCTCTGAGCCAGGACCATACTCCGAGGACTGCAGATCTGTTGTATGAACTTGATGCACCATTTTCTGGCTTGTAAACTTCACCATTACCAGCCTTACTTTCCACTGTATCACACAACTTCCTGCATGCATAGTGCATTGGTCTCCTTAGAATCTCGCAAATACGTGATTCTCCCCTTCCCTACCACACACCAGATAAAAACCCTTCTTATCTTCTAGGCCTAGAACTATCTCAGCTCATGAAAGTGAGATCATTATACATCATAAATATATAACAGAATTAAATACATAGTATACATATAGTGAAGCTAAAATGCTTGACAAACTCACACAGTGTTCACATAATTTATTCCAAAATTTCAATAGAACTCTGTCTTTGTGCCTGGGTTACACTATGTAGGAAAAGCTTGCTAACTCCCAGGATTATCTGAGGTGGGATTTTGATACTGTTGTCATTAATATTAGGAAACAAAAAAAAAATCTCAGAATCAATTTCTGGCAATAGAATCATGCATAGATCAAACCACAGGTACAATCTCTGATGGTAAAGACATGATTGCATTTCTACAAACCATATGCTATGGGCAGGGGTTCCCTCAATAGTGTCACCAGTCTAGAAGACCTCAGTGCTATTACTGTGACTAAAGAGGGACCACGATCTAGTGAACATGTAAGAACTTATTTCTAGCATATATTCTGTTAGTTGACAATGCATCTGGTGTTAATCTTCATAAGGCCAGCTGAGACACCTACCAAAATCCCCACCGGAGCCTGGACTTTGTAAAAGCTTTCAGACCATGACCAAGATGTGAAATCCTGATTAGAGCAAGTAGAACAAGTTTCTCCTACATGGATGTCACACTGCAGCAGTTACTCCCTGCTGAAATCATAGCCAACTAGCACTTTTCATTGCTTTGACCCCTCTTGTGTGAATATAACACCAAACTAAAATATAATTTCTGTGAGATGGCCTTGTCTTTTTGTTGCTCAGGGAATTTCAAAACATATAATCATGTATGGCATACATCAGGCATACAGCAAAGGCATTTTTAGTTTGTTAGGTACATAAATAAGCAAAAGGAGAAATTATATATAGGCATTTTCATAGCCTCCATGATCTTATGAAATAAAGCTAACTTATTTTACAACATGCCTAAGGTCTCCTCAGAGGAGTTCTGAGGGACAGTTTGGTTCAGTTTAGCTCAGAGTTTGGACACAAAGATGGTTATAATTGTTATTTAACAAGGACAGTGTCTCACATCCCTTATCATTCCCTTCAAATTGTCATCAGTTGAATCACTGAGGAATAATTCATACTAACTACTAAATAATGTACATCAGCCTTTTAAGGATTTCCTCAACAACTTATTTTCATAATACTTACATATATAGTGATCTTGCTTTCATAAACAGATAGTGAATTTGTGGAAAAATAATCACCCTCAATTTACTTAGTCATTTGCCATATTATAACATATGTTAAATATGTAAATCAGGTAAGAATGTAATTATATATTTTTAAAATTTATTTCTTTATTTGAAAGCACAGAGAGAGAAAGAGAGAGAGAGAATGGGTGCACCAGGGCCTCTAGCTGCAGCAAATGAACTCCAAATACATGTGCCACTTTGTGCATCTGGCTCTACGTGGATACTGGAGAACTGAACTCTGGTCATTAGGCTTTGTAGGTAGCATCTTATCTGCTGAGCCATCTCTCCAGCCCAGTATATATTTTCATATATCACAGTCCATTCCATAACTTCTCTTTCATACTCCATTAAAGCATGGCCACATTTCTTTTTGGTGCAAACTGAAGGAAGTTAAATCAGAAAAGGATAGACACTAAACTGATGGACACTCTATTAAAATGCCCCTGAGGTGGGCTGGAGAGATGGCTTAGCGGTTAAGTGCTTGCCTGTGAAGCCTAAGGACCGCGGCTCGAGGCTCGGTTCCCCAGGTCCCACGTTAGCCAGATGCACAAGGGGGCACACGTGTCTGGAGTTCGTTTGCAGAGGCTGGAAGCCCTGGCGCGCCCATTCTCTCTCTCTCCCTCTATCTGTCTTTCTCTCTGTGTCTGTCGCTCTCAAATAAATAAATAAAAAATATTTTAAAAAAATGCCCCTGAGGTGTCTTCTTCTCAGCCTTGAGAATTGATCTTGATTTTAAGTAGTCTTGCTCTGGGGATGAAGGGACATTGAGAATTTCAGTTCCACAACTGACCTGATTTCCACCAACATGTTTTTATACTTCCCTGAGGTTTCTCAGGATTTTTAATCCCCTTGCCTCTCCTGATAATCCATGAGCATCAAACTCCACTACTCTTTATTATTATTATTTTAGAGAGAGAGAGAGAGGCAGGCAGAGAGAGAGATAATTAGCATACCAGGGCCTCAGCCACTGCAATAAAACTCCAGATACTTGTGTCACCTAGGAGGCATGTGCAACCTTGTACTTGCCTCACCTTTGTGTATCTGGCTTAGGTGGGATCTGGAAAGTTGAACATGAGTCCTTAGGCTTTGCAGGCAAGTGCCTTAACCACTAAGCAATCTCTCCATCTCTTTAGTACTCAGTGACAGGCGCAGGAAGGTCTCCAGGCTTCCACCAGATCAACCCTTCAGGCTCTGTTATATGCAGGCCCGAGTATGGTATCTTCTGTGTCATTCAGATCTCTGCTCATTTCTTCTTCTGGATCTTAGGCTCTACTGATAACTGCACTCCCCAGATCTGGAGATTGGTGATAACGAGTATTGTACAGGATTGTGTATCCTCAATGGGTATTTATTTTATGTTCAGGAAGCAAGAAAGGATGTGGTCTTTTTATTTTTCTGGAAATGAGCTTCACAGTGCTTCTTCAGGAGAAGCTTAGCCTTAAAAACCTGTCCTTAGCAATTGGAACTCATGCCTTCCCATGGCCAGCAGGGGGCGACTGCAACACAGGCTTGAGTTAGATTGAGTTTAAATTGAATTGTCCCATGCTGGGACACCTCTTTGGAAAATGTGTTTTGGAAACTGCCCTCGACATCCCAACAGTACTACAGCGTTTTCTTTGAGACTGTCCTCAACATGTGTGGAGTCTAGAATGAAACCTGGCTGTGATTACCAAAAGATTTCTGTGTATCAGGTTCATTTCTATCTTTAAAACCTAGTGAGATGTAGTCTCATAATTATTTTTAGATTTCTCTTCTCATTAAAATACACCCTATATGACATAAAGAACTGAATTCACACTTAGTCTGAACCCAGCATAACTTTTTTTCTTTTCTTTGTTCCTTTTAGTAATATCATTTCTTTCCCTTCTTTCTCCTTCCCTCCCATTCTTTCCTTTTCTTTTTCATTTTCATGCTGGCAATCATACCCAGCCCTTGGTCATGCTAAGTAAACTCTTTCCCTCTGAGGCACCCCAAGTCTCTGTCTCCCACTGTTCTATTTCCAACTACTTTATAGGGTATAAATTGACTCAATCATTTTATGGTCCCGGTGGCCATCTAATGGCTTCAGTTCTCTCCATTTAACAGAATTAGAGACATTTAATCCTCTGTGACTCATTCCCTGTCACCCCTCCATATTCCACCTACCTTGCCCTGAAATACAGTTTTACTATAACCTACCAATTCAACTCATTCACACGTTTATTCATTCATCAATTGATCCAGTGTCTGTTAAGTACCAGAACCTGGGTGAGGTTTTAAAACTAATTGTGAACCAAACAGCTACTGGCTCCATTCTAGGGGACCCATGACCTAGACAGGCAATACTCAAAATATTCATGCAAAGCTGTAAGACAAATTGACAAATATTATGAAAGAAAAGCACAGTGAGCTCTGAGAATCCATCACATGAGTATGCATTTGAGCTTCTGAGGCTAGAGCCTGCCTGCATTATTATTATCATATCCCACCCACTGTTTTCAATGATTAGAAAAAGTCCCTACTATAATTTACACAGAGCTCACATGTGCCCTTCAATTGTTACAAATGTTTCTAAGTCATAAAACACCTTTGAAACCCTTGAAACACCTAGTATGAGATTCCTTATGTAGATGCATCTCAGTTTTTCTTGAATATAGTTGTATTTCTTACAAGTCAGCTGTGTTTCTGATTTCGTGTTACTTGCACTGGCTTCCCACACATCTGCATCTTAAGGTAACAGCTTTGATTCAGTTCACTGATTGTCAGGCCAGACTACGGGGAGCCATGGCTCCTTGGGTTGTGGTTTTATACCCCCAGAGGGAGTGGATTTAACCCCGCAAATCCTGGAATTATTCAGACCCTTAGCAGTTTTAACTCACCAGCTTGAGTCACCTCTAGGAAGAATTGTCTTCTTCTGAGCCTTTAATTAAACTCTCACCCAGGCATTTCCTTTTGATTTTACTTTCAAACCCAGTTTTTTCTTTGTAACACAAAAGGATAACATGAGGAGGGGGAGGAGGAGAGGAGATAAAAATCATTTCTTGCTAACAAGCGTTAATGTAATTTAGCAAGGGAAAATTGCCCTGTGTGTGGTCACATGATGTCACAGACCGAAGCTGAAATGGTAAACAAATTAGAAAGTTTTCTTCTCCTGATAGAGTTGTTTTTAAAATTAAATCAGTGTCAGATACTGTCATGTTACTCTCTAGAGGAGAAACTGCCATGGTAAGTCTGAGCTGTATTTGGGTTTCCCAAGCAAGTGGTTTCATTCCCGTATTTGCTTGTGGCAGTGACGGAGTGAAACGGGAAAGGGAGGATGGAAGAGCTTTCCAGGAACTCTTGAGGAAAACAAAACAACAAACAGCAGCACTGTTTTCTTGTGAACGGAGTAAAATGTTGATTGGTTTTGGACATCACTTATCATCTTTAAGCTATTTCCACTTTGTGAGAATGAATACAGTATTTTTTGCTGTCTGCGTGGCATTAAGTGGATAATTAAATCAGTGGGACTTCCTCCCTTCTATACCGAAACTTTGCGTGTACATAGTGGTGTGTGTGGTGTGTGCAGATGCGTGTGAACCATGCACATTGAGGTCAGAGGAGAACGTCAGCTATGACCCCTTCTCTTTTGCTCCACCATGTGTTTATTTATTTATTTTTTTCTTGAGACAGAGTCTCTCACTGATTCTGAGAGCCCCAGCAATTATCCCTACAGGACTGGGGTTATACACACTGTGATCACACATTGTTGTTTATGTGGATGTGGGGGAACTGAACTCAGGGGAAACCAGGCCCACTCATCCCCTCATGTATGTAGGAAATATTTTTACCTGCTGAACCATCTCTCAATTCTAACTGTCACATCCTATTCTTTTTTTAAATTTTTAATTATTATTTAAAACATTTTTTTGGTTTTTATTTTTATTTATTTATTTATTTGAGAGCGACAGACAGAGAGAGAAAGAGGCAGAGAGAGAGAGAGAGAATGGGCATGCCAGGGCTTCCAGCCACTGCAAACAAACTCCAGACGTGTGTACCCCCTTGTGCATCTGGTAACATGGGTCCTGGGGAATGAGTCTCAGACCGGAGTCCTTAGGCTTCACAGGCAAGTGCTTAACCACTAAGCTATCTCTCCAGCCCTCACATCCTATTCTTGAACCTATGCTAAACCAGAATTTGAAGCCTAAGAAATGAGTGTTTTCCAAGGCAGAGCCCTTCCTTTCTCTTCTGGAGCACCCACAGAGCCAATCTGTAGATAAGAATAGCTGAGCTGTTGGTATGTTTATTTGCTCTGAGAAAATGCAATATCTATCTATCTATCTATCTATCTATCTATCTATCTATCTATCTATTTTTTTTTTGAGCCAAGGTGTCGTGTAGACCAAGCTGGCCTTGAATTTGTTGTGTAATTCTTTGAGCTTCTGTTCTTCCTGCTTCCAACTTTCTGGGACTTAGTGTTGGGGTTATAGGTGTATGCCATCATGCCTAATTTATGGGGTGCTAGGAATTAAACCTATGTCTTTTCACATGCTAGGCAAGTACCTAACCAACTGAACTAGATCTTCAGCCCTCAAATATGAATTTTGTAGGTGATACTATAAACATTATTTGTTTTCTAGATCATTTCATAACATTTAAAATCCATTTAAGAAGAAATAAAGATAAAATATTTCTAGAATTCCAGTGTATCCTGGTTTTAAAAGGCATTATGTGTCACAGGCACCTTGAAAACAAAGACAAAGCCCCGTGACTGTTTGCATATAGATTCTGTGCTGCTTGACAGAATGAATACACTGAAGAGCAAGCTAGTAAGGAATGAATGCATGGATGACATCCAACAAAACAAAACATCTTTATTTTCAGTATCCTTTCAGATACAATTTGTCTCTTGCACATCGGATTATACACCAGTATTTTTCTACCTTTTACAAAATCAAATGACTCAAGTGAGGCAAAAGGAAGAAAGAAGTAAAAAAAAAAAAAAAAAAAAAAGAACTTGAGAGAGACAAGGTAGTCTGATACCAGAAGGACCAACTAAACAAACAACAAAAGCAAACATGAGTCTCATTAAATAATCTTTATCCATGCATTGAGGGATGCCTTGTTGGGTCAAGGTTGACAGTAAGAACCATTTCCACATGCATTCCCGTTGTACAGGAAGCAAGAGGCCAGTGGAGCCTGAGAGGTGGGGTGTGAAGGAAGTCCTGCATGTACTGAGTTAGTGTGTCCAGACAGAAAGGATGGCTTTTCCATCTTGGACTGCAGTACTGGGTACTAGCCAGCAGAGGCCAGCCACAAAGACTCCATGCATTTTCTACTTTACCCCCATAACATTTTTTTTTTTTTCATATTCCAGATAGATGTAGCATTGGGAATGCTTGCCTCCAGAGGTAGAACATGAAAGGTGCAGTTTTAGTGATATTTTTAGTAGCTTATGTAATTTTTTTTGATCTTTCAATTTGATATGCATAGTTAGGAAATGTGTTAAGCTTGTTTGGAGGGTAAAAAACTATACAGTTAAAACTGACTTTGTAGATACAGAATTATATGCCAGATGCTGTGCTCAGTGACTCACACAGGTTAAGATTTTTAATAATCTCAAAGTCTGAGGACAATCCATTGTACCCCAATTACCAGGGCAGAAAAATAGCATTAGCTAATTTAAGTAACTTGTGGAACCTGGAATGAAAGCAAGACTTTTTATTTCTCATGGTGTTCTATAAGCCCCACAGCAGAACAGTCCCAGCTTCTACCATAATGCTTTACTCAGCTGCGTTCACGTCAGTGCTAAGGTGAATCAGGACAGAAAAATCACATTGATGTAGCAGGGCACCCAAGTAGACGGCAGCCAGTATGAAAGTTCTACAGAAAGACCAGGAGCAAAAGAAATGCAAAGGACAAACACAGAGGAGATAACTATTTGTAAATCATAGTTTCAAAATCACATTTGCTGTGCTAAAATGCTATAATTAGATGTTATGGTATTTTATCAGTTATGAGAATATGCTTTCATAACTTTTTTTCTCGATAACATCCACAATTGCTAACCCTGGGCTCTCTGATTACTTAAACTGCCTCTTTGCCATTTCTCTGTGGCTAAATGGAGAAAGTGTGTTTGGAACATCAAAATCCTGACTGGCCACAATATGAACCCCTTCATATCTCTTTGAGACTTTGCTTATGACTAATCCTGACTTGAAGACAAATGTTAGCAGATTTGGGAGAAACAAAGCCAAGATATTTTTAGTTCACAGTGACAAATATTATCAAATGTTTACTATGTTGCCAAGCAATTGTACCAGGTACAGAAGTTAAAAGGTAGTTAAGACTCAATTCCTACTTTCAAAGTGTTCTACCCAGCTTGAAAAACAGACACAAATCAATAACCATAATGTAATGTGATTAACTGTCTCTTAAAAGCATGCGTTAAGTGCCACAGTGATGGTGAAAGACAGCTTGGCGTCTCCTAATATATGCTAATGTGCACTGTGAACTAATCCTTAAGGTTTTCATGATCCTTAGAGAGTTTAGAATCATGGTGAAGGGATAGGTAGCTTCGAAGACTGGTTTTAAAGACCCAGTATGAAAACTGTTTCATCTGATGTTGGAGGAATGCCCAGAATTCTAACTGCATCTACTCACTAAAATACTAAGGACACAAAGGTAGGTTTCATGCTTCTCATAGTCCATCTACCAGTAACTGATACTCATCTACAAAAGAGACTACATGCAGGACACTTCCACAGCTGTAATGAGACCATAGGCAAGGCTTTGTAGAGAAACCAAATGATAAGGCAAAATAATTTAAATTTATGGCTGTAAATGGCTCACAAAACATCGATCTTTACTTAGTCCCAAAACTTGTCAGTAAACTTTTCTTTTTTTTTGCAAATGTAGTATATATAATTAATTGCTGCAACTAGAGCCCTCAGAAGACTGGTAGCCAGTATAGTTAGCAATTATTGTAACTGGTATAATTCTAGACACACACGACTTAGCTTGAGCTCCATCACATCATGTCTGGTTTGTATTAACCTATTTAAACTCCCTTTCATTTGCTTCCCCTACACCCTGTGTCTCTCTCTGTGTGTTTTTTTTTTTTTTTTTTTCTTTCTTAAAGTGAGGTCTCACTCTAGCCTAGCTTACTCTATAGCTCAGGCTGGCTCAAACTCCTGGTGATCCTTCTACCTGAGCCTCAACAGTGCTGAGATTATAAGCATGTGCCACCATGTTTGGCTCCATTCTGTTTCCTTATCTGTGAAACGGGAATACTACTATACAGTGTGCTTTATAAAAATAAACAAACACAAATAAAGTAATCAATATTGTGATGAGATAATGCAAGTTATTCCAGGTCATGATAACAGCTTGGTGAACATTAATTATTGAGACCCAGGTATCTGTTTTCTGTGTTGATATTCTTTCTCCACAAGGATGTCATAAGTGTATTGAGGCTTTGTTCACGTTCATTTCTCTGATGCAAAAAGACGTATCTCTTTTAGGTCTGTATGTTCATGTGTTATCCTGGCTCCCCTTTCTGTCTCTTCTTGCAGGGCCAAGGAGATTAAGATCAAGTTGGGAATTCTCCTCCAGAAGCCAGACTCGGCTATAGACCTTGTCATCCCATATAATGAGAAGCCGGAGAAACCAGTCAAGACCCAGAAGTGAGTCATAAATATGCATTCTACCATTTTCCTCCAGACACTGTGGCTATTTTTCATGTGTCCAGCACCACCTCTCAACTGTACAATGACCCCTTCTGCTGCACACTGAAGTACATTAGAGTCTTCACAGGGTTAGATATTAAATACTCATGTTTTAACTCATCCATATCTGTATCATAATATTGAATACTGCCAGAATTAAACACAAATTCAAGCCTTGACTTATCACTGGAGAGATAGGCCATACTTCATTAAAAAAATATTAGCAACTGCATTGTTGACAACACAGAAGAGAGGCCTGATAACTTACTGCCTTGGGCCACATCTCCCTCCCAAGTCCAATTAATTATGAGCCTGTGCACTCACCACTAAGAAATAACCCAAGCCTCTTCCTAAGAAGGGAAATGGGAGTGAGGCCATTTCCATCTGCAGATGCTAAGGAGGCTGATTTAAGACTGTTTCTTTTCTCATATAGTGTCCCTCCAAGATCCCACAGAGAACAGAAGATTGCCACTTTAGGGAGAGACAAATACTTGTAGCTGTTTCTACATCTTCCTTTTCTCACCTTTACCCCTGCACCCACCTCTGATCCCCCATCACCCATCAACTTAGGTATGGTAGGAAAATCTGATTCTGAAGTCAGATGTTATGTTAGGGAACACAATTGTCATAGTTCATAATAGCCCTGTGTTAGCTCAGTTATAGCACTCTCACCATCTTCACTATTATCTACTTAGACTCCTACCGCCCAGGCAGATAGATACATTTAGTCTTCCTCCTAAAACAGACATAACCACAGAGAACATGAATGGGAAGAGGGAACAAGAAAATCTAAATGTATTAGAATGCCTTCATTCTGCTACCTAAAAACTTTGAGATCACAGAAGTGAACAGAGGTGAATGGAAGTACAGGAATCACTTTTAACTTCATTTTCCTTTTTAACATTTGTCAAAATTGGACAATCCATCCTTTGACCAAATGACCTTCACCTTAATGTAGTTGATTGGCTGGGAGATATAGAAATGGGTTATCCTGTTTTAAAATCATTTTTCACCATCCTAAGTGGATATTTCCATTCTCCTCCTTTTATTACTTCAAAGTGTCTGCAAACCGGAAGTGAGACATAATTGAATTTTCTGCATTTAAGGAGAGGAAGCTAATTCAATGAGAAGCAGCAGGCTGCAGGCCCTGGTGGAGAGTCAGAGCCACATTTCATTGCCACAGTAGATCAAAAGATCTATTTTAAAGTAAACAATGTAGTAATTATTGATCTGTTGGGATTAACTTTTTTAAATGTGGTACTCCATTTCCTGCTTTGAATCTTTGCTTCAGTACCCCACATAGATACTTGAACCGTTCTGTTTAATGGATTCTGAGAGAAGCAGTTTAGGAAGAAAAACTGAGGCTGACATTTATCAGTTCATTTCTTCTCTTGTCTGCTATGCCCTTCCTTCTTCCAAAAAGTTGAATTGTTTTAGAAAAATCCTTTATCTTCCTAGATAATACTTATGTGTATCTACTATATTTAAAATTATTTTTTATTGTTATTTGTTTATATGCAGAGATAGAGAGAAGACAGACAGACAGATGAAGAGTGAATGAAAATTAATGGATATTCCAGGGCTTCCATCAACTGCAAATGAACTTCAGATGCACATGCCACTTTGTGCATCTGGCTTTATGTAGGTACTGGAGAATTGAACACAAGCCACCAAGCTTTGTAGGCAAGCACCTTAACAGCTAAGCCATCTCTCCAGCCCTGTATTTTTAATAGTACCCACAAAAGATGGTTCCTACTCTTTTTCAACTCTTATGTCCCTCCACATAAAGATCATACTCTTTACAACCCTCCCCAGTCCTTTACCTAAACAGTCCTTCGTATTTTCTTATCCCATGTTCTCAGTAAATAAAATAAACCTTCTCTGGGTTGAAGGAATCTTGAGCCCCCTCATCTTTCTTGGAGAATTGTTTTTAGGAACCACTTTCTAGATTTTTACTTTTTTTTTTTTCCTGGTTTTCTGAGATAGGGTCTCACTCTGGCCCAGGCTGACCTGGAATTAACTGTATAGTCTCAGGGTGACCTTGAACTAACAGTGATCCTCCTACTCCTGTCTCCCAAGTGCTGGGATGAAAGGCATGTGCCACCACACCCAGTTTAGCTTTTGTTTTTTTTTAAATATTTTATGTTTTTTTATTTATATTTGAGAGAGAGGGAAGGAGAGAAAGAATAGGTGCCTCCAACTACTGCAAATGAACTCCAGATGCATGTGCTACCTTGTACATCTGGCTTATGTGGGTCTAGGGGATTGAACCTGGGTCCTTTGGCTTTGCAGGCAAGTGCCTTAATGGCTAAGTAACCTCTCCAGCCATTTCGGATTTTTGTTTGTTTGTTTTTCTAGTCATTGCTTTTGTCCGTTTGTTGAACATCTAAATCCCCTTACATGGTCGTTTTTTTTTTTAAACATTTTATTGACCTCTTACATAAGTATAGCCAATAAGCTATTATAATTCCCTTCCCCCACTCCCATCCTATTTGATTAAAAAATAGACCCCTAAAAATAGAAAAAAAGGATCTACCTATATCCTCGCACCATAACCTTCACCCTCTCCTACATTTTAATATTCATAACTGGACTTTCTCCTCTTATGTTTTCTTCCACTAGGTGTAAACAAGCATTCATATGGTTGAGGTGCTTGCCTTCAAAGTGTGGGAACCCAGGTTCTATTCTCTAGTGCCCGGATAAGCCAGATGCACAAGGTGGCATATGTGTCTGGAGTTATTTGCAGTGGCTAGACGCTCTGACTCACCCATTCTCTCGATTCCTTCTGCCTTTCTGTCAAATGAATAAATAAATAAATAATATATTTTTTTAAAAAAACAGTTAATCATCTCTGTAAATGTTGGTTGAGCGTTTAATTTGAACTAGCTTCCTCTCCCTCCCTCACATCCACATATGGAGAGGAGACTTGGTGCTCACCCTTTGTGGTCAGCTATGACCTATAAACCAGGATGCTTATTGGTCATTTAGATTTGTATCTATCTTGTTACCAAACAAGTCACACTTAATGAGAGCTGGAAAATTCTGAGAATCCAGACAGGCAGTATGAACCTGTTACCTCCAAGGCTGGTAATAAGAACACTGGGCTACGTGCTGCGGGGGATGTGTCCTGCTTGACTTTGTCCTTAAATCAATTTGGACTAATTTCACTCTGAAGCAGGCTCTGCACATATCCTTTTGAGGAATTTAATCTTGGTTGTGATGTGCTCCTGATATTGAGCATTGCTTTAGTTTTAACAAGACCATTTGGGACAAATTGGGCCTCATAACATCCTTAAGTTTACAGCACCTGCTCATGCCATTGTTTCCTCTTATGCTTCTTTAAACCAACCAAAGCAGAACAGGGTCAGGAGAGTGGTTTCATTTCACAACAGTGTCCATAAATCTGGGAGACTCAGAGAGTGAACAAGGCCATCTCTTTGCTCTGAGCCACTTCCTTTTTGCTCAGTAACCTTGTTGCTTCTGAGAACAACTGCACTTGATGGGTCTGTTTTGTGCAAAGTATTGACCCCACTGTAGTGGAGAAATTAAGATGTGTAAGTCTTGTGTTTAACATGTATACATAAAATAACATATACATAGGAAATGTTCTTAGGAAGAAGCAATACAGAAAAGACAAAGAGTTGTTGGTCCTTACAAAATAAGTCCTTCATATGCATAACTCTAAAATGGATGAGAAAAATATACATTCTCTTTTGTGACCCCATCTTATGATATTTTCCCCAACCTGTGTTCTTTTATATTAACCAGAGGGTTAGAGAGAGAGAGAGAGAGAGAGAGTAGTTTGCGTGTTAGAAGTAAATTGGTGAGGAATTGGTATGTTTATATCTAGTATTTGTAATTCTAGCCTGGAAAACAGAAACCCTTTAAGATTATTTCAAAAGATTTATTGCCCTCATTTGTGTCAAGTTTGGCTTTCAAAGTGTGAACAAATAAAATTGAAAAAATGTAATATAATTAGAACATAACAATGTAGACATGTTCTGCAAAGTAGAATAGGGAGAAATTAGGAAATAATTATAATACTTGGGCCAAATCCCTACTCCATCTTGGACTCTTTATGCAGATAAACTGTGGTTAAATGTGTAGTGGAAAAATGTGAAAGATAAAAAATTTTAAAGTCTTAGCAACTTCAATGATTCCAATGCTCCAAAAAAAAAGTCTCATCAAAACTAGAAGCAAGAATTTTCCTGGTTTGTCTGGACAGTTAGTAAACAGTATAGGAACTAAGGAAATTCCAATTTGGGAAAAACACCTCCATAATATAATACATGCTTTGAAGGTGTGATTTGATTTGATGATGAAGCGCTCTCATGGAATCGCCAGGGTTCAAGCAGGGTGAGCCCAGGAAGAGCATGTTTCCATTTGCCCTGAGAAAGCAGCTTGCTTAGATATATCCTGATGGGAAAGAGAATTGGTGGTTGAACCAAAAGATAGCCACAGGACTTTGATGTTAAAACAAAAAGTAGCCAAGGAGGAAGAAATATGTTAGCACTTACCTTCTCGTTTTGAGTCAACAACACCCCAATTCAGGAGATATTAACCTCTTTTCTTATGAAAGTAAATTATTAAAAAATATTACCCTGTTTTCATTGAACAGGAAAAGTTAATGTCTGTCCTTTTTGTAAATGTGGACTGGCTATGACATTCTCAGCACGGAGCAAAATGATGCATACCACCTTCTACTATCCTTAATGAAATGACCTTGGGATTTGGGAACAGAACCAAATACCTTGCGCTGGTGAAGCTGGTTGATTAATGTGCAGCATTGGTGAGGCAGAGAACATGAATTCAGCCTCTCTAACGGATGTAATTAACCAAAATTTAGAATCAAGGTTAGCCATGGAGCCAGTCTCATGGGATATGTAAGAGGACTAAGACACAACTTCATGAGAGACTCTGCTTCTGAAAGGTAGCGGACCTAATCAGATTGTTCACAAAGAAGTGAGAACATGCAATCTAACATGTGGAAGAGGGGAAAGAAAGAATGTAAGAACCGCAGGACTGAAGAGTGCTAGGGAAATATGTCTTCTAAACACGAAGTGGTTGTTGCATGACCCCACAGTGGCTGGCACTACCTACACAAGACCTGCACAATATTGAGCCCATCACCATCGTGCCATGGGTGGTAGGGGATGGCCAAAATAAAGGACTAGCTGGAAAGAAGAAGGGGTCAGTGGAAGGAGGACAGGGGTGGGAAACAAGAGAATGTAACAGGAGAAGTTTAAACAAAATGGAATGAATAATTCATTAAAAATTTGCAGTGTAGAGCTCTGAAAGCAAACTAGCTAATTAGACCTAATTATTAGAAAATAACTTTGTCCTTATCCTGAGGATATCTTACCAGCTGTGTCATTTCCACCTAGATAATGAGGGTCAAGGCATTGTCATATATGTGGTTAACTCTGCACTCACACACCACCCTTTTCTGCCCTTATTCTTGATTCAGACCCTCGCTGAACGAGGCCCTGCAGTGGCGTGAGTCGCTGGACAAGCTCCTGCACAGCAACTGTAAGTTCACATTTCTCCTGAGGCTCAGGGCAGGAACAAGACACCACCACCTAATTTGCTTTCCTAAGGCCTCCGTCCCTAGCTTTGAGATGTCGTCAGTTTTTCAGTGTTGTCCACGAGGGCAGGGTGCCAGGCTACTCTGGCATATAGGTGCCGTGGGATGATGTGCCTCTAGTTTACTTACTTGCCTTTGTGAACATTATCAAGGGGCCTTGACCTGTGTGCTTCTTGCTCTTTGTTTGTTTGTTTGTTTGTTTGTTTTTGAGACAAGATGTCACGTAACCCAGGTTGGTGTCAAACTTGCTATATCTGAGGATAGCTTTGAACTCATGATCCACTTGTCAAGTGCTGGGATTACAGACATGCACCACCATGTCCAGCTTCTGTTTGTTAACAGAAGTAAACTTGAAGAAGCACCTGTCCCTGCTCTGCAGCATCATGGATTGGAAAGGAATGAAATTAGAGCTGCACAGATTCCGGCGGGCCGTGAATAGTCCATCCTAGCTCAGGCGGCTTCAACTGCTCTGGTGACCTGACATGGGTCTCTCTCCTCCCCAGGTCCTAGCCTCAGTTTTTTTTTTTTTCCTTTTGGCAGCATACCTTTATATCTTTATTCAAGAAACAACAAAGACACAAGACTTTTCTGAGCTCAAAACCAGTACAATGAGTTCTGCTTACGATCCTTCAAATCCAAAGTCCCTCCTAACTCCCAAGGCTCACAGTATCAGATTCAGATTTCAAACATTCAAGATTCACCAATATTTATTTTTTATCAATTGAATACTGTCTTACCTCATGTTTTGTGGTCAGTAAAAATTTGTGGGCTGGAGAGATGGCTTAGTGGTTAAGGTATTTGCCTGTGAAGCATAAGACACCAACTCCCCAGAACCCATGTAAACCAGATGCACATGGTGGCACATGTGTCTACAGTTTGTTTGCAGTGGCCAGAGGTCCTGGTACACGCCCATTCCTTCCCTCTCTCTCTCTCCCCTATAAACAAATAAATAAATATAATAAAAATTAAATATAAATTTGTCAGATGATGGGTTGATATATCATGAATGTTAAGACCCTGAATATGGGTATTGTTATCTGGGAGTTAGAAGAACTACATTTTCATAACTGTTGGGAAGAAAGGTAAGCATTTATGTGTTCATATGTCATCCTTTCAGTCAGATTAATTCTGTGACCCACATGTTGATATATTTTAGACTTTAAGGAGGCAAAGGGCTATAAGAATAAGAGAGCTGGGCACAGAGGCCAAGTTGGAAGTAGGGCTAAGCCGGAAGTGGCTAGAGTTAAGACCTTGGCTTTGTTGAGGAACCAACATCTTTCAGAATGCAAACAGATGGTTTCCCTTAGTATGAGCATGAATTCTGATATTTTCACAGTAAATGTTTTCTACTTCTTAGAGTACAAAATATATTTGACTCTACATTTTTGTTTATATATCATTTAATTTCCTCAATGCAATAAATATATAAGCATTTGGTACCTATTCTAGCCAACCAACTCTTTCCTTAAAACAAGATATCCATCCACTTAAATGAGTTCTAGCAATAAAACAGGTTTGTGGAGTGGCTATGAATGATCTCATTTTGTTTTCTCTGTTCCCATCCCTTTCCTCTTTGTATCCCCGTCTCTCTCTGACCCTCCTTTCAGTGTCTTTCTTACCATTCTGTCTAATCTCAGCATTTCCCAGATATTCCTAAAGAATCAGTGCAAGGACAAGAATGCCCAAATAATTCTATCCTAGCATCCTCTATCTGGGGAAGTAGTGTTTGGCTTATTTATTGATAAATCCATATTAGGCATCATGAATAACTAAAACTCAGACTTCGGTTATTTAATGTCTTCTATGAGAGATTCCTTTTGAATCTGCTAAAACTAATAATTTATAATCATAAAATAGCTACTATTCACTGTGGTATATACAAAACAGGGGAGAAAGACAGATACATTGAGAAATAGCATCTAAAATTTCTCAATCCCCTATTGCATGCTTGATTTGACTAAAACCATTTTAAAACAAGGCACAGTTGTTTATGCCAGTGATTCTAGTATATGGGAGTCTAAAGCAGGAGGATTGCTATGAGTTTGAAGCCAACCTGGGCTACACTGTGAGATTTTGTTACAAAAAATAAATAAATAGGGCTGGAGAAACGTCCTGTTAACTTACTTGCCTGCAAAGCCTAACAACCTGGTTAAATTTCCCAGTACCCATGTAAAGCCAGATGAACAAAGTGGCTCAAGTGGAGATCATTTGTAGTAGTTAGAGGCCCTGGTGCACCTCTTTCTCTTCTCTTTATGTTTAAAAATAAATAAGTAAAAAAATTGAAATAATTTTAAAATCCCTTAAGCTTGAGGAATACCTTTGTTGATTTATCAGGAATGTTTGGCATTCTGGCATGTTAATATTGTTCCTCACTGTTGATATAGTTACTCAACATACCTTAAATAAAAATTTTCTTGAGAGGAAATAAGATCAGTTAGTGCCATACTTTCAAAAGAAAAGGTTAGGCTGTCCTCAATCTCTTCTACCTAATAGTGATCCTCTTTCCCTTCTGCATTTTAAAAGTGATTTTTAACCATCTAGTGCCTTTGACTTTTTCTTCAAATATGCCAAATTCTTAAAAGTTTCACCTGCAATTCTGTAAGTGGGACAATTTGTCTTTATTTATTAGGTATCTGAGGCAGTAAGAATATGTTATTTTTTAAGTACAAAAATAGAATACACATGGGAGCTTGTTTACTGGCACTAAGTAATTCTCCCACAGGGTCATTTTTAAGAGCAAAGGAAAGAAAAAACAGTCTAGCAACAGCAAAGTGTTTACATCCTCTCCTCCTAGGAGCTTGGAAAGGTCATAGCATTTCCGGAGACACCCTTGAGACTTGCACTCTACTGTGAGGCTTGAACCAGCCTGGGCTAGGCAGAGCTTTCTGTTTCCATCTTCACACTCTCCCATTGTGCCTTTCTTTGGTTCCCAGTTTTCTTCACTAACTTTTTTTCTGGTTCATCTTTATCATTGTCTGACTGCCAACCATAATTTTCACTTAGACAATGATTATAATAATGAAAGTGATAGCTACCATTTATTATTCATATGTGATTTATGTTATTCTAAACATTTCTCCAGCCCTATTTATTTGTTGTAACAAAATCTCACACTGTAGCCCAGGTTGGCTTCAAACTCATAGCAATCCTCCTGTCTTAGACTCCCATATGCTAGAATCACTGGCATATGCAAAATTCTTTACCCACTATATATTCTTTCCTCTTTGGTAGTTAATATATTTCCAGAATGGCATCAGCATCCATAATGTTCCTTGCTGTCATCAACAGGTAACATTTATCTCCAAAATATACACTGCATTGTTGCAGAGTCCCTGTGAGTATCTCTGATGAGCAAGGCTGTTCTCTCTCTCTCCTAAAGCCCTGTGCCACCCATCCTTATCTCCATGAGTGGAGAGGGTAGTGCAGGCAGGGACTAACTAAAATTTTATGCATTGGACATCATTAATGAACCTTCATCCATCATCTTTGTGGTAAATTTGTGGTGGCATCGTATTTTCTTTCCATCCAAGTGCGGTAGAGAGCAGACAACCCTCACAGAGTATTTTCTATTCCAAGAATCTGAATCATGCATCTTTGGAGAAGTAACTTAGGACAATGAACAAATGTGTGGGACTGTTGAGTCAGACAACCTAGGCTCAAAATCCTGGCTTCGCCACTTACCAGCCGGGCATTTGGGGACAGTCACTTGACTTGTGTGACTTCATTTACAAAATAGGATCCTTATAGCACCTGTTTCTTGGGCGTACAATGAGAATTTAATGAATATACATCAATAAGGTTATGACATTAGTGATGGAATATATTGGAAGTAAGTCTAGACCATACACCAAGGTAAACTGCTCTTTAAATCAACTAATACATTTCCTCACTGACTTTTTTTTGCTAGATGGACTTGCCAGTTTCAAGAGTTTTCTGATGTCTGAATTCAGTGAGGAAAACCTCGAGTTCTGGATTGCCTGTGAGGAATACAAGAAGATCAAGTGCCCTATCAAAATGGCTGAAAAGGCAAAGCAAATTTATGAAGAATTCATACAGACGGAGGCACCTAAGGAGGTAGGTCGTGAAAGGGCAGCAGGTGACTGTGACAATATAAGGGTCAAATTAGTACATTCCTAGGATGGATTTTTAAAATTTTAATTTTATTAGATATGGGCATACTTGGTATGTAAAGAACACATGTCAGTACCATCATTTCTCTCATCCCTGCCACTTTTCCAAAGAGTCCCTCCTCGTTGGGGATGTGGGTTAACCCCTGAGGATTGTGGGTCATGCATTATGGGGGAAGCAGTCAGTTATGGGAGTGTCTCTGTGCATAATATCCCAACATGTAGCTCTAACAGTCTTTCTGTCCCTTCTTCCAAAAAATTGCCTGAGCCATGTTGGGTACATTTTAAGTCTTCATCAGTGATGTGCTCTTAGGAGCCTCTTGATCTTTGCTTTAGTAGGTGTTGAGTGTCCTCAGTGTCTATGTCCATCACCTTTGTGCTGATACCAGGTTCACCAAGGAAGCAGCATTCTTGCTTATTTCCCCAATTCCTCTGTGGTTTCAGCTGGGGCCAGGGTAAAATGTGCTAGGTCGTTTATCTCCTTAGGTCCCACTCCCACGTGAAAAAGAGAAGCAGAATCTCCAGTAGAGAGTGAAGTCAGCACCAGTAAAAGGGAATAACCATTATATAAGTTAAAGAGAATTTAAAGGGTGTAGACCCTCATATAGCCCAAGATTAGTGGGAGCTTGACATTGGAAAGCAAAATTGTTATCTGGATATGATTCTGACTTGTTTCCCAGTTTCAGATATGACTTCCTTTCCACTGAGAAGATCTGTTAGCCAATTCAAGAACAATCGGTTACCCACCATGGCTGTGTGCCAGTATTACACTTGTGTGAGCATCACATAAGCTTGTGTGCTTCTGAGTAGCTTAGATTTTGAGTTGCTTGGACAGATGTTGACCACTTTTCCCCAGTTTCTCATGTAGTGCCTTCCAGCACTAGATGGGCTAACTGTCAGAGGACTGGCAATCTTCCAGGTTCCAACCAGGTCTCTCCATGGTCCATGCTGACAGCATATGGTGTCTTCATCAGTAAGGTCTTACCCTTAACATCTGGTGGTAATCAAGTGCTCTGACAGAAGTCTGTCTTGTTTGTTTTGGGAGAACTTGTAGGTCTGTCTAATCAACAGCTTGTTGTGGATGTTAACTACATCCTGGTACAGGGAATTAAAAGCCAGTTCCAAGAGAGAAGAAAAAGAAAAAGACAGAAAAAAAAGAGAAACAGGAAAAATTTAAGGTTAATCTTTATCTCACCCTCTCCAAGGCCCTTTGATTCAGGTGTTCCCCCTAAGGTCCTGTTAAAGGTTCAACATTTTATTCTAATTTCCAGGATATAGGATTCTATGGTATCAATTCAATTTGGATTCAAAACACTTCTTCCCTCAAGCCTTACCCTCTCTATTGTCCAAGACTCAAGATGCCATTCAGGTCTGTCAACAACTTGGGCAGATGATTGAGACCATGTAATGATTATCTTTCTGTGATTGTTTGAGTTCACTTAGTATGATCTGTACCAAGTTCGACTACTTTTCTACAAATTTCATTGCGTCATTTTTTTTCTTACTGTTGACTAGAATTCCATTGTGTAGATACACCACATCTTGGTTGTCCTTTCATACAATGATGGGCACCTGGTTTGATTCCAGCTCTTAGCTAGTATGAATTGAGCATCTGTAAACATGGTTGAGCAAATATTTCTGAACTGAGGTGAGGAGCTTTTAGGGTAAATGCCCTGTAAGGGAATAACAGGGTCTGTTGGTAACTCTATATTCATCTTTTTCAGGAGTCTCCATATTGATTTCCATAGTAGTTGTACCAGCTTACATTCCCACCAAGAGTGAATGAGTGTTCCTATATCTCCACAGCCTCACCAACATTTGTTTTCATTTGATCTTTTAATGTTTGATATTCTTACTAGGGTAAGGTAGAATCTCTTATATGTTTTAATTTGTATGTCCTTAATGATTAGGGATGTTGAACATTTTCTTAAGTGTGTATTAGATATTTATAATTCTTCCTCTGAGAACTCCCTATTCAGTTATCTGCCCCACTTTTGGAGTGGGTGTTTTATTTTTTTATTTAGTTTTTTGGGTTCTTTGTTGATTCTAGATATTAGGTTTCGGTCAGTGGTATAGCTTGCAAAGATTTTTCTCCCATTCAGTGGGTAATATATTAGCTTTTCTTATGGTATGTTTTGTCTGTGTAAAAGCTTCTAAGCTTCATGAAATCACATTGGTTGAGTGCTTGTTTAATTTCCAGGGCTACTGGGGTTTTGTTCAGGAAGTCTTTTCTGAGTCCTATATCATGGAACATGCCTCCTATTTTTCTTCCAATAGTTGAAGACTTTCAGGTCTTATATTGAGGTCTTTAATCCATTTGGACTTTACTTTTGCATATGGAGAAATGAGTGGGTCTAATTATTTTTCTACATATGGGTATCCAATTTGTCCAATACCATTTGCTGAAGATGCTATCTTTTCTCCAGTCTACAATATTGGTACCTTTGTCAAAGATCAAGTAGCTTAGTTACTTAACCTAATGTCTGGGTCTTCAATTCTGTTCTATTTGTCTATGTTTCTGTTTTTATTCCAGCACCATGTTGTTTTTTTTAGTATGGCTTTGTAATTTAGCTTGAGATCAGATATGGTGATACCTCCCGAGGTGCTTTGTTTGTTTGTTTTTGCTGAGTATATGTTTTGATATCTGAGGCCTGCTGCCATTGCATATGAATTTTGAGATAATTTTTTCAAACTCTGTGAAGAATGATGCTGATATTTTTGTTGGTATTGCACTAAATCTGTAGGCAGAATTAATATTGTGAACATAGCAATACTACCAAAAGTAATATACAGATTTCTTTCTTGAGTTATTTTATGTTCTTATTATATAGGTGTTTCACATCTTTGGTTAATGTTATTCTAGGGTATTGAAGTTTTTTGTTGTTGCTATTGAAAATGAGACAGCCTCACTGATTTCTTTCACTGTATATTTGTCCTTTGCATGTAGAAGAGCACTGATTTTTGTGCATTGATTTTGTATCCTTCACTTTACTGAAAGAATGAATCACCTTTAGAATTTTTGAGATGGAGACTTTCAGATCACTTATGTCAGGAACATGTCATCTGCAAATAGGAACTTGACTTCTTCCTTTCCAATTTGAATCCATTTTGTTTCTTTCTCCTGTCTTATATCTTGGGCTAGTACTTCTAGTACTATGTTGAAAAGCAGTGGTGAGAGTGGCCACCCCTGTCTTGTTTCTGATCTCAGCAGGAACTCCTTGAGTCTTTCCCCATTAAGTATTATTTGGGCTTTAGAGGCTTTATATATAGCCTTTACTTTATTGAGATGTAAACCCTCCATGCCTATTCTTTCCAGCATTTTGATCATGAAGTGGTGTTGTATTTTGTCAAATGCTTTCTATGCATCAATTGCAATGACCATTTGGTTATTATGGTTAAGTTTATTTATGTGGTATATTACATTGACCAATTTCTATAGGTTGAACAATCCCTGCATCACTGGGATGAGGCCTACTTGGTCAAGATAGCTGTGATGTGTTGTTGAATTTGATTTGCAAGCATTTTGTTCAAGATCTTTGTATCTAATTTCATCAGGGATATAGGCTTTTCTTACCTTGTTGCATCTCTGTCTGGTTTTGGTATTAAGGTGACACTAGCTTCATAAAAGGAGTTAGGAAGGATTCCCTAGTCTCTGATTATATGAAACAGTTTGAGAAAAATTGGTTTCAGTTCCTCAACGAAGGTTTGATAGAATTCATCTGAGAAGCTATCCAGTCCTGGATTTTTCTTTTGGGGGAGGTTTTTGATTACCTTTCCAATCTCCATGGATGGGATAGATTTGTTCAGGAGATTAATCTGATCTGGGTTTAGTTTTTGTAGGTGGTATGTGTCTAGGAATTTATCCATTTCTTCCAAATCATTCAATTTTGTGGATTAGAGGTTTTGGAAGTATGCCATGATGAATCCTCCAATTTCACTGTTTGTTGCATTCTCTCCTTTTTTATTTATGATTTTGTTAATTTAAGACTTTATTTTTTTTGCTTGATCAGTTTGGCCAGGGGTTTGTCAATCTTGTTTATTTTTTTTCAAAGAACCAGCCCTTTGTTTTATTTATTTATTTAAAAATTGTTTTACTGGTTTTCAATTTATTAATTTTTTTCTCTAATCTTATTTCTCTCCATCTGGAGCTCTTTGGGTTGGATTCTTCTTGTTTTTCCAATGCCTTTAAGTGGACAGTTACGTTATTAATTTGGTATCTCTCTGCCTTTGTAATGAAGGCATTTAACACTACGATTTTTCCCCTTTGGACTGCCTTCATTGTTTCCCATGATTTTTTGTAGGTTGTCTTTTCATTATCATTCAATTCTAGAAATTTTATAATTTCTTTTTTGATTTCTTCTGTAACCCATCCATCATTCTAAAGTGGGTTGTTTAGTGTCCAGGAGCTGGTGGAATTCTTGATGTGTCCCTGGTTGATAATATCTAACTTTAAAGCATTCTGATCTGACATGATGCAATAAATTACTTCAATTTTCCTGACTTTATGAAGGCATGCTTTATGGCCTATTATATAGTCAGTTTTTGAGAAGGTTCTGTTTCATGGGCTGCTGGGAAGAATGTGTATTCTGAAGAGTTGGGTTGGAAAGTTCTGTAGATGTCTGCTAGACCTAGTTCATCTACAATGCTATTGAGCTCTATTACTTCCCTGTTGATATTCTTCATGGATGATCTGGATGGGCCTCTCTTTTGAGAGATTCAGAAAATTTCTTCAGTAATTTTGTTTTGCCTGGATTATTTATCCTTCTGGTAGAACCATGGACCAGTTGGTTGGTCATTTTGGGGTATCCCACAGTGTAGGGTGGATTTTAACTGAGACATAGGCCCAGCATTTGGAGTTGAAAGCAACTCCCATCTAATAAGGAACCTCATGAAGCTCTGACTTAATACAGAGGCAGTGTGATATATGGTCAAGCAGATTTCACCTGACTCCTCTTTAGACCCCTTTCCAACCAGCCAGGTATCACTTCGGTAGCATGTAACCTCAAGTAGGAATGACATCAGTGTGTAATCCTGGATGGATCATGGAGTCTAGTCTCCTCCTTCTTCAAAGTAAGAATAAAGGAGACTATTTTCTAGAGTTGTTATGAGGATTAAGCAAATAGTAGATATGGAAACATATATCAGTAGACTAGTTAATGCATGATGAGTGTTCCTATATCTTGCCTTTCCTTTGTTCATTTTCAACGTATAATAATTTTATCCAGGCAAATAGTAACCTAAGTTTTCTCTCTCTCTGAATATTTACCTTAGCTCCTAAATACCAGGATTTCACTGCGAGTGAGATCTGGCTCAGTACTCTTCAGTGATATTTTTGCATTCTAGCCTCCAGTGGTAAGAATGGGAAGGTTTGAAAAGGAAAAGTGGTCACATGTAATTCAATAGATAATTTATGCATTGCAAGTTATCATTTGGCCTTATATAAGTGAATAAACTAATATTTACCTTACAGATCAAAGAATAGGTATCAGAATTGCTTGTTATAAGTGTCCTTTGTCAGCCAGTCCCCAACAAGAAACACTTTCAGGGAGGATGGGTTTAAGTTTAGCCTGCAGTTTCAGGGGACGCAGCAAGAGGTAGCTGGTCCCATTGCATCCACAGTATGAATGCAGGATAGGAAGAGGGGCCAGCCTTTCAAACTGCGAGGCCTACCTACAATGGCTCACTTCCCCCAGCAAGGCTCCACCTTCTGAGGAGTCTATACCCTTCCCAAACAGTACCACAAGTGGCAACCAAGTCTTCAAATACATGGGCCTATAGGGAACATTCTCCACTCAAATCACTACAAAGAGAAACAGCTGCTATTTATTGATGAACCCTATGTTAGAAACTCTTAAATGCAACACTTGAAAAATATGATTAGAAACTTTAAAAAGAAATTATTTTATTTATGAGGGAGAGAGAGGCATAGAGAATGGCACTCCAGGCCCTTCAGCCACTGTAAATGAACCCCAGATGCACCTTGTATATCTGGCTTACATGGATTCTGGGGAATCGAATCAGGATCTTTTGACTTCACAGGCAAATGCATTAATCACTAAGCCATATCTCCAGCCCATAGAGAAACTTTTATGTATGTTGAGGCATGTGATGATCCAGGGTAAGACTGCTTACACCCTGTTCCATTACATGACTGCTGGATTATCTGAATTCTAACTCTTTCTCTGTTACTCTCAAACCTCTTGAAAATCATGAAAGCATGTAATCTGTAGTATAAATATTTGCTTTAGCTCATGCTTTGCAAAGTTCATATAACCTGGACCCTGCCCAGCTCCAAGGCCCTATTGTGAAAGCTATTCCAGTAAGTTGTGCAGTGAGGAAATCCTGCAGTCAGGGCCTCTGAGCTGTAATTTCTTCCAGTGTTGATGTCTACTGACAACACTCTGGAGTCACAGTGCAGGCTTCCAATCTCCCCTTTGGTACTTATGACTCCATATAAAGCATAAACAGTGCTATGTCTGTTTTACCCAACTGAAAATGGGGATGATAGTCTGTACTTCTTAGAAGCAACAACTTAAATGAATCCATTCATGGGGTGTTCTTAGCACGTCATCTGGAATAGTCTCAATACTAATCAATATCAAATATCAGTGCTGGTTGGTGGCCTTGTCTATGATACTTTCAGAACTGCTGTTTTCTGGCTTTGTTTTTAGATAAATGATAAAGCTATGCAAAATGGCATGATCATAATTCCTGGTCAGAATTTCTTTCTTCCTCTCTATTCCCACCACATGGCAAAAAAAAAAAAATGGTAGACTGTGAAATTTAAGCAGCAGGACACTTACATTTAAAATATGATTCTCTGGATTTAACACATAGAAGCAATCTTGAAGCCATTTAACTTTATGCATGTGTGTGGGTGTGTCACTTAAGTTTGTATATATATATATATATATATATATATATATATATATATATATATATATATATACACAATAATTTTTAGGATCTTGCTGGGATTAAATAAAACATGTGCATGATGGTTACTGGTGGAAAACCCAACACATGGGTGTCTAATGCTGTTGGCATCTGAATATGAATCACATGTTTGTGTACTGGGCAACAGTTGCCTTACCTCATTGCCTATACAACAGAAGTGGTATTTGTCACTTTTCATGGTTTTCCTCCCATACTGTTTTTATTGGTGAATAATTATGCTCCTCTGGAGCCCTTGTCAAATCCTATATCCTGGACTGGTAAAGTAACTCTGTTTCCTGGTCCACAGGTGAATATTGACCACTTCACCAAGGCCATCACAATGAAGAACCTGGTGGAACCTTCCTTGAACAGCTTTGATGTGGCCCAGAAGAGAATCCATGCCCTGATGGAGAAGGATTCGCTGCCTCGCTTTGTGCGCTCTGAGTTTTATCAGGAATTAATCAAGTAGTAATTGGGTCAGAATTTCGAGATTGTCCCATGAGCTAAGTTCTCACGAGAAATAGCATTTTCCTATCACCTTCATATCTTCCCATAGCACCTTTGCACAAAGACTTCAAGCAGGGAAACCCCTGGAGTGTTACTTGCTTTTTTTTTGCTGACTTCCACTTCTTCTCCATTTCCCCCTTTTAACTAGGGCTACAAAGTTTCCATCAGTCTCAGAGTCACAGAAAAATCCTGCCCAACACAAACCTAAGAAAAGCATAGACTACCATCAAATGTAGGCTGAGGAAATAGATTTCCACCTAAATGAGGCTGACAAAGAATATTGACATGAAAGACTAGTTTGGTCTGTCTCATCATGATTCCATTCTAGTCTTCATGCTGATCACCTTCTAATGATTTCTGAATTTGGTTAGTTAAAAGCAGTAAGCGTTTATGTGCCAGCCACTATTTGATTTTTTTATATATCATTTAAAATATTGATTTCCCCCAGAGCATCTTTGTGTTAATTGGATAATATAAATACAACAATTAATATATTGTGTTTGTACACAATATGAACAAAATGCATTTAAATTCTGCCCTTAAACCTCTTTCACTGCTCTTCTCATATATTTACTAAATTCTGTTTTGTATCAATGACCTAAGATTGACAATGGACTTTTACTAATATGTCTATTACTGAGCTATGGCACATTTTAATATTCAAATTAATTTAATCCTTGTAAGCATAAAGTGAATACCAAAATTTCTAAGAATAATCATATGAAATAAAATGGCTACTATCCATTAAAGTGGCCTCCCATTTCAATATTATGAGCAATATACTTAAAATGGAAAATGTTATCCAACTTAATTATGGTTAATTATCTTATGATACCATCTGTTTAGTAAATCATGATTATCTTCAAAACACCAACTTATCTCTGGAAAAATTCATATAACTCTATGTGGAGACTTTTTGAGCTGAGAGTTTTAGAGTATCTTGCATTTTACAAAGCACTGATAGCCTTTTGCAACCCCAGTCTTCCCTCACTATTTTGCTTCCTACCTTAATGAGTTACAATTATAGTCAGAACTTCATATTTTTACTGCTGACATACCACACACAGTTCATTGTATCTTTTTAATAAGCTTAAGTTTGAAGTTTGCATTTCATTATTATAAGATTTCCTTAAATTTCTTTTCCTTGGTAGAATTGGGTAGGCAATGACTCACATAACAGTAATAGTTTCAAACTGACCATGTATTGAGGGTATTCAAGGTGAGGATTTGGGTTGATTCATAAGAAAGAAGGTGGGCTTTTCTAAAGCATTAATAAAATTCTGAAATGTTTAAATAGAAAAAATGACATTGCTCAGTCTGGTATTTTCTTTCTAGTTCCCTTTTTTATTCACATGCACCTAGTTTTCCGTGCATCTAGCTCATTTACTCAGAGATGTCCCTGGAATATTGAAAATAAAACAGCTACATTACTTTATTATTCAGGTAAACACTGTCTGCCTGCATTGCCTTTTCTGTGGTTTTGTGATTTCGAAAGAAAATCTGGCTGAATTGTTGGCGTTTTTGCATTCTGAAAATGGACTGGAGTGACTGTGTCTGCTGCCAGCAGTCACAATTGGTAGAACTCATTCATATTTGTCAAGATTGTTCACTGCAGAAAAGTTCTTTTCCCAGTCAGTCTACAGCTAAGTGGAAACAACTCTATGGGCATGGGGTCTTCAGTGTTGCATTTGTGTGGGACTGACAAAGAACCCAGATTAAAACAAAACAAAACAAAACAAAATGCCAAGTTGTACTTGAGAAGCCTCCCTTAGTATTTGTCCATTATGCTTCAAAGCAGTAGGTAGGAAAAAGACAACAGCTTTCTCAACAGCTAGAAACACTAAATACCAAAGAATTTAGTTAGTTGTTTTTCTTGAACTTTGATCATTAAAAAACAACGTTAATTAAAATTTTAAATATTCTATTCACATTATTTGAAATACTCAAATGCTTGAAAATGCCCAGAGAGTTGACTAGATGTTAGAGATAGTTGCTGTTATGAAAGTTCCAGCTGATGGTATTCACTACTGATTTCAACTGTCACTGGAGGATGAGGAGAGTGGGAATGGCTTCCTCAAGGGCGGTGCTGTGATGGCATTAAAGAAGGAAGAGAGGAATGCCCTGAAGTCAAATGGTGACTTTACATATCTCCATATCTATCCATATATCTACAGTTGCGCATTTAAAACGGTATATAAGACATTTAGAACAGCATATACACATATAATACATATATATATATATACATGTATATTCTTCTAATATATTAAGTAGCAAAACAAATATAAGCATCCATTCCCAAATCAAATATATTAAACTTGGCCTAGAAAAATTTTGAAAAGCTTTTTGAAACTCAGAGAAGAAAAACTTCTATGTGAGTAGTTGTTTCCATAGTAACACAAAGAAAATACATTCCTTTAAATTGGAGAATTTAGCAAAGTTGGGATGACCTTTACAGGAAAAGAATGTGTAACATCTATTTATCACTTTTCCCCTCCTCCCCCTCCTTTCTATGTTCCCTTGAGGAAATTGCCTGGGAAAGTATGAAGCTTAATGCAAGAGCCCTGTGGTGCTTGCATTTTCCTCCCCTGGTATGGAAATAGAGCTACAGTTGTAAGTGGTCTGGGATGTAGGAGAAAGGTGTCAGGACCATATTGTGGTCAATGGAGCAGGAGTATCTGCTCCTTATTATTGAGAGAAACCTACGTGTACCCTAGGTACTAGCCCATAACCTGGTTTTCTGCCTGTGTTTGATGTAGTTTGGGGTTAGAGTCAAATTAAAATTAAAAAAAAGACCAGGGAAAAGATACAGGCCATCCATTCTTGGGTAAATTAGGAAGATAATTAGGAAGGTATTTCTCATGTTCGTTAAGGCTGTGGCTGTTCATGGGGACAGCATACACACACACACTTTCTCCTAGACAGGCATCTTTCAAATGAGAGTCAAATGCATGAAAAAATATTTTATTATCCTTTCTCATATTCTGTGTGCTACAATTCTTTATTGTATAAATTGTTCTTTGACTTTTGCTGGTAATACATAAGAAGAATAACTTGATGTGAACAATAATTTGTACTTACATCCTTCTTGAAGTCATGGAATTTATTTGGCTGATATGTTCTTTGTACACAGTCCACTTCAATAAGATGAGCTCAGTTATTGCTTAAAGAATAGTAGAAATCCATTAGCAAATCCATAGATAAACTATATCTTCCAGGGTTTTGCCAAATTATCTAGACTATCATAAAATTTCTGGCTTGATACTCACTCATTTCAATGGCCACATATATTTTTGGAAAATGATTTATACTCTTGAAACTAGATCCTCTAGCAGATCATTTCTTCTGCTTCTTAGGAATTTAGCATTTGGGAGGGAAAAATGGTTTACAAGAACAAGGGGAAGAAAGCTGAGAGGGGCAATTCTAACAAAGTAAGGGCCCAGTCCTATGAAATTGCTCCATTGGCTAGGAGACATTTAGGAGCAGCCCAGCTTGATGAAAAATCAAACTGCGTCTTGCTCTTGTTTTGCGGATTTGCTGGGAGGCATTTTGTGACTCATAAATGCAGCTCTATGAGTATTCATTTTAACTTCCCATAGAACCTCTACTAAAGAAGGGAGCAAACGTGGAGGGCATCCTTCCACTATTTTATTCACGGGCACCAGAAAGAACTATCTCTAACATCTAGTCAACTCTCTGGGCATTTTCAAACATGCAATCATCCAAACTTGAGAGCTAAGCAACTCAGTGGAGGCTTTGGATGTCAGTCTTGGTGTAAGTTGGTATACTCTGTCGAAATTGTCACTAGGCTTGTCTAGTTTAAGTCTCTTAGGCCTGCATTCTTTACAGCATACACTTAACATTTTCTTGGTGCAAGACCCTGGTCAGCAATTTAAAAGCTATTACTTGTGTTAAACACACTTTTTACCAAATAGTTCTTGGCAAATGAGAGCAATTGAAAATTAAAGAGAGGATTTTCCCAGCATCAGTAAACCATCCTGGAACTGAGGAGGTCAACCCCTCTACATGAGGAGACATCTGTGACTCTGAATGAAAACACAGCAGCAAATGAGAAATAAAACATACAAAACTATTAGAGTTTTATCCTCAAGTTACCATTTAATAATGTTTTCCTAATAGATAAGCTGCAAACCACCTTATCAATACCCAGTTCAATATGCTTCTTGCAGGTTACTTCTCTCACTAAAATTGTTTTTCTTCCCCACCCACTGTATTTTACATAGGCAATATTGAGTATATTAAGAGCATTTCACTTCTCATCTAGGATGACATACAGGCTAAAGTATAGACAAAAGGAAAGGAAACACTGAAAATTTTGTCACAGAAGACAAGTAAAATGAGTGATGTTTGCTAAATATTCTTTTTATATCATAATGTATCTGGTTTTAAGGAAAATCATTTTGAGAATATGTAGTGAGGAGACTGGAGTAGAAATTTAAGGTATATCAAACTATTTGTCACTTATAAGTTTTAAATTCTGAACCAATTATGTTTATTTCCTGATTTTTGTATACCATGTTTTATGTACTGTGACTCGTGTTTCTTGGTAGTGGAACAACAAATAATTATCTGTAACCACAACCACAGTATTATATTAAATATATCTATGTACTAACCTCCTGAGTTCTTCTTGACTCCCATGCATTCTTCATGAAGCCTTGTTTCTACTCCATGCTTCTTACAACAACTGAACTCTTATCTTTGGATTCCTTTTTTTTTTTTTAAATATTTTTTTGTTCATTATTTATTTATTTATTTGAGAGCGACAGACACAGAGAGAAAGACAGATAGAGGGAAAGAGAAAGAATGGGCGTGCCAGGGCTTCCAGCCACTGCAAACGAACTCCAGACGCATGCGCCCCCTTGTGCATCTGGCTAACGTGGGACCTGGGGAACCGAGCCTCAAACCGGGGTCCTTTGGCTTCACAGGCAAGCGCTTAACCGCAAAGCCATCTCTCCAGCCCTATCTTTGGATTCTTAATAACAAGGCACAATTCCAACATCAGCTAATCTACACAATTCAGTGAATGAGATACAAAACACAAATATCACAACCCCTAGTAAAAATCATTTATTGACCTGGCTGCTATCACTTTTCATGGTAGACTGCTCATGTCATCATATTTTAATCCTGCACTACTCAATGAATATTGTATTATATAACAGACATTGGTGAAAGGTGTCACTATAAGCAACTCAGGATCTGTCACTTTAAAGGTGGTGGTCAATTTAGGTGATATGTTCAAGTCACACAACTATGGGATCTGAAACTGGGTGAAAGAGGAAAGGTTGAATTCAAAAAAAAGAGAGAGAGAAATAGCATCAAATATCATGGATTTCATTCCAAGCAAAAAAATTGCCCATACTAGGAATCACAGGATCTGCAAGAATTATGACATTATCCAGATATATAACTTTGGGTGAATCCTTGAATTCTATAGACCTGGAATTCCTCCCTGATGACAAGGAGATCAGTGGAGAAGTATTGATAAAAACTAAGAGAAGAAAGGTAGACAGAGGCAGACATGCAGAGACAGAAGATAGAAAAGACAATGAAGTGTATATCTTTCGTGGTTTCTGACAAATATTTTGGTTTTCCAGGTCCCATGTGCCTCCAGTGCATTTTGCACTTGAATGAGCCAATAAGAAAGTTTCTGGTCTTTTCATATTATCCACTTTTTTTTGGTCAAATCCTGTCTGCTTAATGTTTGACATGTTAAAGCAACAAAGTATATTGATGGAAGTCTTATTTAAGAGCAAAGATCATGAAGGGACTGGCAGTCTTTGTTAAGTCTGGCGAATTGGCCTCATGACCAAGTAGCCTGGGCTCTGTCATTAGACAATATTTGCCAGTTGCTGCCACCACAGGAGGATGTTGTGATGGCAGACAGGCAGGTGTAAGATGCTCACACTTGAAAACTTAATGCCTTGTGACTTCCACTGGCGGGAACAGTCTGTCACATGTGGGGAAAGAATGACTATCTTAAATTGTGCTATTAAATGCCCACAGCCTTTTACTCCCAAGCAGAATTCTTAGAAAACATAAAAGACACTTAGAAAGGGCTTAGAGCTCAAAGGTTTTAATGAACAAGGATAAATAGAGATTGATGTTCTCTTATTTCTTTTAACTGAACATTCATTCGGACTGATTCTTAATTTAGCCACTAAAACCCTAGCCTACTTGAATTTCTCAATTTTTACTGATGATGAGTGGGGAAATGATGAAGAAACAAATTTCAGGTTCTGGGGCTGGAAAGATAGCTCAGCAGTAAATGAATTTGCCTGCAAAGCTTAATGACCTGGGCTTGATTCCCCAGAACCCATATAAAGGCAGATTCACAAAGTACTATATGCATCTGGAGTTTATTTTCAGGGGCTATAGGCCCTCTCACACCTATTCTCTCTCTCTCTGTCTCTCTCTCTCTCTCTGCCTCTCTCTCTCTCTCTCTCCTTACATAAAAATACATAAATAAAAATGCAAAAGATCCAGGTTCTATAAAACATTGTTACTCTCATATGGCTGGGATGGAAGCTCATCTCCCCTCTCTCTGAAGAGAGGCCAGGACCCGGGGGCACAAAGAGTTGGCACTGATTTACCTGCACAGGCCAGTGAGCTACATTGCCCCAGGGATTATCTTCTCCACACAGTTCACACCAAAGAAAATTACTCAGGCTATCCCAATGATTCACCCCATCTCCATAACATCAGTGAGGAACTCAAGGTCTATGGAAGTCTAAGAATCTGTTCCAAGTTCTGTCTATCTAGATAGTGTCATAATTCTTACAGATCTTATGGTTCCTAAGATGGACCATTCTTTAGAATGAAACCCATGTTATGCCATGATAACACATCTACAGCATGATAGATGCTCTTAAATTTGACATCACGGAGTTATGAAATACTGACATCTTCCCCCCCCAAAAAATGTTGCTTCTCATAAAGGATGCTTTTCCCTGTTGCTATGGTAATTTCTCAGCTAGATATCCTTTTGAAGTCATATGCAACCCCTTTGAGTATAAAATACCCATTAGAAAATTCCATTTATTCATACTTTAGCTTGCACAACTCTACTTGGATTATAGACATTATTTATTTCTTAAAATCTTCCTAAAGACAACCAAAGGTAAATATTGCTTTGATCAATGGAGACAAAAGTATATCTAATGTTATATTTTGATAGTAATATAGATACTGGTCCCATTCTCTGACATCAACAGGGTAAATTTGTGGGCATAGAGCAATCTTTGGATAAACAGAAATAAGTGAACACACAACAATATTATAGCTTAAACATCACCCAAGCAACAATTGTGTATTGCTTTATTCTTTATTTGGATGTAAAAAACTGGCAAAGTTCCCATGCTAAATTTTCCAGTTTACAACTTGTTCCATTTTGCTTAGGGTTTTCCATCACTTAACAGCTCTCTCTTAAATGCTACTCTTCATGTAAGGAGTAACAGGTAAGATACTTAACAGCTTTTAGGAGACAAGGAAGAAAATTATTTACAGTATCTGAACATATTGTTCTCAACTAGCGATGGCTTCTGATGCTCTGAAGCCTTGGTGGGCTCCAGACTCAGGAGACACAGTTTTGTGGAATATGTGCACCTCCACTCTCCATTTACCAAACAACACTTCACCTATCCAAGCATTTAAACCCACTCAGGGGCTGAGGATGGAGCTCAGTTGACAGTGTGCTTGCCTAACATGCACAGGGCCGTGGATGCCATACCCACATAAGCCAGACATGGTTGTGCATACCTGGAATCCCCACACTTGGGAGGAAAAGCAGAAGGATCAATAATTTAAACTAATCCTCCTTGTCTAATAGAGAGTTCAAAACCACCCCAAAAGATATGAGATCCTGTCTAAATAAATAAATATATAAATTATTAATTAATTAATAAAAGAAACTCAGGCACAGCAATGATCAAATTCACTTAACAATTCCTAAATACCAGACATCAAAATATCCGACAACAGAGGAATGGATAGAGAAAATGTAATATAGATGTGAACTTTTTTCAGCTATAAAGAAAAATGAAATTACTCCATTTGTAGGAAAATGGATACAATTTAAAATATGCATATTTAGCAAATTTAGCCAATCACATAAAGTGAAACATTAAGGTTTGCACTCACTTTTACTTTCTAGATTTTACATAGATATATGAAATAAAGTAAAATTGTCTAGGGGGAACAAAGACCAAAGGGAGTGAAAAGAGGAGAGAAGGAAGAATAAGAAAGAATAAGGAAAGCATGTTTGACACACACGTGTAAAAGCTTCAAAATGGGCTGCAGAGATGGCTTAGTGGTTAAGCACTTGCCTGTGAAGCCTAAGGACCCCAGTTCGAGGCTCGATTCCCCAGGACCCACGTTAGCCAGATGCACAAGGGGGTGCACGCGTCTGGAATTCGTTTGCAGTGGCTAGAAGCCCTGGTGCACCCATTCTCTCTCTCTTTCTCTCTCTCTCTCTCTCTCTCTCTCTCTGCCTCCTTCTCTCTGTCTGTCTCTCTCAAATAAATAAATAAAAATAAAGAACAGAAAAAAAAATTTTTAAGCTTCAAAATAAAATATCTCACTTATTTGCAAGCAGAGAGAGAGAGAGAGAGAGAGAGAGAGAGAAAATGGTGCAACAAGGCCTCCTGACACTGCAAATAAATCCAGATACATGTACCGATTCGTGTAATCTGCATTTATGTGAGTAAGGGGAACCTGAACACAGGCTGCCAGGCTTTGTAAGCAAGCACCTTTAATATCGCAATCATCTCTCTAGCTCTTTCTTTAAAAATTTTATTTACTTACTTATTGGCAAATGTGTGTGTGTGTGTGTGTGTGTACATGAATTCATCAGGGTCTTTTGCCACTGTAAACAAATGATAGGGAATTGAACCTGGGCCACCAAGCTTTTAAAGCAAATACCTTTAAATGCTGAACCAGCTTCCAAAACCCATAAATTACTTTTTAATTCTAAATACCTACTAGCTTCCTATACTTAGAATATTTTAAATTAATAGATAATTATATTATAACTGATTTCTCATGGAGCCCTTGGAACATCCCTCTTACTGCTCAAAGGTTGTACTAATTCTAAAATTTGATTTTACATCCTGAACTGCATCCTGAGTCCTCAGTGGAAAACAAAGTTCCCTGAACTAGCCTTTCAGATGCAACTTCTCTCATTCCCTAGTGTACCATGCTTCCTCCTGCTCAAGAAGAGAAATGCCTCTTGTTACTATAGTGCTTTGAATGTACGATGTCCTCCATAAGCTCATGTGTTTTAATACTTGGTGCCAATTTGATGGAACTGTTTGGGAAGTCTGTGGAATCTTTAGAAGGTAGAGTGTTACTGGAGGAAGTGGGTCCGTTGTGGGTGAGGCTGGGTCCACTTCCCATTAATTCTATTTTTCCTGATTCTGGCTGAAATGTGATGAGGTGGGATTCCGTGCCTCCCTGTCATGAAACTTTCCTTTGAAACCACAAACCACAATAAACGACTTCCTTTCTTAAGCTGCTTCTGTTCAGGTATTTGAAAAACTAACGAATGCAGAAGTGTTGCATCTGTGTTGCCTAGCCAACACATGTATTTTTTTAAAAAACATTAGCAAACAAATAGTCACCTTCTCCAGATATGCTGTCTTGTCACCTGACAAGCCCTAGCCACAGTTGATGACATCATCCAAGTTTAGTGCACTTCTACTAAAGATATTTCCACAGCCAGTTGATAGGAAAGTTGTGTGGGACAGTTAGGGACTTCTCTCTGAAGAGTGTTAGCAAATCAAAAGTCCTAAATTCCCAGGAAGATAGGCCAATAAAGGGAGTAAAAATTGCTGTGTTTTCTACACATGCCCTCAGGAAATGGTAGTGCTCCTACACACTGATGTTGTCTGGTGATAAATACCAAGTCATGGAGAAGGAATGGAAATGAAAAGCTGGTGGGACCATCAATAGCCTCAGACATCTTTAGGCAGGTAGACCCTGCTCCACTTCCTTCAAAGTCTGAAGTCCCTGGGCTCGGGAACTGTGCTCTTTATCTAGGTAAGTAGGTCAGACATATATCAAATTATTTGTCTCCATGCATCCCCAGCCAGTTGGAATAGAGGAAATAGAGAAAAATAAATAAATTATCCTTGATTATTTTGTAGCAGGTGACTACTGTGTGTGACTTGTCATTCTTATTCGATTTCTATTTCACTGTAGGGGGTAGACAAAGGTAGAACTCTAATCTTGCTCATTTGAAGCCATCCTTTATTCCTTTAAAAGGGTTTAATGACATTTGTGGATTGTCTGACTTCCCAGCCTAGTCTTTCAAAATGACTCAGTATAAATAAAGGAAGTAAAACAACATATAATTTTAGCTTGTATGAAGGACCCTCTGTCTTCTTAATCAGCAGTCTATAAAGTGTCTGCATATGGGAATAAAGGAAGTTGAAATCAAATGAAAGCACTTATTCAGCTACTAGCTCCCCAAATTATACAACACACTAAAAGAAGACCTCAAAGGCTCAGATGGCATGTCTTTACAAACACTAGATCAACGGCCTTTTGAACTGTGAGTGCAGACCTGAGAAACTAGTGCCCAGGCTATATTGGACTGTAATGCTAGGACAATGGCTTTTCTAGGAATAATGTTCATCTCCGTGTAGACTCGGTAGCAGGTGCTTTAGAGTCACATACTTTGAATCAGAGGCTTCGTACTTCATCACTATAACTTAAGCAGCAGACATTCTTCCTGAACGGTGATTTGACGCTTTTGAAAAAAAAGGGGTAGCCCGATATTCTATAATGCAGAGAAATTACGCAGAGTAAATGAAATAAAATAGGAAAAAGGTTTTCTAACTTGTGAAATGAAGTTTCTTTCTTGGGTTTCCATATAGGTAAGGGTTCCTTCCTTATCCTGGTATAGCTCACATGGTCAGAAAAAGGAAGAACTTCTTTAGGTATCACCAGGAAAAAGAGTGGCAGCATGCTGCCATTTTCATCTCTCTACCAGGTCCTATCCATAAGCTATAAAAATCCTGGAGTTATGTCTTATTCTTTGTGTCCTGAGAATACAGCATTGACTCAGGAAAGGACACAAAGCTGTGAGAAGACAACTGGTCTACCCGATGACAGCTGGAGTGCTTTGCCCTCTTCCACTCTGGACTACTCAACATAGTAACTGTTCATGATGTAGTTTTTCTGTACTTTATTTCATTTTATCATCACTACAACTCACTGAAATAGGTAGGATTCAAAAGGCCCACTTCATACTTAAGAAGTCAGAAGATCAAAATTCAAATGACTTGGCAAAGTCACACCATTAATACCAGAGCTAAACCTGCAGGACATGTCTTGTGGCCTGTGGCTTGGGATCACCATGTCTCCCTTCCTTCCTTTGTTTATTCATTCTTCCTTACCCCTTCCCTCTCTCCCTCCTTTATTTCTTTCTTCCCTTATTTTCTCCTTCCCTCCCTTTTTTCCTTCCTCTCTCCATCTTTCCCCTCTTTCCTTGCTCCTCTTCTCCCTCCTTCCCTTCCAACACAGAATTTCAAGTAAATAAATGATCTACCAGATGTCTGTTGGAGTGTTTTGGCCTTCTCAGATATACCTATTTTGAGACAGGGTCTCACTATCTAGCCCAACTAGCCTCTAACTGCAAACCTTTCAACCCTCCTGACTCAGTTCCCAAGTGATTGGATTACAGACATGAGACACCACACCCAATTCTGGGGATGTTTTCCCTATGACAGACTCTACAGTATGCTGTTAAGATACTAAACACTATTAGCATCTTCGTGGAGATGATAATATGGACCTTGAATATACATAATTTTTTTCTTTTAAAAATTTTTATTAGAAGGCCACCTCAACAGATTGAGCGCTTATCTAAGAACTTGAGGAACCAGAGAAGGTGGTAAGAGCACATATATGAGCCTGTCCTCATTCAGTTTGTCATTAGCCTTGCAATGAAGCCTCTGCATTTATTCTTTGTTCTAATTGGCATTCTATCTCAAATAGCCTTCATCTGGAGGCCAGCTGGCACTGTTTACTCAAGGATGGAGCTCTTGACTAACCTCTGAGATTATGCCCACTTATGAAAGTCTAGTACTGGTTTTTATCTTGCCTCAGCATTTAATGACTTTTTATGCCTGGATATTTCCTTTAAAATTCCAAATCCAATTCTACTTTCTGGTCCACCAAAGTTGTTGTTACTACCCTGGCTCTGGTATACAGCAGAGCTGTTTGGAGTTACACATGTATCATCTGTTCTCTGGATTAATCTTTCTTTCCCTTTTCTATGCATTATCTTTTTCTTTCTCATTTCAAACCTTCCTATGATTTTGTCTTACTTTAAAAAAATATTTTATTTTTATTTATTTGAGAGAGAGAGAGAGAGAGAGAGAGAGAGAGAGAGAGAGAGAGAATGGGTGTGCCAGAGCTTCTAGCTACTGCAAATTAATTCCAGAAACATGCACCATCATGTACATATGGTTTGCATGAAGCCCGGGGAATCAAACCTGGGTCTTTAGGCTTCATAGGGAAGCACTTTAACTGCAAGGCAATCTCTCTAGGCCGATTTATTTTAATTTGTATAGCAGAGCCTCTTACTCAAAGTCTAACAGCTTATAATCTTAATGGCACAAGTGTTTCACAAAATAAATTTAGTGATAAAAGAATTTTTACTCTATTTATTTTGAGGCCCTTTTTTATGAGAAAGAGGGAGAAAAAGAAAGATAGAGAGTCCTTAGGCTTTGCAGGCATGTACCTTAACTGCTAAGACACTTATCAAGCCCCACTACTTTTATTATGAGGAAATAAGTCTCAAAATCAGTGATGACTATAAATTCACAGTTATGGAGAAGCTGAATGAGGATCATAATCACAATGAACACTGAGTTTTCTTTCTCCTTTCTCTTATTTTCATTTTCTTTCCCTTTTAAACTTCAAACCATATTATTTTACTGTGAAGAAGGCCTGAATTTTATTTTATTTACTCAGAGATATATAATTCCAATGTGTACAGGCACCTCTTCTATATTCCCTTCTTACCCTCTTGCATATTATGTACCTGTCAGGAGTCCACGGAATCTTATCCTTTCACTCAATCCCACCCTATAAGCCATAGAACTTCACCTAGGGAAGGGACTATGAGGAACTCACATGTTCTCTGAGCACAAGGAAGGCTAAACCAACAGCTACAAGTGGCTACATAGATTTTTTTTTTTTAAGACAGAGGCTATTTCAAATATGCTACTCTGTTTTCTTTCACCCATGCACTTAGTAGGCTATGTACTTCAGCTCTGAGTTTAGAAAGCTTAATTCATTCAGCCAAGCTTTTACTCAGCCCAGACAGACCATGTTTGTATAACTGTAATAATGTTAATAAATCAGCAGCCATAGAAAAATACATTCCTCAGCTCCAAAGGACAAACAGATAAATCTTCTAAATCATTCAGCATCACTGGAACACATTGAACCCCCCAAAAAAATCTCTTTCAGAAAATAGTAAAGGTTGGGTTTGCTTCTGACGGATTTTACTGCTTACAAAACCTTTGCCATCACATAGCAAAGTCCTTTACTGCATCTTCACATTCGAAAACTGTGTCCCAAAGCTGAGGAGATGGCTTAATGGGTAAAGCACTTGCTGTATAAGCATTAGGACCCCAGTATGGATCCCGGGACGCATGAAAAACTAAGCACAGTAATCTGTGTCTGTAAAGCTGGTCCTTCCACAGTGAGATGAGAGGTGGAGACAGAAGAGTCTCCAGGAGCTTTCAGGCCAGCTAGCCTGGCACACAGTATGAACCACAGAGATGCTGTCTGAAATGGCTTACAAGCTAAGTACACACACACACACACACACACACACACACACACACACACACAATAAAATAATAAAAAAAAAACTGTGTCCTAAACTTGTCTATGGTACACATTTTAGTTGTTCCATATGTACACATGCATTGAATCCTGACTGCATACCAGGCCCCATGCTAGATAGGAATATATATATATGTATGTATGTATGTATATATATACTTACAGAAAATCCAATCTCTCCATGGAGGTTAGAATTTTATTGGGAAGATATATGTACAAACACAGTTTCAAAATCAGTCTGTAAGTAACATACTAGAGCTCACAATGTGGAATTCTAGAACAGGGACCTCTAGCTGACCCTCCCTGAGTAGTGCAGTGCTGCAGGTGAATCGCTATATATTCAAATCCATAGCACATGCTCACCCCATTTACATCCCACCGGAAGTTGTTAAAAGGGTCCCACATAAAAAGAGCCACACCCACTACCCTCACTCCCAGCTTCACTCCTTCTTACTCTTATCTGTAAGAACTTTCTCCTCCCGCATTCACTCTTGAAAAGCTCTGCTAAAAGGCCACTTAGAGATAGATGTATTGTACAACTCTTGCTAAGCATGCTCCAAATCCTGGGTTCTATGCTCAGTACTCCAAAATCCATATGTGTTGGTTCATGCCTGTAACCCCAGAGCTTGGAATACGAAGACAGAAAAATCAATGGGGATATTCTCACCATAGCTCTGAAGATTGACACCTCTGCTCAGTGCCATTTCCTTAAAGTAGCGTCATTAATGACCAGAACAGAATTGTTTGTATTATCTGCTAAACACTTTTCCTAGCCTTTTCTGTCCATTTTCACAACAACCTTGGGAAACTTACTTTAGTTATTAGCACTCCTGTTTTGACAATGAGAAAAACAAGCTCAGTGACTTACTGAAGTTTGCAACATTTCTTTATCTTTGCAGCCTATGAACTCCAGGTCTTATTGAATTGTGTGCTAATAGAGGTGGGTCATGATACTGAGTGTTCTAAATTACAAGCTTAAAGTGGTAAATGAATGAATGTCAGACACAAGTGAGCTTCCGTTTGAGCTGGTAAGGAAGGAAAATCAAGTATCATTATACCAATGCTATAGTTGAAGAAATTCAGGAAGATTAAATTCTCTGTACAAATCCCATGGGCAGAAGGGATCAGCCTAAAGCTTGTCCACTACCACAGCCTCAAGTCAAACCCACAGTGTCCCCAAAGCCCATCTTATCATTCCTCCCATCCAAATATGGCTTGTTTCTCTTACTCGTATGTATACTGAGAATTAAACCAAGTTCTGTGATTTCATAAGCTGTCATCTCCTCCCCCAGAGCACTGAATTTTGTGTTCATTAATCATAAATGCCCAGCAGTCACACATTGTTTCCATTCTGGGTTTTTATAAAATAGCTTTGGTCGCAAAGGATTTCTCCTAGCACAGGCCAACCCAATGAGCATCTGATTAAAAAACCTTTGGGACTTATTCATAGATCTTTACACTAAAATAGGTCTAGGTAATCTTTGCTAATTTTTAAAATTTGTTTAGTGGAGTGGGCACACATGCATCACTTTGCATCTGGCTTTACATGGGTGCTGGGGAATTGAACCTGGGTCAATAGGCTGTATAAGCCAGTGCCTTTAGCCACTAAGCCCTTTTCATATCTCCAATTTAAAGTTAGCCATTCCAACTTGCAGAGACAACAATCATTATTTAATAAATACATCTCAATTTTTTCCTGTTCTTGATATTCAGAGCAATTTTACCTGGAAGTTTCAATTTCATTATAAAAAATATCCTGTAGCAAATGAAAGTGTGCCCATGACTTAAGGGTTAGGTTTTTTCATCATTGTCTGAAATTAGCATCTCATTTTCCAGATTCTGATAGTTGTTTTTATGTGTAATGATAACACGGAAGGATGTGTAGTGAAGGATAGGGCTGTGGGATCTATTTCCAGAAATTCTAAGTAAAGTGCAGCACAGCAAGATCAAGTAAGCTGCTCTCATGAGCCAAGGAACACAGGACAGACAGAAACCTGTTTCTGCTCTTGGTGGTCGTGTCCCACAGAAGCCTGTCATGTCATCTCAGAGAGAGGTATCCATGTGTGCAGGGGAAAAGCTAAGGTTTTCTCTCTATTATCAGGTTCAAAACAGAGCACTCTGTGGCCTGGTGTAGAGATTTTCTTCACACCCCAAACAATTCTCCAGTGGACATCAGCTGGTGTCCTTTAATTTAGCTCAATTATCACTGTCTACAGCAAACCTCAGTTAAGAGCCCAGTCCCACCATTGTCCCCACTTCAGATGTCAATTGAAAGTAGAATGTTGTCACCTCTCTCCTAGATGGCTTCCTGTAAGTTGTGTTTCCACTTGTTAGTGTGGCTCTAAGAACTCAGGGAAGCACATTTGCTGGTTTAAGATAAAGGATAGAACAAGGCATATAGATATTCATCAGGCAGGAGAGAGATGGGGCAAGATATGAGGGTGGGCCACAAAGCTTTCATGTACTTTCTGGGTTCACCCAGAGGCATGTTTCCATGGGGACTCTAAATTTAATCAGACAACAAATTCCAGGCAATGAGAAGCAATTCAGAGAACCCATCTCTAAGATTCTATTTCTCTGAAGCCACTGACAATATAAATTCTTTGCATAGTTTAATCAGAAAATCAGAATTAGACCTGGCTGTGGTATAACACAGCTAGAATGCCAGCATGTGGGAGGCTCATGCAGGAGAATAATAAGTTCATGGCCAGTATATGGTGTACAGCAAGTCACTGACTCAGAGAATCAAATAAAACAACAAAGGAAAGGCAGAATCACTGGGATGTAGACACGGAATGAAAAGAGGCACAGACAAGTTGTAGGGTACAGATATTTGCCACAACAAGTGAAATGTGCGAATGTGGAAATTGGTTAAACGGTCCCTGTGAACACCATAGTCTTCATGTCTGAAGAAGGATCTGGAAGTCCACAGAAAAGACATTTGAAGAAGTATGTAAAGAGAGAGAGAGAGAATAAATAAAACCAAACTAGCTACAAGCTGGAGCCAGAAGACAAGATTAAAACTGATGCCAGTTTTCATTGCCTGCTACTTTGATGGGATAGGTTATCAACAAAATGTAAGTATTTTTATCTTAAAAAGTTTAGTTCAGTTGGAAAACTGAAAGCAGATGCAGGGTAAGGTGGAGAGCAATTGCAGGCCCCAAACCTCCTCCCATTAATGGAATAAAATCACAAAATAAATGAAGCATGGTCTATTATTTTATTTTTAAAGCTAGGTTCTTCAGTTTCCCTCTCTCTCATCCCTCAGAAGTAGTTTTCTTATGTGTCACTCCAAGTGGAAGCATACCAGGGAAGGAATTCAGATCCGTGAAGTTCACCTTGGTCAAGTTGACATGTGACCAAAAAAAAAAAAAAAAAGGCAGAGAGAATGCGTATGGGTGAGCTAGGGCCTCCTGCTACTGCAAACTCCAGACACATGCGTCACTTAGTGCATCTATCTGGCTGTACATGGATACTGGAAAATTGAATCCAGGCTGTCAGAGTTAGCAAGCAAGTGATTTAACCACTGAGAAATCTCTCCAGCCCCCATTTTACCTATTTTTATTGAATTAGTTTTCTTATTACTATTGAAATACAGACTTCTTTTTTTTTAATATTAATTTATCTGCTAGCAGAGAGATATGAGAAAGAAAAAAAGAGATAATGGTACACCAGTGCTTCTTGTCTCTGCAAAATAAATCCAAACATATGTTCCACTTTATACATCTGGCTTTACATAGGTACTGAGGATTTGAACCCAAGTCATCAGGATTTATAAGTAAGCACCTTTAATCACTAAGTCATCTCTCCAGTCCCATGTTTCTGTATATATTTTATATGTAGGTCATTGTCATTTATTAGATCTATTTATTTCAAATTTTGTTTTATTTTCTTCACAATATTATCTACTAAGCACCGCTTTTAAAATTACATTAAGACTCTTTCATTTTCTCTTTAATGTATATTACTTTCTGTGTTTTAAAATGTCCTGATATAACTTAAGGCATGAAGATATTTCCCAATAGTATCATCTAAAAATTATATTGTTGAGCTTTCAGTTCAGGCATGGTTTGAAGCAGAGGTCAAGGTTCATTATTATCACACATATGTATAGAATCTTTCATCCAACAGTTGTTGAGCATACTTCTCTCATTAGATTTATTTAGCACATTTTTAAAATGTCACTAACCATAGAAATGTAAATGTAGATTATTTGGTTTTAATTTGATTTCTCTAACTATGCTAGCAGTTATCATTCCATCTTTATTACTATATTTTAAGAATCACTCTTGAAAGTAGATAATTTAAGTCCAGACACAAAGTGGCTGTGATATTCATGACCTCATAGTGGCTGATACTACCTACACAAGACCTGAATAACAGGAGGTGAAAAAAATGATGACATCAAAATTGAACAAAAGACTAGTTGGAAAGAAAGGGTTCAGTAGAGAGGGATTTGGGAGGGGGAAAGGGGAGAGAAGTGGGAAGGGATTAAGATCATGGTATACCGTCTATATTTATAGAAGTTTTCAATAAAAAGTTTTTTTAAATTGACTCATCCAATCCAGAAACAAAGAAATTTAAAAGCATTTGTACTGGTTTACTTTATTCATACAGAATATCCTGGTATTTTCAGCAAAGATGATCATCAATTTATGATAGGATTATATAACTTGATTAAATTCATCATACATTACAAATATTGGTAAACCAAGGTGTATCTAACATACCTCTTATTGAATGTCATGGCTCCCTCTAGCCCAACTAAAGCATACTTATAACATTTACACGAGCCTGTGTCTATGCACAAACCCATTTTACAGCACAGTGTTGTTTATCTTATGTAACTGAATGTTCATTGGACTAAAAATAAAAAAGAGAAATGTTGGGTAAAAGTTCACATGATAACAAAGTATAAAATTACAGTTTGAGCCACAATTAAGTTGGGAATCAGCTACTGAGGGAATTAGTAGGACTTTTAAATTTATTCCTATGTATTTCTAATTTAAATATTATTTTAAAATGTCTAATTTTTACTTATAATATTTATTTTATTTATTTTATTTATTTTATTTATTTATTTATTTGAGAGCGACAGACACAGAGAGAAAGACAAATTGAGGGGGAGAGAGAGAGAATGGGCACGCCAGGGCTTCCAGCCTCTGCAAACGAACTCCAGACGCGTGCGCCCCCTTGTGCATCTGGCTAACGTGGGACCTGGGGAACTGAGCCTCGAACTGGCGTCCTTAGGCTTCACAGGCAAGCACTTAACTGCTAAGCCATCTCTCCAGCCCCTACTTATAATATTTAGATACAGGTGACTCTCCATGGACAATGAGAAGGTTGACGGTTAATTTTGATGGTCAGATTGTCAACTTGATTGGATTAAGAAATGCTGAGGGGACCAGTGAGTCACACCACTGGGTGTTCCTGTGAGAGTGGCTTTAGAGAGGATTACTGGAAGAGGGAAGACTCCTCAATGTGTGGTCACACTTTCTCATAGGCAGGAGGCGCTCAGTCATAAAGTAAAAAACTATCTCTGCCACACGCTCTTGCTACCAAGATGTTGTGGCCAACACAGGATTAAATCCTCTAAAACTTTAAGCCTCCCTTAAGTTGTTTAAGTTGTCACACCTCTGCCCCTGTGATGAGCAGAGAAACTAATATAGATATTTAACTTGAAGGACACTTGAGTCCTTCATATAAAATGATGTGGCATTTGCCTGTAACCTAAGCACATCCTCCTATTTACTTGAAATCTCTAAATTACATTATCTAAAGCAATGTTGTGATGGCTACTTTTTCCACTGCCCTGATAAAACGTCTAGCAAAAGTATTTTAAAGAAGGCAGGGTCCATCATGGTGGGGGAAGGACGGCAGCAGGAGCTCGAGGCAGCTGGTCCCATTGAATCTGCAGTCAGGAAACAGGGAGCGATGAATACTGGTGCTTAGCTGACTATCCCTTCTTCACACAGTCTAGGAACCCCAGCCCATGGAATGGTGCCCCCCACAGTTATTGTGCATGCATCAGTTACTTTCTTATTGATGTAAACAGGTACCCACCAGAAGGAATTTATGGGAAGAAAAGGGTTTAATTCTGCTTCCCATTGTTGAGAAGTTTCACCATGACTGCGATGGCTTTGCAAGACAGTGGATGTTGGCCTCACAATGTCACAGGAAGCAAAGAGAGAACTGGACTTGGAGCTGGGCTCTAAAACTTCAATGCCATCCCCAGTGGCATACTTCCTCAGCAAAATACTACCTCTTAAAGGTTTCACCACCTTCCAGAACAGCACAAGCAGCTGAAATTAGGTATTCAAACACATGATCCTGTGGGGATATTTTATACTCAAGCCACTACATGGATGTTCCTACTGCAATTAACCTTATTTAGAAACTTCCTCATAACCATGCCCAGAGATTTGTTTCCATGGTGATTCCAAACCCTGACAAATTTAAAACTGAGATTAATTACCATAAATTTAAATAGTTTTGCTGTATTCTTCAGAGGGTAATGACAAGAAAATAAATTCTATACATGCTCAGTAGAGATGCAATCAGCAAAGCCTTATTTACATCTTCCTTTCTTGGTTGGGTAAGTCCTGGGTTTTGGAACCTGCAGTTATGAAAGACAAGCTGCACGATTTTATTTACTAGCTCAACTCTTTGACCAGAGTTCTGAGTTTTCTTTTTTTAAACTTTATTTTCTTATTTTTATTCTATTGTACATTTTGTGTATGTGGAGATTTGTGCCTGTGTGCATGTTCATGTATATGCATGTGCACATGTGTGGCAGGTACTGGTGTACATATGAGAAAGTGTGTTTGGAGACCAGAGGGGTGCCCTCATTTTTTCTTTTCTTTTTTTTTTCTTTTTTGAAACAGGGCCTCTCATTGGTCTGGAGCTGGCTAACCAGGCTACACTGGCTAGCCAGAGAGAGCCAGAGATCTACCTGTCTCCACCTCCCCAGGCTTGGCTTAAAAATATATTTTAATTTATTTATTTGTGAGGAGGGAGTGAAAGAGAAAAAAGAGAAAGAGGGATTATGTATATGCATGTCAAGGCCTCTTGCTGTTGCAAATGAACTCCGGATACATATGCCACTTTGTGCATCTGGCATTATGTGGGTACTGGGGATTAGAGTACAGGTTGGCAGGTTTTGCAGTTGCTTTCTTATTGTTGGAACAAATACCTGACCAGAAGCAGCTTATGAGAGGAAAGTATTTTCAGGCTTTCTGATTTCAGGAGAAACTTCATCATGGTGGAAGAAGCTGACTTACTTCCATAGATCCATAGCATAAAGTCACTACCAACAGCTAGCAAACATGAACAGCCAAAGTTCCAACTGTTCTTTCCACACCTTAGGGCTGGACTCAAAGATCTGCCCCCAGTGACATATCCTCCAGCTGGCTGATGGAAACTTAAGTTGCAAGCTTAATTTTAAATACCTCAGGCTGTGGGAGGGAAGACATGCATTCACATTAAAGCCACCATAGCATATTTGGAAAAAAAAAAATAAAAACATTTTTTTAAAAAAGCACCTTTAACTGCAGAGTCATCTCCCCAGGCTTCCTTTTGAGTTCTAGGGATCTAACTCCTGATCCTCATGCTAGCGTGACAACTCCCATGCTGACTGAGCCAATCCCCAGGTCCCTTCCCTCCTTTTTTTTTTTTTTTTTTTGGTAGATTGCTTAAAAACAGTAAAGATATACAATGGAATTATCAAAAATAGATAAAATCTAATTTCTTTCAGAGGTTTGTACAATTTTCTCCTTTGCTGATTTATTGATTTCACTCACTGGCACCTACAGAGTTATTGGATAGAAACAGGGACAGCATTCATCTCAACCTTATTTCTCATTTTCATGACTATTTGTCATTAAGTGTGATGTTAACTACAGGATTTTCATAGGTGTTCTTCAGTTTGTCACAGAACTTTTCTATATTAACTTGGGGATCAAACTTTTTTACTGACTTTATTCTGTAAATGGCATGAACTATATATATATCATATTGGAAAGGTTCTATCAGTCTTGTCTTCTGGTCAAGTCTCCTATTGGTCCCTATGTTAACATTTTAATACACCACTACATTTGAACTGCTAGTATTTTGTTAAGGAACTTTAAAACTCAAAAACCTTGTCTTGTTTTGGTATCAGTTATTTTATTCTCATAAATCAGCTATAATATTTACTCTTCCATTTTTTTTTTCTTTCTTGATCTAAAGACATCCTCTTAGTATAAATAAAAGAACCCATATCTGGAATTGGGAACCATATCAGAATCCTACAAAGATTATGCTCTCCAGTGTCAAGCTCTCATTAGTCTTTGGCTAAAAGAGGGATTGCATACATCAAATTCTCCTTAAATTAATAATGCTTATCCCACTTAAACTGTGCTGACTTAACTCTTTGTTGGGGAATTTGCTCTTCTTTTTCAGAATGCAGCAAGACCTGAGTAGATAAACTACCCCTCACAGCTGAAACCACAGAGGAATTGACAAGATGAGCATGAGTGCTGCTTCCATTCTAAACCTACTGATCAGCACTAGGACGTAGGAGGCAGACCCTGAGGATACTCAGCACCTACCAAAACAGAGATCCAGAGGCTCCTAAGAGCTCATCACTGAAGTAGACTTAAAACTCACCCACAATGGCTCAGGGAATCTTGTGAAAGAGGGGGTGGAAAGATTGTAAGTGCCACAGATTGAAACATCCAGAGGCATTCCCTCCCCTCCCCCCCCCAATTAACTGACTGCTGCTCCCAGAGTGCATAAACCACAACCCTACAGGGAATACCTGCAACCCCACTGAGGAGCATCCCCAATGGAATGGGGGCAAGAACTAGGGAAAAGAGGGTACCAACACCATGATATATCCATTTGAAATTTGTTGTTTATAATAAGAATAAGAACAAAAGAAAAAAAAAAGAAGGAGACAGACAGCATGTGCAAGAGAGAGAATGGACAAGCCAGGGCCTATAACCACCACAGACAAACTCCAGATGCATGTGCTACCTTGTACAGCTGGCTTATATGAGTGCTGGGGTATCAGACCTGGGTCCTTAAGGCTTTGCAGCCAACTGCCTTAGCCACTAAGCCATCTCTCCAGCCCCAAACAGAAGACATTTTAAAGACTTCTTTGTTTCTACTTTTATTTTTGAGGCACACACACACACACACACAGAGAGAGAGAGAGAGAGAGAGAGAGAGAGAGAGAGAGAGAGGGAGAGAGAAGAGAGAGAGAAGCAAAGATAATGGGCATGCCAGGGCTTTTCAACTGCTGTGAATGCACTCCAGATGTGTGCACCCCCACGTAGCACATGTGCAACATTCCACACTTGTGTCACTTTGTGTCTAGCTTATATGGGACGGGAAGATTAGAACATGAGCTCTTATGCTTCACAGGCAAGTGCCTTAACTGCTAAGCCATCTCTCCAGCCCCCAGAAGAAATTTTAAATCCTCTTTTATTTTTAAAAAATGAAGAAAATTTGCAAACTGTATATTGTATTCATTGTTCAATTATTTAAGTAAATATATATGAAATGAGAAATTCTTATGAATTTTAATGGGTGGAAAATGTGATATTCAGTAAAATTATATATACATACAGTCTAACTAAGGAAACAATTGAAAGTTGTGTATGTTACTTCATATAATGCAGCACTGCTCTAAGTGCTTAATGTCTGAATCTTGATTCACAGGCACATAAAAGAAATAAAGATATTAGTGGATTTTTTACATGCTACCAATAATTTACCAGCAATTTCATAGAAATTGCTCTTGCTACCATCTTTATGCTTATGACCTAATTCATTTATTTTGTGCATAATTCTCAACTTATTGCAGTATAAATGACAAACAAAAGTTGCAGAGGAAGGATATTGCTTAGCGATAGAGCACTTGCCCAGCATATGCTAGGGCCTACATTCGACTTCTAGCACTCCAAAATATAAATAAATGTTTTGTACATTTGTGTGGGTTAATTTTCTCACTGCTGTGATCAAATACCTGACAAGGGAGGAAGGGTTTGTTTGGGTTTACAGTTTAAGAAGTGAAACAGTTCATCACAGTGGAAAGGCATGGGACAGGAGCCTGAGACAGCTGGTCACCTTGCATCAGGAAGCAGAGGGAGATGAAAGCTCATGCTCTGCTGGCTTTTTTTTCCTTTTAGCCTTTTTATTTTATTTTATTTTTTTTTAGTACCAGCCCATGGAATGTTATAACCCAGAGTCAGAGTGCATCTTCACACCTCAATTAATCTAATCTAGAAACTTCCTCACTGATATGTCCAAGGATTTGTGTCTTAGGTGACTCTAGATTTTGTCAAGTTGGCAATATTAACCATCACAACATTGAAGGCATAGAACTTGAGATATATGTGTGTGTGTATGTGTGTGTGTGTGTGTGTGTGTGTGTGTAAGCTGTTCTATGCTTACCACAATACTGCTAATTAGCACATTCATCACCTCACATTGCACAAGATCTTTTCATGTTTTATGATGAGAATTTAATATCTACCATCTCATATTTTAGAGTAATTTACCCCTGCTTAAAGACAGATTTCCTACATGTTACAGCTACGTACAAAATTGGTATAAGCTTATCCTTAGTTTTACAATGATAAGTGAATAACATTAAAATTCTCCAGTGAAACAAGGTATGTAAGGATTTTTTAATGCAGTCTTTTTGTTATTAAATAATGACAACAAAATAACTTGCTGGAATATAAAGATAAGAACTGAATGAGGGGCTGGAGAGATGGCTTAGCGGTTAAGCGCTTGCCTGGGAAGCCTAAGGACCCCGGTTCAAGGCTCGACTCCCCAGGGCCCACTTTAGCCAGATGCACAAGGGGGCGCATGCGTCTGGAGTTCGTTTGCAGTGGCTGGAGGCCCTGGCGCGCCCATCCTCTCTTTCTCTCTCATCTGCCTCTTTCTCTGTCTGTCACTCTCAAATAAATAAATAAAAAATAACAAAAAAAAATTAAAAAAAAAAGAACTGAATGAGCATGCCACTAATGGAGAAAGGAGCATTTTCACAGAACCAGTATTTTCCCCCATACCATCTTCATTTGATGTCAACCAAAGCAATGGCTTTTTAAATAAATATAATATGCCTTTGCACATACACCATTAACTTTCTACACAATAAAGGAATGGGGAAGGGGATAATGAGAGAATAGAGAAAACTACACTGTAGTATTCAAGATGAGGCAGAACCAAGATGCTGCAGTGAGGTAGTAGGTTCACTTTTTAGTAGACATCTCCTGTCTGTTGCTTGAACAATACCACATGAACTCTACCTTCATCTTCCATTTTCAGCTATTCAGGTGTGTCTGTTTCATTGATTGGCTGCCAGTAAAACTGAAATCTGATCTGCCTCATCCTGTTGTTCACAATAAGCTCTCTTTAGTTTATTAAGTGCTGTGTGCCTGCTTTGTTTCTTGAGTAAAGATCTAATGTAGCTCAGTCTGGCCTCAAACTTTCTATGTAACTGAATCTAGCCTTGAAGTCCTCATCCTTCCCCTTTACTCCCAAAGCGCTATGGTGATGTGTGGACCACCATATCTGGCTCTGTTATTTACATTCTTAATAGCATTTGGGATGATACTTTTTGTTTTAAATTAAGCCATACTAATCAATTTATAGTGTTCCTGTGTCATTTTAATTTGCGGTTTCCTCATCTTTCATATGCTTATATGCTATGAATAAATATTGAATAAATGAGTTATTACACACAGGCTGCATGCTCATTTATTTCAAGTAGACAGGAACACAGAAAATATATCAAGCCTCAAGCACTCAAAAAAATCCAGTAAATGGATATACAGAAGTAATTTAGCAACCAATAAACAGAAGATAACTAAACCTCTCAAATATTATTAGTAACTTGAGTAATATAATTATCTATAACCCACATGTCAATATAAATGTAATGAAAGATAATAAAGGTTTTAGCTTAACTAACTACAAAAATTAACATATAAAATATGTAAGATGTAGCCAAGTCTATGCTTACAGAATAATTTTCAACTTAAATATTTATATTAGACTGTAAAGCTGTACCAAAAAATTAACATTTTATAAGCAGATATCTCAAATGGAAGGAAGTAGAAATGCATAAGGGACTGGAGAGATGGCTTAGCAGTTAACACACTTGACTGCAAAGCCCAAGGACCCAGGTTCAATTCCCCAGTACCCAGTATACAGGCAGATGCACATAGTGGCACATGCATCTGGAGTTTGTTTACAGTCTCTATAAGCCCCGACGTGCCCATTATCTCTCTCTCTCACACACACACATACTCGCTCTTTTCCTCTGTCTCTCTTTTTTTATCTCTGTCCCTGAAAGCATATAAATAAAACCTTCTTTAAAAAAGAAATACAGCCAGGCATATTGTCACATGCCTTTAATCCCGGCACTCAGGAGATAGAGGTAGGAGGATCACTGAAAGTTCAAGAGCTACCAGAGACAGCAAAGTGAATTCCAGGTTAGCCTGAGCTAGAATGAGACCCTACCTCAAAAAAAAGAAAGAAAGAAAAATAGAAAACCTAGTGAAAATAGCAAATAGAAAATAACAGTAAACTTGAATAAAGAATGCCAAAATTTTGTCAGTTATAAATACTGATGAAATTAAGAAAGGGACACAGAAAATTGAAATTTCACATGTTGGAAAAATAAGTAGATGCCAATACAGATTATAGAAAAAGAACTCCAGTGACAAAAATAACAGGCCACACAGTAGATAAAAATATTTGCAAAATGCATATCTGACAGAGGAATGTACCCAGGATATGTAAAGAACAAAAATAGCAATAAAAGAACAAACAACTCAATAAAAATGGGGAAAAAACAGGCTGGAGAGATGGCTTCATGGTTCAGGTGCTTCCCTGAGAAGCCTAAGGACTCAGGTTTGATTCCCCAGTGCCAGGCTCCCCCCCACACACATAGTGCTGAGGAAGGACCAGGCCTGCTGGTTCCTCCCAAGGGGTTGAGGAAGAGGGTGAATGTCCGACAACTCAGAACCTCTCCTAGCTACAGGAGAAAAACCACAATGAGTCAGGAGTCTTGTCAAAGCAGGAACTTGCTTTATTGTTACAGGCGACTGCCTATATAATGTTGGGAACGAAGGCGGGGATCTCAGGAAAGGATGAGGTGTAAGGGCCAATAACATATCACCACTTTTGAAATGATTGGTCCCAAGTGCGCATAGGAATTCCAACTCCTATGTGGAAGTAGCAGGCCAGAGCCATTAGGTGTAGCTGGCCCGAGGCAGGTCACCGTTTAGCTAGGCTCAGGAAGTTCCATTAGGCCACACGTCCACGCCTTTCAAGGCCCAACACCCCAGTACTCACGTAAAAGTTGTATGTACAAGGTGGTGAAAGGTGGTCTGGAATTCATTTGCAGTGGCTAGAGGCCCTGGTGGCCCATTCTGTCTCTCTTGGACAAAAATAAATAAAAATATTTTTAAAAATGGAAAAGTCAGGCTGGAGAGATGTCTTAGTGGTTAAGTGCTTGCATGTGAAGCCTAAGGACCTGGTTTGAGGCTCGATTCCCCAGGACCCACGTTAGCCAGATGTACAAGGGGGCGCACATGTCTGGAGTTCATTTGCAGTGGCTGGAAGCCTTGGCACACCCATTCTCTTCCTCTCTCTCTCTCTCTCTCTCTCTCTCTCTCTGCCTCTTTCTTTGTCTGTGGCTCTCAAATAAATAATTAAATAAACAAACAAAAAAATTAAAAACTAAGAAAAAGGAATGGAAAAATCTTGGTAAGTTATATGCACAGTTGAATGATGAAAGAATACCAAGAAATTATATCTTCAATATATGCCAATCTCAATAATATATCCCACTTTCTATTGTCCCAGATTGTGTTGATTATTGTTTTGTTTTTCTTTTCATGCTTATCAATTATGTAACCCTAAATAGAACATTGTTTTTTTCTGTTGCTGGTATTTGAATAAATGGAATAATACATGTTTTTCTTTAATGGTTTTATTTTCTGTTACTCAAATGATGTTCTGGAAGTCATATCGGTACATGTAGCTTTAGATCATTAGTTTTCATTAGCATGTCATCAAAAGTACTTTAATTTATTCATTAATTTTAACGTTACACATTTGAGCTGCTTCTTATATCTATTCATGCATCTACTAATTTTTCCATAATGAACAATTGTGCAATGAACATTCTAATATATTTTTGATGAACATGTGCAATGATTTGCCTAAGTTATTATCTACAAATGAAATAACTAGGTTTGAGAATATATAAAAATTAAAACTGAATAAATTACCACATAGTTTTCCAAAGTGATTTGCCCAGTTTTAAATTCTACAAGCAAGGTTTGTGTCTTTTATTTTGCCAATGCCTGGTAAAAAGGTAATTAACTTTTATTATGATTATTCTTATTGAAATAGTGACATATTACTGTTGTTGCTATGCCTCTTAATATGACCGAACCTCCAGGTTGAGGAAAGAGGCTTTTGAGCACTGGTATTTGCTAACCTGACTCTCTACAAGGTCTCATCATCTGCTGAGGGTAGAAAGAAGCTGAAGAAACTGTTGTGCAGGAGGTGATGAAGATCTCTCAGCCAATGGAGCTCCTGCCAGTCTCCAGGTCTCTACCTCACGAGGACTATAGAAGGAGTAAGGAGGAAGCAGCACATGGGTGAGCTATCTCCAACTTGTTTGGACGCACAGCTCAGATTTATTTATTTATTTATTTATTTATTTATTTATTTATTTATTTATTTAATCTATTTATTTATTTATCTATTTATTTATTTATGAGAGAGAGTGTGTGTGTGTGTGTGTGTCAGAGCCTCTAGCCATTGCAAATGAACTCCAGACACATGTGTCACCATGTGCATCTGGCTTATGTGGGACCTGGATAATCAAACCTGGGTCCTTAGGCTTTGCAGGCATGCACCTTAACCACTAAGCCATCCCTCCAGCCCCACAGCTCAGCTTTTAATTCCTTCCAGTCTTCAGGGTGGAAATGCTTTTTAATAGTGGTTTACATTTAGGTCCCTCATCATTATCGACACTGGGCATCCTTTAATATGATTTCATACATCTGGACACTCTTCAAGCCACGCTTCTTCTGTGGAATTCCAAGTCCTGTCTCACCCCATTTTCTGTCTTTTTTTTTTTTTTACCTCCTTGTTTAAAAGAAATTTGGTTTTCATGAAATTCATAGAAATAACTTAGCATCTTAATTATTTTTTAGCTTTTATTTTAATTATCAAGAAATTATTATACCTATGGCAGTCCAGTGTGATGCTCACATGCAGTTAATTATTATTAATGTATTAATTATTACTATAATACATATACAGTTAATTGATTATTCTACATATTGGGAATTTCTCTATGTGAGAAAACATCTACTTCATCAATGTGTGGTGAATCATGTCTGCACTCCTAGATAATGGATGGTTGAGGCAGAAAGATTGCTGGGAGTTCAAGGCCAACCTAGGCTACATAGTGAGTTCTAAGACAGCTGGGGAATGTAGAGTGAGACTAAATCTACATTTTTTAAAAAATGACACAAATAAATAAAATCTATTTTGTTAGTAGCTTTGAAATATAAAATATATGTTCATCAACTACAGTCACCATGCAATTCAATAGACCTAAATTCATTCCTACTGTGTCAGTGGGACCTTATGTCATTAGATCCATATCTCCTCTTTCCATGTTTGCACCTCAGCCTGCACCCCAGCCTCTGGTCACCACCTTTCTACTGTCTACTTCCATGAGTCTTTTAGATTCGGTGTTTAGAGGAGACTTGGTGCTTCTGTCCTCAGCTCAGTTCACATAGCATAAAGTCCTTTTCATTCATTTATATGGTCACTGTTTTTGAGGAAGAGCTGACCTGGAACTTACTCTGTAGCCCAGCCTGGCCCCAGACTCACAGAGCTCCTTCTGTCCCAACTTCAAGAGTGCTCAGATTAAAGGCATGAATAGCCATAACCAGTTTAGTATTGTCTGTTCTACAGTTGAATATTATTCCATCTATGGATATACTATATTTGTATACATTTTGCCTATCAACAGTCATTTGAATTGTTTCCATATCTTGGCTATAATGACATCTAATTTACTTGCTAATGTCCACTTCAGCATTGTTAAGTATATTGACATTTTTGTGTGTTCCATATTCAGAACTTTTTCATCATGAAAAACTGAATTCACTCAACACAGCTCCATTTCCTTCTACTCCATATCTTTAACAAACCATCCTAATTTTTTATTTCCATGAGTTATTTCTATGAGTTTGACCACCCTAAATTCTTCATAGATATTGAATAAAACGTCATGTTTTTGATAGGTTTATGTCATTTAGCAAAATAGCCTTAATGTTCATCATATTCTTTCATTTGTTAGAATTATCTGTTTAAGGGTGAATTATATTCCAGAATTTATATTTGATTATTACATGGGATATGAATTGCCTTCCTTGAATTATTGAATCAACTTGGTTAGGGGTTATGAATTACTTCAGTTCTTAATTTTTCATGAATCAGTCTTTTCTGTGCTTTACATTTAAAAAGTATTTGCATATGTTCACAAATAGTACATGGTAATTTAAAATACTTCTCATTTTTAAAACCTATTATATGCAGTTATTTTAAACACACATTTTACTAAAATCATTTAACTGTAATCTTTTTTTGGTAGTCAGTTACCCATGAGTTAAGCTTATTATTTTAGCCTTTTAAAATACTCAAGTATTGGCTTTACTCCTTATAATTGCACAGTTCTCTTTTGTTCAGTTCTGCTCATATGTTTACAATTTCCTTCTTTCTTGTTGCAATTTATATGGTTTCATAATGTCTGAAGTTGGACGTTGAGCTAATTATTTTTAGATTTTCGTATTTTTTTGCTCTTAGCTTTTAAATCATAAATCTGCAAAGTGCTGCTTTAATATCATTATGCAAATTGTGAGCAGAAGGTTTTCATTAGTATCCAATTCTAAGTACATTTTCCTTTGCATTATAATTTTTCTTTGACTAATTAATCACTTTGAAGCATATTTCTAAACTTCCACATATGTTTTTCTGTTTATTCTTTTCATCTGTATTTCTATTCATTCTTATCTTTACTATATTATTTAATTATATGTCGCCTTTATAAATATATGTCATTGACATATATTGGGATTCTGCATCTGTTATTTTCTAGTTACTGAGACAAAATACCTGACAAATATCAGCTAAGTTGGGGAAGGGCTTGTTTCAGCTTTCAGCTTTAGGTTTCAGTCCATCATGGTGGGAAAGAAAGGTGACAAAATTTCAATGCAACCAGTCACATTCAGTCCACATGAAGGAAATGGAGCAGTGACCTTTTTATATAGTCCAGGAATGGTACGATCTACAGTTAAGGTGGGTCTGTCCCATCTTAATTAACCTAATGGAGATAATCCCTCACAGATAAGCACAGAGGCTAACCCAATCTACAAAACCCCTCACAGGTGATTCTAGGTCCTGTCAACAGTCCATATAAACCATCTCAGAATTCATTTTATATTATAGCACATGACAGATTTTTACAAAAGAAGGCTTAGAAAGAACATTAATTCTTCAACCATGGCTTTAAGATTGAGCTTATCAACTGTCAAATGTGTAAACTATGCTATTTAAGTCATCTAAACCCTTTACCAATTCATTGTGTGAGTAATTAGTTACTAAGAGGAGCATTTATCCATGGTCGGGTAACTCAAAAATTTTCCTCAGAGAAAGGCTGGTTCCTGGTGTATGCATTCTGAAGAGAGTGTGATAGTGTAGGGTTAAGAAACTGGAGACATCCATAGCTTGATAAGCCAAGATCACTGAAAGGGAGGAAAACTGCAGATGAAGGAGCCTAAAATTCAGCATGTAATTTCTCTGGGGTCAATGACAGGTCCCTGGAATAGGAGCCAGGACACCAAGAGGAAAGCATTTCTATCTTCTAAAGCAGAGCCTTTGACAGGGTTGAAGAGTCAAAAGAAAATTACATCATAGTTAGATTCTCTATATTAAGATAATGATATATTTTATAATGATTTTTGGCATACTGTTACGGTTGTATTTGCCATTAAAACTGTGTGATTCATTTGGAATTTATCCTAGCAGAAGGTCCATGATAGACTTTATTTTTACCATATGGCTACCCATTTTTCTCCAGGCCACTTACTTAATAAGCAGGTTTTGATGACTGATTTGAGATGCTGCCTTTCTTATAAACAAAATGAGTGTCTTAAAATAAATGCAACCCACATTAGTCAGACATTTTGTTCTCAAACTCAATCCGTGTCTGTCTTTCCTTTAATATTCCCCACTGCAGTGAAAGATGCCACTACTCACCCAGTTACCTACACTGAAACCTGTACCCATCCTTCCCTCCTCCCTCCTGTGCTCTTTATACTCCTTCCTTCCACAAATCCGGTGGTGCCACCTTTGTAATACATGCTCTCCTCACCTGCTACCCCTTTGCAATAAAGCTCCTATCCAGCTCTAAGTATGGTCCTCTGAGCTCATGAAGTTACCTCTCCGCTGTTGCCTACACCTCCATACTGGCCCCCATTTTCTTCACACGTTAATCTTCATGATACAGATTGAGTGATTTTTTTTTTAAAGCATAAACTAGCTCAGAGCTTTCTGATGGCTTCTCTACATACTTAGAGTCTGTCATGACCCCATATGATCAAATGCTCGCCTTCTAAACATTATCTACCATCATTTATTTCTATATTTCATCTTCTTATACTTGATCTCTGATTTTTAATATACCACTCATTCTTTTCTCTAAGCCTCTGTATTTCCTATTGTTTTACTTAATTTTTTTTCTTCCAAATGTTCACGTGGCTCATGTATTTAACTCATAATTTTATTCAAACATCCCTCTTCATCTATACGTACCTGAATATGATGTGTGTGTGGGTGTTCATATGCGTATTGATGTACATGCATGGGTATGGGTGTACATACACACGTGTACATGTGGAGGCCAGAGGTTTACGTCAAAGGGTGTTATTTTTTCTGATCACATCCCATCTTATTTTTGATACAACATTTCTCACTGAGTCCAGAGCTCACCCATTTAACTAGACTAGTGAGCCAGCAGGACCCAAGGATCTTCCTATCACTTTCTCCCCAGGTCTCTGATTCCATGCCCAGCCTTTTATGTGATTTACTGCTGTAAATCCAAATTCAGGTCCTCATGAACCATCTCCCTAGCCCTTCAAATATCCACTTTCTAGATACCCTTCCTTGTGACCAAAGATTGTCATTTTCATTTTCTACCCTTTTTCTTTACTTTTACATGAAATGGCATACACATATATCACTGCTGTTCAATTAATTAGATATTCATGTACCATAATTTGTTCATTTCACATTTTGGCAGCTGACATCCACAGATATTTTGAAGTATCATATAAAACATTCTACTAAATACAAATATATTGTCTTTGTCAGAAATTCCTTGATGTACCTTCTAGTAAATCTATCTAAAAAGGAAGAATTGAAGTCCATTGTGATTTGTTCTTTATGAATCCATGATTTCTTCCTGAAATGACTATTATTTCCTCAATAACATGGCCTTTCCAAACAATCTGCTTTGTCAACTTTTTTCAATGTTCTTTGAAACAGTTTGAGCTCTCTAGACTCTGGTACAGTTAGAGCCTGTTTTATTCTCATTTAAATAATGTAAAAATTGGAGAGTATTCATTTGATCTGAGTTTTCAATACCAATGGCCATGATTCTGTTTTTTCAGTACTCTGAAATATAATTTTCTTAGTTGTGAAAACTTGAATTCACTTTGGATAATAAAATTATCACAATAGGTGGATGCTAGGGACAGATGTGAATAGTGCTCAAAAGTTATGGCCAGGACAGAAAAGCTTTCCATGTGTGTCTGTGTGTATCAAAGACAAAATCCAACCAACTCCAGAAAATACTGCTAACCTCCTTGTGCTTTCATTCTGTGTTCACCATGAAATGTACCAGGCATGACATGTGCCTTAGGCCTCTGTGTATGAGACAGTGTATGTGTTATTCAAGAACAGGAAGTTACTAATGCTCCATTCTGGCTGGTTAGTGGTGGAGCTCATCTTATTAGCAAAGGATTCTAATGATTCCTGAGTAGATCTTCTCTGCAGTGGAATCACTATTGAAGTAAACTGTAGAACTCTTATCCATGCTGTGTCTGGCCAATTAACTTCCCTGCCGACCTTTGCGATTCATGGTTCAAGTAATAGATTCATTCGCCACAAAAATCTCCTAATCTACCAGTGACACCAATAAGAATTATAAATATCCTGAAGGGAAAAATTGAATACTCTCTAGCTGTAGAGGATGAGACTATAGAAATGCTTGACCAGCACACACACTAGGCACTAGGCTTTGAACAGCAGCCAAGCTAAAGAGCAAATGGAAAAGAGTTTAGTTTTGGAGTTGTGTCTTAGTGCTTCCTATGTATTCAAAAGGTTTAAACTGGTCTAAGTGCTGTTCGATCCACCAGGATCAATGCCAGCATATGAAACTTTTGGGAACATACACTTTCCTTAAAAAACAAACAAACCAAAACATGTCATGGGCTGAGCATTGGTGGCACATGCCTTTAATCCCAGCACTCAGGAGGCAGAGGTAGGAGAATCACCATGAGTTCAAGGCCACCCTGAGACTGCATAGTGAATTCCTGGTGAGCCTGAGCTATAGTGAGACCCTACCTTGGAGAAAAAAAAGTCACAATTAAAGTATATGATTGAACTCTCACATTATTTTCATTCATTTTTTAGACATTTCTCGGAAATAAAACCTTGTCATCTGACCACTCTTATGTCTTCTCTGACTTCTATATGATCTTTTCTGTTTAATACAGATGACAAATTGAACCGTGACCAAGTTTTTACTTACTTGCTTCAATATTATTCTATGCAAATTATAAAATGTGATGCTAAAAGTAATGTAGGTTTAAAACAAAGGATACATTAAGATAAAACCAATAATTAAAAAAATCAATGAAAAATTTTAGAGTGAAGAATTGGCCCACAAGCACCTAAACTTACCATTCTAGGATTGAATCATAGTATCTAGGCCAGGCAAATACAGTAACTTCTTGTTACAGTCAGCTCCACATGGCTGGGATGAACACCCAACCAGACCCAGTTTATGGGAGGAAGGACTCATTTCAGGTTTTCAGAGTCCTGGGGAACACCTTCAATAGTGGTAAGCAGCTGGCTCCCACTCACAGATCCACACACAGAGAAACCACCAACAGCCAACACCACAAACACAAAAATCAGAACAGCCAGAGCTCACAACTGCTCTCCACACACCTTTGAGCTGGAATTCAGATCTGCCCTCAAACACACCCTAGGGCTGGCCTCTAGAATCTAGCCCGAGTAACACCTCCTCCAGCCAGGCAGCTGGAGACCCAAGCTACAAGCTCAGTTTTAATAAAACACTTGAGTCTATGGCAGTACATTAAAATTATAATATTCAAACTATTGCATTTCTGAAATTCTGTTTCCTCTTTTAAATTAGTCAGTAGGGTAATACCATCTGATGTAGTAACTTTCCAGAAAAAAAAAAAAAAACTGTAACTATGAACTTTATTTCTTTTATAAATGTACTTTAAGAGTCTTAGAGAGAAAGAGAGAGAATGGGCATGCCAGGGCCTGCAAACAAACTTCAGACACATATGCCACCTTGTGAATCTGGTTTACATGGATCCTGGGGAATTGAACATGGGTCCTTTGGCTTTGTAGGTAAGCACCTTAAATGCTAAGTCATCTCTCCAGCCCTGAATTTTTTTTTTTTTTTTTTTTTTTTGGTAATGTTCTGGTTATTTTCTGTTTTAGGGTCAGTTTTGTTGAAAAAAAAGCTCTGAAGAGGCAAGTAACCTTGGAAGGAGAACATTGTATTTCAGTGGAAATGTCTCCATTATATTTGTCAAAACATTGAGAAATAGAATAAAAAGACTCATTTACTCATTAGGAAAATTGGAGCCTTGAAATCAATGTCCTTAAAGATAAGCAGAAAATTCCTGCCCCTTATGAGTAAAATATGCAGATCTGCTATTCATTTCCCACTAAGGAAATTTAGAAGTTCAGGGAAATTGAATTAGAAATGTTAACATTTTCTTAAGAAAATACTTTTTCTTTCTGAAAAGGTGGCCTATAGTTGAAAGTTTTTCTATCTCTAGCAGGACTATAGGGTTATCATCATCATCATCAATCATCATGATGTCATCTTATGTTTATAGTTTTCTAAGAGTTTTATGCTTTCCTTAAATATAAACATTTTTCCTTTTTCAAACATGAACTGGACATGGTGACACATGTTTGGAATCCAAACCTCTCAGGAAGGTGAAGGAGAAGGATGTGGGCTTGGAGGGTGGATGGGACTACAGGGTGAGCATTTCCCACATGTGAATGGACATACACAACACAGCATAACTTGACAGGAAATAGCAGAGTCACGTGACGAGGGGCATAAATAACCTTCCTTCTCGCTCCTTTTCCCCTCCCTCTCCCATTCTGACTCTCCTTCCCTCCCCCTCCCATTTTTTTCTTCCTTTCTTCCCTTAGCCTGTTAGCAAAATTCCTTTCTTTCACAAGCACTAGAAAAAATATTAATGATAATGATGAAAACATAATAACCAAAGAGGAGGAAACAAATATGTAGGAGATACACATACTGTGAAGCACTCAGCTTGTGGGAAAGACAGAAATAACTGTTAAATACCACAATTGGGGGAAAAAGGGAGATGGCTCAGTGAAGAAAGTGCTTGCTCTTGCTGTGCAAGCAATAGAATGTGAGTTTGGAGGCCAGAATCAATTTAAGATGCTGGGCTTGGCAGCAGTGCACCTATAATCCCAACACTGGGGAGGTGAAGACAGGGGGAGTCCAAGGCATGTTGGCCAGCTAGTTTAGCCTAATTGGAGAGCTCTGGGTTCAGTGAGAGAATCTGCCTCAAAAATAATGAAGAGTGATTGAGGAAGACACCGAAATTGACTGCTGACCTGTACATACACACCAAACACAGGCACATGCATCCAAACGCACAATGCACTCATATACATATGAACACATATGCACTAGTGTGTGCATACTACATACACATATGCACAACACACAAAATTAACAGAATGAGAGCACCTTGTTGGAGCACAGAGGAGAGGTGACCATTTCTTCCCTGGAGACTCAGAGAAGACTTCACAGAGCAGGTGATGTTAAATCTTAAGTCTTTATTTTAAAGAAACAAAATTAAGGGCTCAAAATATAGTTAAGAGGTAAAGCCCATGACTAGTATGCACAAGGTCCTGGGTTTGATTCCTTACATAGGGGGAGAGGAGGAGGAAGAAGATTGCTAGGTAAGATGGAAAAAGTTCGATGGAGACATAAGTAAGATCATGGACAAAGGACTTGCTTCCCATGAAGGCCTGATGGGAGAGGAGAGGCAAGAGATAGCTGGGTCTGCTCTCTCAGAGACGTGACTCAGGAAGCTGTTGACATTAGCAGAGCAGCTGGTGAATTATGCCTCTCAGATGCTACAAATATTTGTCAAAGCTTTTCTTGCGCAGTGTCGGGTGGAAAGATTAGAGGATGACATCAACTTCTCTAAATTTTCTGCAAGTTTCCTTCCTCTACTTTTCCTTCTCTTTGTACATTCTCACATTCATCCAGTTATGATGGTTGGTCTATTCTAAGAACAATGTACTTGAATGAAGAACATTTTTATGATTTCCTAGAGAGAAACATATAAAGCAATTGTTTTAAAAAAAAAATCACATAACCCTATACTCATACTTTCAAGCCCTACTAGGTTGGGCTCAAATTACATGAATTAAATTAACTTACTCTGAGAAAGAAAAAAAAAAAAAGAAAATTCAAATATGCCAGGCTAGGTGGGAGATGTATATTAGATTTTGTTATCAATCTGGGAAACACACATAGTTTAGGAGTGCTGTACCTGCTATTGGTCTGGCCTTACTGTCAACTGTCTTTCTTATTGTTCCTTTTCCTCCAAGCCAGTCATGAAACATGCAAAGCCTGAAACTCTTCACCTTCAGTGGTCCACATGCATCTCTCCTTGGCATGCATCTGGGCTCAGACCAAAGAAACTGTGCCTCTGACCACAGCACTCAGAACAGGAAACACTTCCCTCCACTGTTCTTCCCTAAATACAAAGTCTTACCTGCTTATTGTTGTGGTTTGAATGTGAAGTGTCCTCTCTGGGCTCCTGGGTGTGAACATTTGATCTCTGACTTAGTGGCACTGTTTTGGGAGCTTGTAGAATCTTTAGGAAGTGGGGCCTACCTGGAGGAAGTGGGTAGTTGAAGGACAGGACTCGAGCATTATAGCCAGGACACACTTCCTGCCCAAACCACCCTGCTTCCTGATCTACCAAGTGTCAGCAGGTTGTACTTCAAGCTGCCACCACCATGGACTGAGACTCTCCAGCTGCTGTGTCCTCCCCATCACGATGAACTGCTCTCTCTGACCTCTGACTAATAAGTCAATCATTAATTTCTTATATTTCTTATCAATTTTTGTCATGTATTTTCTCATCAACCTGAAAAGTAATTTCTACTTTTTATACATGAAAACTACTCTTTACTATTTATTTGCATGTGTGTATGTGACTTTTAATGCATGCATGAATGCATGCATGTATATATGTATGCATCAGGGTCTCTTGCTGCTGCAAATGAATTCCTGACTGGCTTCAAATGGATGACTGGAGAATTGAACCTCAGCCTAACAGCTTTTATAAACAAGAACCTTTAACCACTAATGTATTTCCCCCAAGACCATTTTTATTTTATATTTTAGTTATACATTTTTATTTTCTGTGCTTTATTTTCCCTTACATTATATTAGAATTGAAGTTCTATGAGTACAGGCATTTAGTGAGTGGCTAATAAATACATTTAATATGTAGAAGATACTTTATATTAATAAATGTTAGCAACTTTCTACAGATAAATAGCTTGAATTTCAAACAAGTGAAATAATTTTATGTTTCATGCCTCATAAGTCTTCTGGACTTGAATATGTAATACCTCCAAAGCCAAGAAATTTTTCCATTATCTCAAACTTTCTTCCCTAAAAGGATACCGTCTATCTAACCTACATTTTTTAGTGCTTACTCTATTAGGGTGCCTAATTGTAGAAACAAAATGCACAGTACTCAGTTTACAGAAAAGTGCTTCTATTAGTGGCTGTAGACAGTTCTATGAACCATTGGCTAGACTGAAGAAATAGACTCAGACTTTGGGCTTGACTTTCAGAAGTGACTTCAGCACCCTCCAGAAGGACTGACCTGCCAAGGTGCTGCTACAACCCCTTGTCTAGCTTTTGGCTTCACAGAAAGTCCACTTCTACCATGAATTTAAAGCTGCTAGCTCAATCAAGAGTTGCCAGTAAAGGTGCTGGATCCAGAATTTTCCCAACCTCACTAGTATCCTTGCCAGCAAAATCAATGCCATGCCCTGGTTCTCCTCAAATTTAACTTCATTCTGTATTAAAGACTCATACAATTCCTTCTGACAGGTGGATTTCACTTCACATTCAGAAATTTTACAGGGTAAGAAAAATGTAGTTCTTTATTCTCCAGGCTACCAGCACTGCAAGCGAATATATAAGGGCTCAGAGCTACTGCTAGTAGAGCATCTAATACATTACCTCATTCACCTTTCACAGAAATCCCATAATACAGTTGTCATTTGCCCACCGAATGAGGGAAGAAATAGGGCCTCAGAAAAGGGATCCACCTAGAGTCATTAGTGAGGGTGTCTGTGTTAGTCTGTTTTCCATTGTTGTGACAAAATGCCTGAGAGGAATTAACTTAAACAAAGAAAGGTTTACATTTTGGCTCAGGGTTTCCAAAGCTTCTGTGCATGGTTGGCTGGCTCACTTTGCCAGGGCTGTGATGGGCAGAACATCATGGTGCCAGAATGGCAGACAAAGGTGCTCACCTCACAGTGGCTGGGAAGGAGAGGGAGGTATGGGGAAGGAGGATGAGAAGGAAAGGGAGAAAAGAGGATAAGAGCTACAGGCAAAATACATCCTTGCACAGAACCCTACACCTCCTTCCAGGGACTTACTTCCTATGGCTAGACCCTACATCCTGAAGTTTATCCACCTCCCAATAATGCCATCAAGTTGAGTCTCTTAAGTATTCATCCAATGAAGAGGCTAGAGCCTGCATGACCCACTCCCTTTCTATAAGCCCTGAATCAGAGCACTGCCCCACTGGTGACTCAGCCTTCAACACAGGAGGTTTGGGGACAGTTCAGACCAAAACCATCAGGTAATTTATGAAGACATGCCATGCTTCTATTCTAGAGTTTGTCAGTGTCCTCTTGAGTTTAACATGTCACAGCTGGGATTGCATTCACAGCTGAACACCTTAAAGTTAAGTAGGCTTTCATGACTCTACCTTCTAATTGTAAACTCAGAAAAGGCACAAAAGTCCAAAGCTGGGAACCATTCCATAAGTTGTTTGCTGATCTTTAGCAGTTCTCAACATTGTAGGGGGAGATGGTGTGAAATCCCCTCATGTAAAGATGACAACTTGCATTTCTGTAATTTTGATCTAACTTTCAGCATGGCAGGCACAAATATATATATAATTTTATCAATTACTCTGGGTGCCTAGAGTCTAAGCAGCATTTTGTGAGGCATGACCATTAATAGTAAACCAAATTTATAAGGTAACCTTAAATATGGATGGAAGCAGAATGGGCTGCTAATATTCATGACTATCTATAGCACAACTCCTGATACAAACAACCTGGGGAGCAAAGCTGTATATATATATTTTGGCTCATGGATTCAGAGACTTCAGTCCCTTGTGGCAGGGAGGGTTACTGAGAGCAGGGAAGCTCCCATCATGGAAGTGAAGAAGCAAAAAGAAAGATTGTGTAAGCAGGCATACTTTTTCTTTCCATTTATTCAACTGGAGACCCCAGATTATTAGGTCTACAATCATAGCTCATCTTCCTCCCCTTAGATAATCATCTCTGGAAACACCCGCATAGACAGGCACACCCTTATTTCCCAGTTACTTCTCAATTGACTCAAACTGACAATCAAGATTAACCTTATAGGTATATCATTTGCATCTTACACAAGGAAATTGCATGCTGATTTTCAAGGGTTTCACGGCCTTGGTGAGTTAATTCTCAGGGTAAGGCAACACGTTTTGGCTTGCCTTATTTGATTCTACTATAGATAACTAATTTTGAAAACAGTCTTAAAATTATTTATCCCACCAACCTCTGATTTGTTTTCCTTAATAAAGTATAGTCTGCCTCTGGAAATCATAACTTGTGTTGTTGATTATTTTTTATTCTTATTTTTCCAGACTACTGATATAAGGTTCTGTATATTTGTATGGCAATAATACAAATATTCACCTTGAGACTCTGTAACATGCCTTGACTTTGCCATGTTGTATGTTTGAGTCCCAGGAAGCTTCTCCCCTACTCAGAGAATTGAAGATGGAATTGAGAAATGTTGCTGACCAGGAAGGATTATGATTTGGTCAAGGCAAGATGACCCAGGGAGCAGGCATTTTTCATAAACATGACTCGGGTAATATTAAACAGTTCTCCTGGTTCATGCCATCAGAGGCTCCATCCCACTCAAAGCCAAAATTGATGAACTACATAAAAGAGATTTGTTGGAATGTAGTTTCAGTTTTAATTTGTGAGGTTGTAAACTCCCTTTGCCTCCTAACTTGGTTTCCTTGCCTCTCATTGCTTTTTGACTGTTGGTGGATGGGAAGGGAAGACACCTTTTAGCACCTCAAGATCCTCAAGAGAACCATTGTTGTAGTCAGCTCCATGATGCTGGGCCAACATCCAACCAGATACAGTTTATGGGAGGAAGAGACTTATTTCAGCACACAAAGCTCAGGGGAGACTCCATAAATGGTAGAAGCAGCAGCTTCGTTCCACATAACCAAACAGAAAGAAAGGCAGCAAGCAAACACCAGCAAACAGCAAACAGGAAGCGCCAGAGCGCAAAACTGCTCTCTCCACGCTTTTTGGGCCAACCCCCGTGCAGTGACATCTCCTGGAGTCTTAAGCAGGAAGCTTAACCTTAATTAAAAATACCTGAGGCTATGACGCATATTTTTACATCCAAAATGAAGGAGGCTCAGGAGAAAGCTAGTTCTTTTAGGCAGCTTCAGTTAGGGACAGGAGTCCACAAAGAGAGCCAGTAGGTGCCACTCCACCTTGGCAAGGATGGAACTTGTGTAATGCTGATTCATCTAGACAGTTACAGGGCCCCTTGCTGCCCACAGTCTATCACACTACCTAAGTGGGCTGGCCTCTGGGGACAGCCCTTTAAGTCCACAAACCAATCAGTTCTTCCCCTTACATACCTGAATCAACCCACTGTAAAGACGCCTCCTTGCTGTTTCTGGCCCTCTTTTTGCTCTCTCTTTCCTGTGATCTCTGCCAGGATACACATAAGTTTGGCTTCTCTTCCCCCTCCCCCCAGACAAGCTGCCTCCGGGGAGAGAGCAGATCGTTGTTTCTTGGCCTAGATAATTTTCTACTTGCTTCTGCTTTATACTTTGGGGTAACTTCTCACTCTAATTACAGGCATGATTTTCCTCCAATCTCTGAATCTACCACGTGTGCATTTCCTTTATACTCTAGATCTTCCACATGGGCATCTCCTCTAATCTCTGGGCCTGCTATCTATGTAACTTCTTGAAACTCAGGGCAACCATGGGTGTAACTCTCTTTCTTCATTTTTCACTGCCTGGCACTCTCAAACCATCACTTTCAAGTTTCTTCCATGGGAAAGCTCAAGATGGATGCTGTACCTTCTACATGAGAGCGTGCTTCTCCTAACTACCTCTACATAGGTCTTTTCTCCCATGTGCTTCAGCCTGTTTCCCTAAGACATTCATTTCTCTTAAATGAGCCTCATGAACCATGCTGTGCCTTCCACACGAGTGTGTTTCCTACTTTCCACACGCTCTAGCCTTCTTCCTAGATCCCAATTTCCCTTAAATAAACCCCATAATTTGTGAGTTCTCCCTAAATAAACTTAATAAATCATAATTTATCCTTCTTGAATCCGTTTTATCAATTCTTCTTAAAATTGGATAGGACCCAAGATTGGCATTCATGAATTTGGGAAACCCCTCCTGAACCCCAAAATCGTGTGTCAAAAGCACCACAACCATGTTGGGTGATAGGTACACCTAAGTTTCATGGTAGCAACACTGACTTACTTCATCAATTCCTGTTGATGAGAGGTTGAAAAATAATGAGTGAAGATGGCAGTTTTGTCAATAAGACAAATAATCCTAAGTGAGTTTCTTGGCATACTTTGGAGTCAGCCAACTTTACTGTGAGGAAGAGCTAATTTTAAATGTACTGTTTACCTAAGATTTTGTGTGAAGCAATGCAAAAAAATAATTTGGAATAAACAAATTCTTGGGAGAAGCTCACCCAGAGTAAGGAATGAAGCAAAGGCAGGATGTTGTTGACAAGGTGCTGTGCTTGGTGGGGACCTTTGAGCCAACTTCCTCCCAGTGATATGATGACAGGGAAATGCAGCCAAAAAAGCAGGCTAACGACACTTGCTAATTCAACTGTGTGTAGTGTACGTCTAACTCGCTAGGCAAATGGTGTATTCATTTGGTCACCAGATGACCACCAAACACATTATATCTGATGTTTGTATATTAGCTTTCTCACTCTCCAATTTGCCTTTATTTTCCCTGAAACTCTGTTATTATAAACCTATCCTTCCTTCTTTTCTCTTTCTCATCATTTTTCTTCTTTTTGATCTTTCTTTCTCTCTCAGTCTCTTATTATTTCTCTCTCTTTTTTTCACATGTATCTAACAAACATTTCTTACATTCCTACTCTACTCATATTCCATGTTGGGTTTCCCAGGAAAGAAAATGATTCAGCTCTCTGAGCTTCAAGAGTCCTGCAGTGTGGGGACCTATGCCTCACAGGAGTTCTGTTTGTATGGAAAACACCTTAATGAACATTTTGAGATTGTTCACTTACAACATTACAAAAGTATTTTCTGAACACTGGTCTGGGTGCCTACCTCTATTCTAGAGCCATGGAGCATATGGAGGAAACTTTCCTTATGAGATCAACCTGAAAAAGCCTTATTCATTTGAAGGGAAAAATAAAGAAGAAATTATGAAACTATCAACAAATTACAGGGCAGTATAGAATCAAGTTTTATTGAAGCTCTGAATGTTAAAATTATTTTAAAAAATGAATCATTGAAAACAGTGGGGGTCATTAATATTTTCCTAGGAGGATGAGACATCACTGAAATTAGAAGTCACAGATAGAAATCTGAAAAAAAAGGGGGAGGGTAAAGAGATGGCTTAGCGGTTAAACGCTTGCCTGTGAAGCCTAAGGACCCCAGTTCAAGGCTCAATTCCCCAGGACCCATGTTAGCCAGATGTGCAAGGGGGCATATGCATCTGGAATTCTTTTGCAGTGGCTGGAAGCCCTGGCACACCCATTCTCTCTCTATCTGCATCTCTCTCTCCCTCTCTCTCTCTCTCTCATAAATAAAAATGAACAACAACAACAAATAAAAAAAGAATTTAAAAAGAATGATGAAAGACATGCAGCCAGGAGAAGGAATGCAATTAAGAAGACATGAAGATGAATGGGCTTCCCTTCCATTGCTTTTCTCCTGCACCTGAGTCTTTCTGGATTAAATAATAATAATAATTTCCTATCTTCATTTTAAATATTTACTTTTTGATTAGATATGGACATATTTTATATGTAAACAACACATGTTGGTACCATCCTTTCCCTCCTCCCTGCCCCTTTTCTGAAGAGGCTTTCCTTGTTGGGGATGCAGGTCAACCCCATAGGAATTTTGGATCATGCATTATGCGGGGGAAGGCAATGTCTCTGTGCAAAATATACCAACTTGTGGCTCTAACACTTTCCACCCCCACTTCCGCAAAAATTCCTGCACCATTCTGAGAGCATTTTAAGTCTACCTCAGTGAAGGACCCTTAGGAGCCTCTGGATGTCTGGTGTGGCAGGTGTTGCGTGTCCTCAGTGTCTTCTCCATCGCCCTTGTGCTGATGTCAGCTTCATCGAGAACGTAGCACTCTTGCTCATTTCCCCAGTTCCTCTGTGGTTTCAGCTGGGACCAGGGTGGAGTGTGCTGGGTTGTTTATCTCCTCATGTCCAGCTCCTATCTGAGAAAGAGAATCAGATTCTCCAAAGGAGAATGAAGTCAGCACTGGTTAAATGGGGTAACCATTATTAATTAAGAGAAAAATAAAGGGTGTAGACCCTCTTATAGTCTAATGTTAGTGGGAGCTTGACAATGGAAAGTGGAATTATTATCTGGATATGATTCTGACTTACTTCCCAGTTTCAGATATGGTTTCCTTTCCACTGAGCAGATCTGTTAGCCAATCCAAGAGCAGTTCATTACCAACCAATGGCTGTGTGCCACTATTGCACTTGTATGAGCATCACATCAGGTTATTTGCTTCTGAGTCACTTAGACTTTGAGTTGCTTAGACAGATGTTGGCCACTTTCCCCTGGTAGCTCATGTAATGCCGTCCAGCACTAGATGGGCTAATTGTCTGGGGACTGGCTCTCCTCTGGATTCCAGCCAGGTCTCTCAATGGCCCTTGCTGACAGCATATGGTGTCTTCAGCAGTAGGGTCTTATAATTAACCTCTGGTACGTAATCAAATGCTCTGACAGAAGTTGTTTTCAGAGATCTAGTAGGTCTCTCTGATCAACAGCTCATTGTGGATGTAGACCACATCTTGGTACAGGTAATTACAGGCCAGAACCAAGGGAAAAGAAAACAAGAAAAAAGAAAAAGAAGAAAGAGAAACAGGAGAAATTTGAGGTTAGGTTTTGTCACACCCTCTCCAGGGCCCTTCGATTCAAGTGTTCCCCCTAAGGTTCTCTTGAGGTTTCAACCTTTTAGTGTGACTTCCAGGATATAGGATTCTATGGTACCAGTTCAGTTTAGGTTCAGTTTTGAGCCCCCTCACCCTTTCCTTCCACAATCCCTACCCTTCTAATTGTCCAAGCCTCAAAATGTTATTCAGTTATGTCATCAACTCAGACTGATCCATGTTAGGAACCACAGATGAGGGAGATCATGTGACGTTGTCTTTCTATGATTGTATGAGTTCATTTTGAATGATCTGTTCTAAGTTCAACAATTTTTCTACAAATTTCAATGTCTCATTTTTTTCTTACTGCCGAGTAGAATACCATAATGTAGATATACCACATCTTGGTTATCCAGTCATCCAATGATTGGCACCTAGGTTGATTCCAGTTCCTAGCTAGTATGAATTGAGCAGCTATAAACATGGTTGAGCAAATATGTCTGAACTGAGGTCCGGAGCTTTTAGGGTAAATGCCCAGTAAGAAAATAGCAGGGTCTGTTAGTAACTCTATATTCCTTCTTTTCAGGAGCCTCCAAATTGTTTTCCACAGTGGTTGTACCAGCTTACATTCCCACCAAGAGTGAATGAATGTTCCTATTTCTCCACAGCCTCACCATTTGTTTTCATTTGATTTTTTAAGGTTTGTTATCCTTACTGGGATAAGTTGGAATCTCATAGTTGTTTTACTTTGTATTCCCTTAATGGTTAGGGATGTTCAACATTTTCTTAAGTGTGCGTTATCCATTTGTAATTTTTTCTCTGAGAACTCCCTATTTAGTTTTCTATCCACTTTTGGAGTGAATTTTTAGTTTTCTTATTGTTTAGTATTTTGAGTTCTTTCTAGATTCTAGATATTAGGCTTCTGTCAGTGGTATAGCTGGCAGTTTTTCTCCCATTCAGTGGGTAATCTATTGGCTCTGCTTATGATATGTTTGCTGTGCAAACATTTTTTAACTTCATGAGATCCCATTTGTTGAGTGATTGTTTAATTTCCTTGGCTACTGGGGTTTTATTCAGGAAGTCTTTTACCAGTCCTATATCATGGAGAGTGCTTCCTTTTTTTCCAGTAGTTGAAGTTTCAGGTCTTAAATTGAGGTCTTTAATCCATTTGGACTTGATTTTTGTGTGTGGTGAAATAAGTGGGTCTAATTCTATTTTCTACATATGGTCATCCAATTTGTCTAGCACACTTTGTTGAAGATACTGTCTTTTCTCCAGCCTACATTATTGGCACCTTTGTCAAAAATCAAGTAGCTATAGTTACATTACCTAAGGTCTGGGTCTTCAATTCTGTTCCATTGGTCTATGTTTCTGTTTTTATCCCAGTTCCATGCTATTTTCATTATTATTATTATATTTTATTGACAACTTCCATAATTATAGACAATAAACCATGGTAATTACCTCCCTCCCCCCACACTTTCCCCGAACTCCACTCTCCATCATATCAACTCCCCCTCTCAATCAGTCTCTATTTCATTTTGATGTCATCATCTTTTCCTCCTACTATGATGGTCCTGTGTAGGAAGTGTCAGTCACCACAAAGTCATGAATATCCAGGCCATTTTGTGTCTGCAAGAGTGCATTGTGAGCAGCCCTACCCTTCCTTTGGCTCTTACATTCTTCCTGCCACTTCTTCCACAATGGACCCTGAGACAGGAAAATGGATGGATCTGGAAAGTATTATACTTAGTGAGGTAACCAGGCCCAGAAAGCCAAACATCATATGTTCTCTCATATGCAGTTCCCAGCTACACATGATTAGACTTCTATGGGAGTTGGAAAGAACTCTGTAGCAGAGGTCAGTAAGCTAGAAAGGGGATATAAATGGAATAGAAAGGGAGGGAAGGGATACTTAAGAGAATGGAATTGTATACTTATAAGTATGCAGATTAATGGGGATGAAAGGCCTAAGTGAGGTCAGGGGAAGAGATTGAATAAAGGAAATGTAGGGGGAGGACTAATGAAAACTTAACAGGGTATGAACAATTCATATGGAAACCTACCGTTTTGGAAAATGGCACACCCAGAAGCTATTGATTGTTACTAGTGCCAGGGATAGGATACCTTCCAGTGATTTGTTGGCCCAGGAGTTCCCTGATGTTCCTAAAATGTTACAACCCATTGCCAAGGCTCTTGCTTTCCCACCAGAAATAGATGGTAAGACCCTATTGCTGAAGACTCCACATACCAGTACTACAAGGTCACTGAGACATTCTGCTAGAGCTGAGCTTAAAACCTCCTCTGTATAAATCAGCTGACAGAAAGCTGGAAAAATCTATACTGCATGCAATTCCATGGGAGAGAGAGAGAAATCACCAGTGGAGATAAACAACAGTGGACACTACAAGCCTTGAATTTGGCCAGCCAGACCCAATGAGCCAGTGGGTACAATAGTGGCATGTCTGTTATAGGGGAAACCAATTGCTCTCTTATTCAACTGGAGGCCCATTCCATGGAAGGGAATACATGCCTGATAATGAAAACTCATGATGGGGAATGTCATGAGCCCTAGGGTTGTAATGCCTGTTGTTGTCTGGCTAAATGTATATACTATGCTCACCAAACTGCCTGGTGAGCACTTCTCTTAATGTTCATACCCATGTGTTAATGTTACTCTTTCTTTTGGTTACAGAAGCCTCTCTTTTCAGATGGTGGTTACCTTGGGATGACTCAGAAGGTAATATAGTGCTGAAATGAAGAGACAGAGGAGTGCTCAACACTGAAATTTTCTGTTTCATGGTGTAAGCAGCATTCACTAATTTTGTTTATATCAAGGACCCACGTATATGTTCTTCCAATGTAGAATTGTCTTTTGTTTATGCCAAATGAACGTATTTATTGATGTTAATTAACTTGACCTTTGACCTAATGAATTTTATGAGAGCTATAGAATGCAGATGTGATTATTTTAAGAGGCTCTGCTGCCTGGGATAAAGACCAAGTGGAAAAATAAGATTAGTGCCCTCTTGCTGAGAAAATCCAAGAAGTTCCCAGTTACAGGGGGCATCAGAACAGCCCCTCCTCATTAAAGACCTTGAAGGACAAAGTAAGCTGAATCATGTGGTGTGAAACTTTCCATTTCCCTCTTGGAAATCCACCACATCAAGAAGATCCCTTTGATTTACAGAGCCTGCTACACACCCCTTCCTCTCTGGCTTCAGAGCCCACCATGTTGTCTTGGTGTGGTGCTATAATCCTACTAATATTCAGTTATGAAAGAGCATTTCACCTCTGAGCCTCTCATGGAACCTGACTTCTAATTCACCCTCTGATTTATCTGTCAAATGTTAGTAAAGGCAAAAAAAAAAACTTCTTCTTAGTGCTGTTTGCTGTATTAATACTGTTTTCTGCAAGCACACTACCTATTGTATACCAGTTTAACTGTTTCGCATGGTGCACTTATGCCTACAACCCATCACAAAAAGTCGTGCACAAGTTCTCCTACAGTGATGCAAATACATTCATCAAATCTTCTGAAGGAAAAATAACATTACAAAAGGTACCAGTGTGTTGATATGAACTAAAAGAATTTCCAAAAGCCAATAAGCAAATAAAATTATGAATCCAGAGACCAATCAGCAAGTACGGAAACTGGGTATTACTGAGAATGGCCGAATCCTACTGACTTGGAGCTGGCATTTTGACTACAGTAAATTGGAAGATGGTCTTGGCTCCAAAGTTGCCATTTATTAAGATAAATCATCTTCTAATTGAAATTAAACGTAATTTGTGTATTTTTACAAAAATTAGCTATATGTAGGAGATTAATTCAGCACTTTATGCTGAATTTTTCTGAAAGTGATAATAGTTATTATTTATATAATGGTTGCATTTGATCTGATATCTGGCAGTGAAGGAGGAAAGGAGAAAGCTAGCCTTTTTTTATTCTTTTAAAGAAGTTTCACTTAGAGATGAATGCTGCTACTTTCTAGTAGGACCTGGAACCCAACACCAGCTTCCTTTCCAGTGCCTGCATTTGACTACTGGCATCTTTTCTTCTGAAGCTTCTGTAGAACAGTCAAATCCTGGAAGGCATAATTAATAATTGGTTCTATGTGTCAGTAAACTCTATATGGAAATAAATTTCCTGAGGATCTGGAATACAGTACAGAAACAAGTGAAAGGGAGTGAAAATGCACAGGATGGTTAGCATGAAATAGAAAGAAGATCCCAGGAGTCAATCTGTCAGCTGCCTTCTTAAATTCACACTTCAAAAAGGAAGAGATCAGCATATATAATATTTATAATAATAAGAGAACATTTACTGAACAATTACTATGTACCATGTATCATCTGAATTCTTTTTAAAAATAAAAGTATTGTTCCAGGTGTGGTGGTGCACACCTTTAATCCCAGCACTCGGGAGGCAGAGTTAGGAGGATCACTGTGAGTTTAAAGCCATCCTGAGACTACATAGTGAATTCCAGGTCAGCCTGGGATAGAATGAGACCCTACCTCAAAAAACTTAAAAAAAAATAAAAAGATAAAAATAAAAATGTTGTTTGGTGGGCATAATATATCCATGTAGTCAAAGAAAATAAATAGAAATTAAATACTTAGCTCCATTGCAGGACATGATTGCCTGATTTTTCCTCTTTTAATTAAAAAAAAGAAAAACTTTACTAAAATTTTACATACAGCCTTCCCATTACTCCTCCTTTTCCCCCTCCCCCACTAACCTTGGCTTTTCTTTCCAACTATTCCCTCTTCTATTTTGATGTCTATTTTTCTCTTCTCTATATAATCCATAACAACATGTTGGTGAGTCCAGTATTATACAGGTTTCATGCAAAAAAAAATGATGATGGCCTCTGTGAGGTCATAAGTGCAATACCATTATGTGTCTGGAAAATAGCATTCCAAAGCACTTCCTGCCCCCTTCTTTGCCTCTTAAACTTTTGCCATCTTGAATTCTTTATGGATCTCTGGAATATATATTCCTCTCTGGAAAATGGTTAGAAAACTGAAGGAAATATTTTCAAATAACTTTCTTTCATCCCAATTCACTATTCAGTATAAAAATTTATTAACATCAGTAGGGTTCCTGTGTGTCTCTAGAAGGAATGTGTGCTCTGGGTAGTTTCTCTCCACTTTGAATCCCTATTTTCAAATATATCTCTTGAAGATGCCTGAGGTAAGCCAGGAATTGTGGAACTATGTATTTCTAAAGATTCATGACTTTTGAGCTTCCTCAAATGACCGTAGCATTTCAATTTATTTTCACATATCAAATTTTCCTTTATCTTGTTGTTTGTACCTGGGAACCAATAATTATAATTTAGAAAGCTTTACAGTATTTGTGGGAAGAATTTAATGACTGAACACCCCGGCACTTATTAGCTTGTGAATTTCTCTCTTCTCATCTGTCAAGTGGAGACGATAGCAAAAACATCCACTTCACAGATTTGTTGTCAAGCAATGTGACTTCCAGAATGTAGTTTCTTAGTCTGGATCAGTAAAAGTAATTGGGCAAGGGGCCCCTCCCTCCCTCCCTCCCTCCCTCCCTCCCTCCCTTCCTTCCTTCCTTCAGTTCTGTGTGCAGACTGTGCTTGCCACAGAGATCCTGACTTTAGGTCCCAGACAAGGTTGTCTGTTGTTCAGCTCATTTTGCCAATAGAGAAGATACAGAGAGTGGTAGCAAGTTGTCTTCATGAAGGGGCGCATAGCCTCAGTTTCCTGATCTGAACTGCGTGCTCAATGTCTTCCAAAAGGAAACTGGTTAGATTACAAAGCCAATATTGTATCCCACTCTCTCACCCTCCCTCCCTTCCTTCCCTTCTTTGCTTCTTTCTTTCCTTCCTTCCTTCCTTCCTTCCTTCTCTTCCCTTCCTCTTTTCCTACCTTCTTTCTTCCTTTTTGTTGTACTCATGGCTAAAACACCAGCACTCTGGAGTTGGAGCCTCTGAATCTATTATTTTCTTCATGCTTCCCCAATTCTTAATTCAGACAAACATTTTCTCTTTCCCTAACCAGTTATATCAAGAACTAGAGGAGCATAAGCTCACGTGAATTTGCCTCAGTTAGTAGTAAAAAAGCCATGTTGAGGTGGTTATTGAAAGCAGTATACTTTGAAGGAGAGAACAATTATCAAGTGCCATTTAAGATCCAGAAAGCTATGGTATCAAACTGACTTACTTTAGTCCTGAAACCGGTGTTTATGGACTATGAGATTTTGAGCTCAGGACCCAGTCTTTCTCAAGTCTTCACAAATTTATTATCTGTGAAGTGAAAGTATTGGAAGAATTGAATGGTATAACATATAAAGAATAATTCCAGTGACAGGTTTAATGGC